>NC_133202.1:31107946-31325446 GCF_958299795.1 Porites lutea
TTGTATATCCATCCTGTTTGTTATAATGGCGTTCAATCGTACAAGTATATATAAACGAGGTGGTTCATTGCAGTTTCACAGAACATGAACGTGTAAGGTTTAGTATTTGTTATATAGACGCGGCGGCCATGTTGAAATAGTCGATTTTGGATAACTACTTTATGTAAGTAGAAACGATTAGTGTCATTCCCAGCCGACTTTGGTGGTCACTCTATGTAAGCAAAACGATTAATGTCGTTCACAGGGACTCTCAGGCAATTGTTAAAATAGAAGGTAAAAAGGTCGGGTGACGTGTTTCGACGAGCATTAGCATTAGCAATTTAATGGAACACATATTGTACTGAGAATTGGTTTGGTGGTCTCAGCGCAAAAAAACAATACATTTTCTAAATTTCTGGCCCCATCTCATAAAGCAATAATGGGACACATTTTTTAAGAACGAGACAAACATGTACACTCTCTTTTTATTTATCTAGTTGATGAAAAGATACAGAATTAGTTTGAATGGGATATGTTTTATGAAAGAGACAAACAAGTTATTATTTTGATCCAATGTTTATGTTCAATAAATGCGGTGAAGTATTGGGCACAAGTGACATTTCGTTCAGGTTTACATAAAGCGGAAATAAGCGAATTCACACATTTCAAAATGGCGCATACAAGCTGCTGGACTTTTCGGCTTTCGTTACTTTTAGGGGACCGTTTCTCTAAAGAGCAAAACAAGTAAGTGCGAGAAGAAAGTGAACAGTTTAAAACGACGGAAGAAGATAATGTGTATAGTGGAGAACCAAAAAAGAATGAAGGGCACACAATGGTTATCGTGAAAGCATCTTTTAGCCAGGAACCATGCGTTTCGCAATCGCTTTTCATTTAAGGCTGCCTCACAATTTAATGGAACCAATGTGAAGAGAATTGTAACCAGTGAGGATTGTTAAGGTCTACATCTAACGAAAAGTTAGAGTGTCCATGGCAAGGAATTATTAAGATTTAAAGGACTTGGTAGTTCTCTCCTCGAGTAATTAGTGGACTTGTAAGTCTTTGAAAGGAATGAACCATACAAAAGCAAATGATGCTAGTGTGATATCATCACATCACTTTTGGTAAGTCAAGCGACATCGAAAGTAAGGAAATGTTTACTTAACCTGTGAAGTACATGGCACAAATACATATTAGCTTAACTGAAACGACTTCCATTTGTTGTTTTCAGATATATTTGATTCAGTTGTATTTGATAAAATATTGTTGTTTGACAGTTAGGTAAAGCTGTTTTGTCATATATTTGATTCAGTTGTATTTGATAAATGTTGCCTCACAGTTATTGGGGCCTCTTATTAGGCAAGTAATTTGAACTTTTTTTTAGTACTGTTGCCTCACAGTTATAAGGACCTCTCTAGTTATCTACTTTGAAGGGGCCACTTTTGGCATCCAATTTGAATATTTTGCCACATATCGCCAGCCCTCTGGCGATTTTTGCCAAAATCGCCAATTTCGCCAAAATCGCCAGCCTCCAAGGGGCCACTTTTGGCATCCAATTCAAATCGCCAGAGGCTGGTGATTTTTCGCCAGTTTCGCCATTTTCGCCATTGCATGCATGGCGATTTTTGCCAAAATCGCCAATTTCGCCAAAATCGCCAGCCTCCAAGGGGCCACTTTTGGCATCCAATTCAAATCGCCAGCGGCTGGCGATTTTTCGCCAGTTTCGCCATTTCCGCCATTGCATGCATTTCTGGACATAAGTGAGTTTTCGGGTCTTAGGTTTCGGGTCTTAGGTTTCGGGTCTTCGTTTTCGGGTCTTAGGTCTTAGGTCTTAATTTTCGGGGGTCTTAGTTTTCGCAACAACCAACGGCAGACGTCTCTTGCGCTAACAAGTAGGCCATGTATCTGTCGCTTATTTCCTTTTTTCTTGCCACCAAGATTTGTTTATATTTCTGTTTCACCGAATTGCAGCGAGCTGGCTTCCATACTCGGTTTCAATGTGAAGATTGGGCCAACATAATTGCCGCTTTTCTCCAGTCATCGTCCACTTGTCGAGCTTCTTATGCGTCGGAAACCTACAAAATCATCCTGTTTCCTTGAAGATATACGCGTCCCTTTTGATTGCAAACAGCAAATCATTACTAAACAGTAAAAGCAGAAGACATCCCACGTAACTGTATTTAAAAAGAAGTCCGTACAAAGTTATTTTAGGTGGAATCTGTGCTAAACACCCCGCAAGTTCACTGAAAGTCTTCATTTGCAATTTTTGTTTATCCTCCAACGCCTCGCTTTCATGACTAGGCACCAGTTTTTTCCCGCGTGTCCGCCATGTGTGAATACGGTGTATATTCTGCAGAAAATAGCGTGTTTTCAGCTCTATTTTACCGGAAGTTGAGGCCACCTGATGTGACATAGGGCAAATGTAGCAATGAGTTTGATATGTGTTTTTTGAGTTCGCTCTAGAAACCCAAGGATCTCATCACGGTCTGCTGGAAATGTGAGACATACTGCATGGAGACGTACGTGGTAAACTGGTTACTCCTATATAAAATTTTCAGTTCTTCTAATACTGAGACGTTTAGATCACTAAAGATCGTATGTATTGAAATGAGATCAACATTAGCAGAAGCTTTATTTTTTCGCCATTAGCTCGTCACACGTATATGAAAAAGAAGGCGTAGTCGTTTCTTATTTTCATACTTTACCTTTTTTATACACCTCAGTTCGAGTGCTCTTTAAATCTGAATGCAGAGGAAGATGTTGACCATTCAGTTTGCCCACGTAGCGGTTATTCTGCCCTCCTGTTTCTGTCTCATGCAGCAGAACACAACAGCGACAAAACGCAAGTAAGTGATATCAACGGCTATATACCCTATAAGCCCTCTTTCACTCCTGGAATTTTGAAATAATAAAAATAACTTGAAGATAAACACGAAAATGGCACTTTTTTTTAAGTACTTTTAATTTTTTCACTTTCATTTTAGCCAGAAATGAGATTATGACTAAGTATAATTAATTTGGTTGAAAATCCCTGTTTCGCTGACCTAGAAAAAAAAACTTTGAATAATGATGTTGCATTTACGGAATATAGTTTATAACCAGATATTTACCAGAGACTTCTTTTTGCTGTCCATTAGTCTATGGGGTAGCGTTTTTAAACTGCTTTTACCTATGATTATTAGATTGAGACAGATACTTTCTCTTAAAATTAAACACAGACTTCTCCTTGCTGCAATGGTGGAAAGCCGGGTAGTAATGGTATTCCTGGTGTAAATGGACTCCCGGGCCATCCTGGGGCACCCGGCCGTGATGGTCGTGATGGAATCAAAGGAGAACAGGGACGCCCGGGACTGACACTGGACCCCAGGGACCTTCTGGGGAGAAAGGAATGAAAGGAGAGCGTGGTAGGTAGGGTCCTGTTGGTCCCAAAGGAGATCGAGGAGAGAAAGGTGACAGTGGAATCCAAGTTGGGCCACATAACATGTGTTCGCACTTAAACTGGAAGGAGTGCACGTTTACAAGGGCTGAAGGCAAAGATACAGGAGAGTTATACGTAAGTTGTCAGTTATATTATAGTTACCGTATATGACTGAATAAAAATGAATGAACTCTTAAATTGTAAAGGTCAGTCCACTGTTAATAAAAATTCTTTTACAAAAGCCCAAGCCTGACAGACCGAGAAGTATGTATATTGCAGTGGTATTTGTCAATGTGTGTTAGTGTGTTACTGTTGTGATGAATTTAATTTGTCTTCTTTGAGTCGGTGAATTGTACGACTAATAAATCATTTTTTTTATATAAGTTATGTTTAGCCGAATTCAGTTATATTGTAAAAGACCGGTTGCAATCCTTCTAATCGAGTTTTATACCGATGACTTAGAATCTGATCACACCAAACCTTTGATGTAAAATAGATTTAACTTTAAAGGAGGTGTGAAGATTGCAAGCGTTTGCTCTCGCTCAAGGCCAGGAGTATGGTCGTGGCCTGTACTATATGGCTTTATCCAAACTTAAAAGCGGAGCTCTCTTAATCAGCTTATATCATCTACGCTGAAAAAGCGAAACCTGAATAGATAGTGAACTTGAGTCGGCGATACGGTCACTTGATAAGTTGAAAAGATTCAAGATCCAAAAATTTTAGTCGAAATGTTCATTTAGTTTCAAATGTTTCTAATGACGCTCCTTTATGTGCCGCGTTCTGTTAGCACTGTCATATTAATCAACTTTAACTCATTTTTTTATTTAACACCAATCAATCATATCACTCATTCTATTTTCCTTGCGGCAGAGCTGTCAGTTCATGAAGAATTATACACAAACGGCTCTCCATGTCTACTTCGCTGGTAACCTTCGCATTGCTTCCTGTGACAACTGCTGCAGTCGTTGGTATTTCACATTCAATGGCGCTGAGTGTAGCTCTCCTGGTAGAATTGATGACGCGTACTATATGGCAACAGCAGCTGGCAAGAACCTTCACCGTCACCGTCACATTCAAGGACACTGCAATAACAATCATAAGGGAAGAGTGCGAGTGGGGTTCTGAGTTGGAAACTGCAATAATAGCCATGCACTTGCTGACGCATACACAGGCTGGACCACAATGTCCCGGATCTTCATTGAAGAAGTGGCGAGAGCACAACAGTAAACTTGACTGACCACACATATCCCCAAAGACGCCCTGATAGCAAAATTGTCTTAGTTCGTGATTTTAAAAGCATTTTAAATTCTTGAACTCCGTCCTGTTGATCTGTATACCTTTAAAAAACTGAGTTGTAACTAAGAAAAAAAATCATGAGAAGTTAGAATTTGTAGAATGAACTTACCGATTAAACAACAAAGTTTAAGAAAAGCAACTTTATAGAATTTTTTATTCCAATCAAACTTTGTCACATGATCCTTACGCAAAAGCTGTTACCTGTATTTGTCTTTCAGGCAGTTCAAGGTTCGCTTTCGGTTCTGTTACTGCCAGTTCGCTCCAGTTTTGAATCAGAAGGCTTACTGTTATAGCCTGAGAGCCTAATTGTTCAAGGATCTCATGTTAGCGCAAGCTAACTGTGGTTTAAGGCTTCAACTAACGGGACGGGACAGGTCTGTCATTTCTGATTTATATAATTCAGGGTCTCTGACGTTAATGTTCTTTAAAATGCTACGAGGCGGATGCGGATATTTTTGCTCAGGCCGTTTCCAACCTGCGCACCGGACCAAGTAAAAGTCAGTGGGCCAGACTTATTTAAACGGAGTTTAGCCAGTGTTTAAAAAAACCGTGTCCTAAACCATTTTCAGTTTGCCGACAAACGCTTTTATCTCAATACCATAGTTCGTGAAAATTTTTATGAAATCATATAGGCGCAGACTAGAAAGACAATTATTTTTTGAAATTACTACCTACTAAGGGAGAAATTTGGTGGTTGAAAGAGTTGCTAAACCGCGGCCTAACTTAAACTTTGTTTAAATAACCGGCCCAATAATTTCCATCCTTCTATGCGGTTACACATCGGTTTCTTTTACAGCAGTAAAAGGCATGTGAACATGTGATATTCCGTTCTCGTAACAACCAATCGTCCCTTGTGCTTTGTGATAAAATATCCTTGTCCAGATTTAATCAAATTGATCAAACCCCATAGTTGAAAGACAACGTGAAAGGCAAGTTGTATTTTTAAACGAGGAGATGGAAGTTGTATGCAACAAATTCACTGGACTCTTCAGAGGGTAATCGGTACTTTAAACATAAAATTGGAGGTGGGGTGTTCCCGACCTCTCTGACCCTTCCTTGGATCCGCCAGAATTTATTTTTTCAGGCTGTCCCAGGAAGGGCAATCGAATCAAGATCGTGCTAGATGTCAACGAAACCAGTTAATGCAATTGACCACTACAGAAAATGCCATAACATACCATAATAATCTGTGTTTGTCACTCACAAAATTTTGAATAAGCATTGTTTTCAGTTTCTCTTGGGGCCATTCTAACTCCCAAGAGAAACTGAAGACAATGCTTATGTAAAGTTTTGGAGTGACCAACGAAGAGTATTGTGCTATGTTATGGCATTTTCTGTAGATGTCAATACACATGGCTTTCTAAAAATGAGAAGGACTATACACTAATTTCAACAAGGAAATTATGCCGTGTTATTATGTTTGCTGGGATAAACGTAGTATTTACTAGCACTTTCAGCAATTCGAATATTGGAAACAAGGAGATAAACAAAACAGTCAATATTATTCACTTTTAATTTAAACCGCTAATTCGAGAACTGTTCAGTCACGTAGCTGTTGTAGTTAATTTTTTATCTCAGGTAATTTTTCTTTTTCTTTTGTTTAAACTTCATTAGCATACATTAACATAGCCAAAAACAAAATAAAAATAAAAATTACCTGAGATAAAAAATTAACTACAACATAGCCATAGTCCAAGGGGAAATTCCTGAGCTATGAGACAAACAATTTCTTTTACATAACTGCGTAAAATCTCTGAAATTTCTTCGTAAGTTATATACTCTTGCCTTTCAGGGCGTTTAGCCAAATCAATGTGTATGTGCCGTAACCCATTCAATATTCTCATTATTGCATGCCAAAAGAACTCAGAGGCTGACTTCTACACATAGAGGACCATGGTCAGTATGTTGATCCGGCAATGATTAAATTTTATTAAAATTGGCTGTTCTGAGATTATAGTTGCACAAAAATATTTATGTATGGCTGAGGTTGACAAAGTGGAGAACTATGAGCTTTCCAATCCTTACTCTAGAACTCTTGAGAAAAAGATCGTTGGCTTTAGTTGGTTATAGGATTCACACAAATAAAATAAATAAACCTATAAACTAGAGCAAATGAGTAATAAATGTCAAGTTTACACTTTCTGAGTTTGTAAAAAGCCCTTATTTGCCATATAACTGATTTGGTCTTGTTTTTGGAAACATGTTTAAATACGAAAACAGTGTTTAATTAAAACCAATTTTCTTGTTTATATAGCTAGTATTTTTTTCAGTTGCTTGATATAAAGGTGCTTGTCCAAGCGTATTCAGGTGCATTTTTTCCTCTTGATAACTGGACGTAACACTTCAGCATAAATTGGTATGTAACATTTTAGTGTTGCAACTTACCTTAGTGTTGGAGACGGGGAGCGGGAATATCTTAAAACTCACTCCGCTAGACTACTATAAATTGCTCAAAGCAGTTTTCTTTTAAAATGACCCTATTTTTTCGGGAGTTCTTGTGCCAGGCTTAAAAAACGTCCTAGTTTTCAGAACTTTTTCGAGTTCGCTCTAGAAACCCCAAAGACACGGTTTGCTGCAAAAATTATGAAATATACGGGAGATATACTTCTGCTAGTGACTTGGAGAGTAGTAAACTGACTATTCCTCTTTAAAATGTTCAGTTATTTGGGAGCTTAAGCAACAACGATCGGACGGCGACGGCTACGAACGAAAAACGTCGCTTATTAAGTGGGGCCGAGGTCGCGCTACTTCAAAGTTTTTCACGCTTATTCCATCTCGTTCGGTTCGTCATATGTTGGCAATTTTTTTCTGGAGTTGAATTTTTAAAGACTGTATCGAAATTCAGAAAAAGAAAAAGAAAGTCGTTGTCTTGCGTCCACGTTCTCCACAAAAGGTGCAACGACGGCAGAGAAATGTACAGAAAAGCGTGATGCGCGTGCAAAGTAGTTGTTTTGCGTATCTAAACCTAGTTTTTTTTTGCGTTCTCGTTGCCGTCGCCGTTGTCGTTGCTTAAGCTCCCTAACTGCCTAATACTGAGAGGTTTAGAACACTAAAGATCGTATGTGTTGAAATGCGATAAACATTAGCAGATGCTTTACCGCGATCCTTGTCGCACGTAGAAGAAGGCGTACCTTTTTCTTAGTTTCATACCTTATTTTCTTATACTCTTCAGTTCGCGCGCTTTGTAACTCTGAATGAAGATGGTGCTGACCATTCAGTTTGCCCACGTAGCAGTTATTCTGCTGCCCTGTTTCTGTCTGATATATGCAGCAGGAAACAGCAACGAAAAACAGGTAAGTGATACCAACCCCTATTCATCGAGCTCACTCCTGCGCAAAAATGTTGAAAAACTGAAAATATAATTGTTAATCAAAATACCTAATTATATTTTGTTTCACTTTAGACAGTAGCCTTCTCGGCTGCGGCGAAATTGCGGCTTTGTAAAAATCCGGCTGTTTTTCTTTATGAGAGTGACTAGCCTGTTACTGTTATCGCGGCAGGTTTAACTCAGTCGGTAGAGCACTTGGCTGCAAAGCGAGATGTCGTGGTTTGTTCGATTCCAGTGTCTGGACTAATACTCAGGCTCTTGAGGAAGAGAAATAACTGAACAATGATGGTACGATCTTAACGTGGCTCCAATAACCAAGTAAAATAGCGGTTCTCGATTAGTACTTTCGCATTTCATTGACACCGTCGAACAAAGCGTTTTAAACAAGTGCTCTTTTTAATGTGCTGGATTGCTCTACCCTGTATCTGCACTGTAGAAGTCTTTTATTAGCCTGCTTTTTCCCCTTACGGACAGATAGGCCTACTAGTAGAACCTTTGAGAATCATAAAGATAATCACGTTTATGAAACCTGAAGGAAGATAGCCCAACGATTGCCCAACGATGGCTTTCATGGGCTTTCACTGATCTATGCATAAAACTAGCTCTAAATTTCGAACTAAGTCGTGTGAACAACTTTCAAGAAAACATTTCAGAAACAATGTTAATCCTAATAATAAACATTTTTTGTTAAGATTCTTTCCATAACTGTAGAAACTAGTTGCACTTTAAGTGCCGTGATCTTTTCGCAATTGTCACGACAAAGAATTCGGGTGTTATTATTTACAGCTGGGAAATCATAAGCGATATTACAGTCTAGCTTTCTGCAAGAGTCAGTCCTGATTAAATTTCAGGTCGTTCAGTTTACATATACTGACAAATTACACATTAACTGACGTTTGCGGCCTTCTTCTGGCGAAAGTCTAATTATGAAGCAAAACTTGGGTTGCTAATTTTTCCCTAAATTTTACATCACGTCGTCTCTATTCCTGCCGCCTTTGAATTAAAAAATCGGCAGACTCACGACTTAAAAACTGGGCCTTTTTGTTTCAGCAAAGGTCAACCAATATTTCATATTTTTCTTAAGCCTGTTTTATTGATTGAAATTTCCAGAGCTCTTCGTCAACCCATTGTGGACGTGGCAGTTGTTGCGTTCCAGGTATCCCTGGCATACCGGGTTCACCGGGACCTCAAGGACAAAATGGCCCGGCAGGTCCTCAAGGTCCCGCAGGTCGCGAAGGACCACCGGGTCCTGCTGGTCCCAAGGGCGATCAAGGAGCCAGAGGCGTCCAAGGTCCTCAAGGACCCTCAGGCGGTCTGAACTGGAAACAGTGTGTTTTCAATCACCTCAATGATGGAAAGGACGCTGGATTAATCGCGGTAAATTTAAATTTATTTGATATTTCGGCGGTTAATACTGAGTCCTGAATTATTGACCCCAACTAGTGAACATCGCTTTTGGTTGCTAAGAAGAGACCTTCAGATTCTAAGACGAGTACGAATACGAGTACGAGATTTTCTCAGTACTAAGTAGTGCACGCGCGTGAACCAGCGTCATTTTAGCGGGAAAATATGGTAGCCGTCGTCACTCTGCTACGAGTTTTAGCGAGAATGTCGAAGTGGCGGAAACAAGTTATCAAATGTCTGAGCTGAAATGTTAGTAGTTTTAAATATTATCATTTTGCGATCGGGAAAGGGTAACCTCCGTCACTAAAGGTAACAGTGCTAACTTTTCTAGTGAAACATGGTAAAATGAAGCTTTCCGGGGAGTCTATATTTTGAGAATACGCGAAAAAACTTTAAGTCAAATCTAATACTCGCAGTCGTCCTCGTCCTTAAATCTAAATGTCTCTAGCAAGTTTTTTGCACGAGCTCTCCCTCTATGCGTATTTACTGCTACCGCTTGAGCCCTAAATTCCAGCAGTTCTGTTTTGAATGATCGAGGAGGTTAATCTTTGTCTTGATCTTTGTCGTATTATTTGGACGTAAGTGCAGGATTTTAAGAGAGTCTCTTCTTTTCTTTGGATACAAGTTTCAGTTACAATAAAGTCTAACGAAATCGTACATGCCAGGAATGGCGAGGTCGATAAGGAAGGTTTGTTTGGGTTATGAGTTAAACGGCAACTCACCTCTTAACTTTTCCCTTCCATTGAAATTATTTTTTGACGTTTTTAACCACCGAAGCAATGATTATTAACAGGAGTAACAGGCTTCGATAAACGCGGACTAAAATCGCCCCTTTAACCTTGCTTTTTAAGACACAGTGATACGATATGAGTTTTTCCAGGAAATATGCTTGGTGTATAGTACTATTGCATTCAGGGTAGATGCGATGACTCTCCGACATACTTACTATAGCTCTTCATTTTCACATGCCAAGAAAGGTTCGTCGGATCGGGGGTTGGGGTGAGGCGGGGGAACGTAGGATAAATTCACAGCTAAAATCCGTACTGCTAATGGCGGTTTTTCACGTTATTCTTTCTTCAAAAAATACTACAGCAATGTAACTTCAAAAAATCGTCATCAGCCACCAGCCTTCGTGTCTTCTGGAGTGGGGTACTTCGGATCTATAACTGCAACGGCTGCTGCGTGCGTTGGTTTTTCACGTTCAATGATGCGGAGTGTTCAGCTCCTCTGCCGATCGAGGGTGTGGTCTACATGGCCACAGGTGCACACCCAAATGCAGTTAAAGATTTGCACCGTGTTCGTCATATTGAGGGAGTCTGCAACAAGCACACCGCTGGAAACATAAGGATCGGGTTTCATGTCGGCAATTGCCGTGGAATCAAAGGAGCTGATGCGTACACAGGTTGGAATTCAGTATCCCGGATTTACGTAGAAGAGATCCCGGCACCGCAGTCCTAATTATTACAAAAGGCGGTCACCCCAAGTTATCCGAGGTTGTATTCACCTGAAGTCAAATTATCTTCTTTAGCAATATTATTTTGTTCTGCTGTAAACTGACAGGTTGTAACCTCTGAAAGATTAATAAAAGCAGCATTTATCCCGACATTCTTTCGACTTCATTCTGAAGGTACATAGGACGATTCGCAATGACGACACAGCGTTGCAAGGTTAGAACAATGTTGCTAACAATCGAAGCAACGTCGCAACAATGTTGTTATATTGTGTGGCGCTAAAAATCGTGATTTCGAATACGCCCTTATGATATCACTGAAACATTGGACCAGGAAAATAGCCAGACACTGGAAGAGAGAAAAAACCATGCATCGACATGTAAATTAAAATATGATCTTTTTATTGAGAACTTTTTCAAAAAGCTATCTCATTAAATCTCCAAATTCGTTATTTTTGCGGCCATTTTAAGATGCAATGCTGAACCACACGTAACTCCCTTAACTGTCCTGAGCTTGGGTTTCCTGCGGTCCAATTTTATTGTTTCTGTGCAATGCAACCTGCTGGCCTAAAATAATTGTACTGTATTTCCCGCTACAGGTATCTAATTATTGTCTATGATAGATATCGTATAAATTACTTTCACCCTATACGTAGCGCGTGTTACTCTGTCTCCTAGTAATATTCAAATAACACGAAAATCAATTAACGCTTGCGTTACTTGCGTTATTTTGCCAACTTCTACATACCCCATCCCCATGGGTGACAGAGGTTGGATTCAACTACTCATCAATTTTCAAAATTTCTTAATCATTTTGTGACACTGGAGAGACGACTGTTCGCACATTTGATGGGTAGTAATCTCTTGCGCAATGAATCCATATTTCTTGTAAAATTCAACAGCATTGAGCGATGAATGAACAACTATCTTGTCAACTTCACCAAGTTCTTTTGCTTTCTTCTCCAACTCTTTCAAAAGCGTAGAGCCTACGCCTTTAACCCCGCAGTCAGGGTCAACAAACAGGCCTCTAATCTGCATGGTTTTTCCATCAGTTTCTTTTGCATCACGCGTCAGGTGACCAAACCCAAGAATTTTCCCTTCTTCACCTTCGGCTAATAGTATCTCATTTGCTTGTATAAAAGGCAGATATCGTGCTTTGTCTTGTCTTGCGACCCAAATATCGACATCCTTTGCACTGTAGTGAGTAGAGCACTTTGATCTAATCGCCGCAACGTGGATGTCGTAGATGTTTTCGGCGTCTGATTCGCTGGCTCTGCGAATTACGAACTGATCTACCATCATTTCGGTTTGGTTACCCTCGTCACGGGGGACACACAACACAAGTCACGCAACATAGCGCCCGCAATATCAAGCAGCGGTTAAAACATCCCAGGAATCACCTCGGGCCGACTACAAATCAACATGGCCGACGATGATAGACGATGTACGACAACGACATACAGAACGTACTCCGTGAAAACAACTCCATTGTAAGCTTTGAAGGCACTGTGAGAAACTTGCTATCGTTTTGTTTACAGAAAAAGATCCACAGGGTATTTGTAAAGATGTTTTCACGTGCCCTTCCTTAGAAAGCAATAAGATGGCGGAGTTAACGACGTGGGTGTCTGACAAACTTCACGATGTTCTTGGATTTTCGGATAAGCATACTGTTGAATATCTCATCGAGCTGGCGAAAAACGCCACCAGTCCAGATTCCCTTGTACAGCGAGTATCTGAAGGCTTTAGTGGCGATGATAAGATGGCATCATTTGCCTCTGAACTCTGGGGAAAATTGCCTCACAAAAGCCAACCTACTGAACACCCATACAGGGCAAGGGAACGAGCTCTTATTGAGCAGAGAGAGAAATACATGAAATACACTCTCGTATCTGATGATGACGACGACGAAGAGCTGCTCAACAAAGCTAAGGAATCAAAGAAAGATCGAAAAAGAAAGCATTTGCGAAGGAAAACAGAGTCTTCTAGTTCGGATGAGGAACCCTCCATAGTTAATACTGCCTCAAAGGAAAAGAGCGATGAATCTGATGTAGATGAGTGGGAAAAGGAGGAAGAAGAGAGAAAGGTAGACTTGGAAGAGAGAGATGCATTTGCTGATAGGTTAAAGAAACGGGACAAGGAAAAAACAAGGAATATTTTGGAAAGATCTGACAAAAAGGTATGGATACAATGGAACTTTTATTAAGTAGAAACCCAGAAGACTGTTAATTGTGTTTACTTGATAGAATCTGATGCTTGGTACAGGCCGGTTGGGTATTTTTGGTGAAGTATGAGACTACTTAAACAAATAATATTGTATTTAGTTAGCTTACATATGAAAGTTTAATTTTTTAGAATTTACTTACTCAGGGAAAACTGAGTACGTACATTGTACAGGGTATAACCTCTTTTGTACGTTTGACACAGAAGACTTGATATACAGCCTTTGTAAGATCAAAGTGGTTGAGCATTTTATCAGGCCATCTGATATTACGCGATGGTGCAATTTCGCACACAATTGACCTCAAATCGCATCCGATTGCACAATTTGAGGAAAATCAAATAAGTTCTAAAAAAATGCTAAATTCAAGTAAAGTAGACAATGAATTCTAACTTTAATGAAACATTTTCCCAATCTTAAGGTTATTTAAAGTGATTTACCACTTAACAAAGCCTTGCAAGACATCTGAAACCTTCAATCGCAATATCTGGGCAGCCATTTTGATTTTAGAGACAGGCAGTGTGGTCACCGGTGTAACAGCGTCATGTAATATTAAGCAAGTGTTCATTTTCTTTTCCGTGTCAAAATAGTCGGACAAATTTAACTATTTTATTTTAAAATAGATGTTTTATTATTCCTTTACATTCTGATTGCCCGTTAAACAACATTAAAGTGGTTTTTCTCCTTTGAAACCTGGTAAAACAATTTAGCCCTGAAAAAATCGCATAATTTACCAGATAATAGTCCTATCTTATCGCACAATCTACCCTGAAAATATCACACAATTTCTGATTTTTTATCGCACTGAGACTGGGCGACCACATCCCACATCATCGACAATTTTATGAAATAAAGTTACGTACTTACTTATCAAGTTATAACTGCCATAAGAAGCACCCATGTTTGCCTTACTTAGTTAGTTAGTTACTTACTTACTTAGGCTGGGAATCATCCTGAGCCATCCTAACAAAATCTTTCCACATGACCTGATCAAGCTGCCATTAAATTTGTTGTTTCTTCGGTATTGTCCAGTCCAGTGTCAGCCTTGGTGGTGTGTCAATATAATTATGTAGTTCTTGGTCTACCTTGATTTGGGTGACCATGTTGGGGCTGTCAAGCAGCACTTTTGGGGTTCCCGAAGCAGCACTTTTAAAGGTGTCTCTTCATTGTGACATGTAGAATGGCCAGCTAATCCTAATGCTCTCTCACAAATTGTTTCACTGACTCTTGGGAAGCTTCCGTATAATTCCTGGTTGTTCATATATTGATGCCAGTGCATATTCAGGGCCATTCGCAGTATTCCGTGGTGTAGCATCCACTGACACTTTTCTCTGGCTTCTTGGCCACGGTCCAAAAAAATTATATCTCCAGTGTCTCGCTCTGTACGCTTCAAAAAGCTTACTTATATATGTAGATGTATACGTTGTAGTTTATTTTTTTATCTCAGGTAATTTTTATTTTCCCTTTGTTTCAGCTTTATGAGTATAAATAACCATACCCAAAACAAAAGAAAAACAAAAATTACCTGACATAAAAATTTAACCACAACGTATACAAAAAAGTAATCATTGATGTAAAGAATTTATATGATTTGTAAGGCTTATAAAATAATGTATCCATGTTGAAGCTTAATGATGAGTGGTTTGCTTGGTGACAGCCATTGTACATGTAAATACCTGTATATTATTATATTTTTGCACTAACAGGCATTTGAAGAGGCAGCAAAAAGGCTTAAAATGGATGAAGAAGACAGGAAGAAAATGGTGAGCAAAAGAACCTCTTTCTGTTCAGTAAACATGTGTAAAATTTGGAAATATCTGGGATGGCACTGCATTGAGCTTTTTGTAGCCTCATTTTGTTACATATACACAGCAGTAAGGTATTAAATTAATAAATATAACAATAAAAGCTTGGGTCATTTTCACATTTCTTTTTAAGCACTACTAGGGAAATATTAGAAAGGAGTGTAGTAGGTGTCAATTTACAATAATTTTCGATCACTAGGAAAGAGAGTGTTTCTTTTACCTAAGCATAATATAGCGTGCGTTACAGACAAAACTAAACTCTGGTAGAGTCCGTCTGCGACACAGCGCCAAAATCCTTGTTCTTGGCTCTCAGCTGTGTACCAGGATTTGAGTACACGCTATTATTGGCCTTTCAAAAGAAGCCATTGTTGGTTTGTCAATCAGAATGAAACAAAATTTGAAACACATTTCCGGTAATTCATTGAGTCCGTTAGGAGCCCAGGACAAGGGTCTTGGCACTACCTTGCAGACGTTACTGACCTGGACATAAGTGACTAATGGGGTTAATTTACATCGGTTTGTGACGCAGGCTACATGTAATAATGTCTTGACACAGAAAGTGGGTTGAAGGGACAGGTATTTGAAAATCGGAGGAAGCAAGGCCATTGAGAATTTGATGAACCTTCAATAAAGAAATTCCTTCAATAAAGAAATTCCCCAAATTTTAAAAAAAATAGATAATAAGAAGGATGCAGTTTTCAGCCCGCTTTCACAGTTACAGAATAGTTTATGTTATAAGCATAAAATAGTCTTAATCACAAATTGCTTTAAAAAAAAAAAGAAGAAACTGCTTTCTTGCTTTTTTGTTATAAGTGTTATTTTAGAACAAAGTTAGGAAGTGAAGTCTTCATTTACTTTTGTTAATTTTTTTTTGCCAGATTCCTGATCTTAGGAAAAAGTCTCGCAGAGATTATGTCAAGAAACGAAGAGTTGACCAGCTTGAAATGCTGCAAGAAGACATCCTTGATGATGAGTATCTGTTTGAAGATGCCCAGCTCAGCAAAAGGGAGAAGCGAGACAGAGAATACAAGAAGAAGGTTTACAGCTTGGCAGTGGAACATGCTAAAGCTGGAGAACTAGAGAAAGTACAGAGGTATGAGATGCCCCAGGAGAATAAGAAACCAGCCAAGTATGACGACACAACAGTGGAAGAGTTGGGACCTAATTATGAGCAAAAGAAGTGGGAAGAAGATAAGCTTGGTTATGCTGTCATGAAGTTTGGTGCAAAAGATGCAAAGCAAAAGAGCAAGGTATGATCATAGTACAGTCTAAAAGCAAGCTGAGTGGAAGGGTAGGGGGCATGAGTATGAAACTGATGGTATAAAAAATAATGATTTATGGAGTGAAATACATGTTCAGATGAGCATTTCCTCTGCTTTGTGGTGCGTTGTCTTATTTCCAAAGATACAATGTACTAAGCTTCCTTCCATCCCTGCGTCCTTTCATACAGTAGTAATGAGGTAGTTGACTGTGAGCTAGTAAGTGGAAAAAGGTAGAATAACAGGAAAAGAAAGGGATGGTCTGCTTTCTGCTTCTTTTTACCTTTTTGTGGCTTGATTGTTGTACATGACAGTTAATCTAAGCTTAATATTTTATACAACATGGATACAGAAACAATTTCCACTTTCTGTTTTGTTTTTATTGACTCTTTAGTTGTCTCTGCTTCACACAAAGCAGGTGGCCATGTGATTTCCTGCCAAAAAAACCCTTGAGTTGCATAAAGTTGCCATACGTGTTGATAGAGTTTCCTTACATTTGTATGCCTGTGGTGCAGACTGATGGGTGGGTGGATGGACAGTTGTATGGTCAAGTGAAAGTGACTACAAATAACTGCCGAAATTTCTCGGATTCATACATTTGTAGATACAGTGATTTTGTTACAAATAGTTATGGTGTGTCCTTGGACTAATCTTGTGAAAAATCATGAGTCCCAGTTAAAAAAAAAAAAAAGAGTCCGAAATTGAAAATGCTTGGGTCTTTATGTAACCAGACAGTTAATCTGAAGACAGACTCCCAAACCCTGTATTACATTATACTGAACTTAAAATATAGTTCTTCTATAAAGGCTAAAACAAATATGCATTGTTAAACAACAGCAATAATACATGTAACTGCTACAGAAATTACAGGAACAGGATATTGCTACAAAAACACATGTTCAGATTGATCAATTTGATGGATGTTTGGGTCCTACAAGATGCATGCTTTGAATTATTTTGCGTCTTTGGGGATTTTTATGTCTCAGGGAAGAAGGATGCAGGACGCATATGTGTAGGTAACAAAATCTGCTGCTCCCACTTCGCATTCGTGAGAGCTTCGCTATTATTATTTATCATGGTAAATAATTATTATTGACATAAATTTAAATGTATTTTATTTCTTTTTCAAACTGCATTTTAGAGTAAAGACTATGACCTAGTTGTTGATGAGGACCAAATAAATTTTGTAATGGCTGAACAAATCCCAGGAACTAAGGAAAAGCAGGTATTTTGACTTCTTAGATGTAACATTATGAGCTCTTATGACTGTGATACTCCAAGCATTCAGACATGCTTTTGTATCATTCTTTATTAATTTTCATATACAGCTGTAGCCAGGGAGCAAGCTCTCCTGGGGACCCTGCCCCAAGAAATCCCAGGATCAGAGCTTGCTTGTCAGTTACATTTTATAGAGTAACAAATTAACATGTTTTCCATTTCCCCACCTTATGACAACCTTGCGTATGGCTTTCAAGTTGTATTGAATGTCCTTTGATCTGTTGCATATTGCCACTTCCATTTTTCTCTACAATGTTTTTCTGGATATGTTTTTTTTTTCATTATATTGTTTTGCTCATTTTGCAAAGGTCTGCAGCTGTTACAGTTTGTTGCTTCTATCTTCTTCTCATTTTCTCATTCAACACTGTGATAAAAAGATTTTTTGTTCTTCTTTGCAGGAACCAGAGATGAATGAGTATCAGAAGAAGAGGTTGACAATTGAAGAGGTAAGTTGTCGCATGTGAGGCTCATGCAAAACCAAAACATTAAATTGTACATACTGAATAATGTCTTCGTTGTTATTGGTACCAGATGCATGTACATGTGTATGTTTGACTGCATGAAGTGAGCTGATTGGAGATCTGTTACTATAGGCAATATTTACTCCAGTATTAACGTTGTTTCTTTCAATACAATATTATTTGTTGCTTTTTTATAGACAAAGAAGAGCTTACCAGTTTATCCTTACAAAGATGATCTCATCCAAGCAATAAGAGACCATCAGGTACTGATTACTGGTCATGGGAGATTTTACTGACAGTCATTTAAGACTGTCAACCCTTTGAATGCATGCGGAATAATGGGCAGTCTAAGACTTTAGAACCTGTATGATACACTGTACTTGTCATACTTATTGACTGTTTATGCTGTAATAAACAGTTACTATCAATACTACTTTGTAGGTGATAATAATTGAGGGAGAAACTGGATCTGGAAAAACCACTCAGATTCCGCAATACCTGCATGAAGCGGTATGTACACTGCACTTAATTTATAATTACATTTTTGAACCCTCATGCAATATTCCAGAAACTTTTAATGTTATGGTTTGTTAATTACATATTATGGAGCAATAGAAAATGTTTTCTGTGTTTGCATAGCCTGTAATGCAATATGGTGTGTGGAGTTTTTGAGTCTTTCAGGCCAACTCGAGACAAAGTTGAGTGTTTGCTTAACTTGTGAGCATTCTCCCAACCCCTGGATTGTTTGTATAAGGCTATGCAAAAACAGCAAACGGTTTTCTATTCCTCTTACAAAATATCTTTTTTGAAGAAAAATAAAAAAATTCTTTATTACTGGCACTGATTAAAAGATAAAGTCTTAGATCCCAAAATGTGGCTATCAAAGTTACGCACTCATCTCAGTTCTGGTTTTGCAAAAACGATTGCATTAAAATACTGATTTTTCTTGCTGAAAATTTCAGCTTAAGTGAAAAGACTTTGACACAGCATGTAAAGATTTTTTGAATTTCTAAGTTCAAAGGAATGTGTAAATGTTGTGGATCTCTAAGTTCAAAACGTCGTTTAAAGTTGTTGTCGCATGATCAGCGCTTGTACGGCCTACAGGGGGGTGTGCAACTGTCCATATAGGGTTTCTGTTTTGTCCCTCTGATGTATCCACATACAAATTCTCCAAACTGATCTCTATACATTTCCTTTAACAATTAGTTAAGAGAATTTGATATAAGATCAAAGTATTTTCTTTTAGGTGATCATTTTATTAATTCTCATAACCTCATCTCATGACAATGTATGGATATCGTTAGGAGAAAATTGCTGTTGGTCACTATTGGGACTTAAAGGGTTAAGTTAAACTTAATAAGACGTTGCATTTTGTTGATTTATATTTCATAAATTTTTAGGGTTTCACAAAAAACAAGATGAAAATTGGCTGCACACAGCCTCGGCGAGTCGCAGCAATGAGTGTAGCGGCAAGAGTGTCAGAAGAGATGGGGACAAAACTAGGAAATGAGGTGAGTGCTGAAAAAATTAAACCTATAAATGTGCTAATCTGCACCATCAAGTATCAGTTGTTCTTTAGCAATACATATCAAATATGCGGATATAAATGTACATGTATAAGAAGGTGATTCAAACTTTTACCTGTATTTCAACACTTCAATAATTATTATTCAAAAATTATTAATTACACCGTATTTGCAAAATATATTTAATGCGGAAAAATGTGTCTGTGCTATCTATCCTGAGAGCAAGATGTTCAGTTGTTGTTACTATTGATGTTTTAATGAACTGTATCCTGTTGCCATCAAATTTCTTGAAGCCTTACTCTCTTTACATTGATAAACTTATAATAAAATTATTAATACCTATTTTCTTTATTACTTTGCTTCGGACTGACATTCCTGTCGGGAATTATGCCCTGCAGTGCAGTCAACAGATTAGTCAGTTATCTGCTAGTACATAACTACCTCAGAAATCTGTAAGATGCGCTGATTTCCACAATTAACTGTAGGATCTTAGCAAAAATTAATGAGAAGACAGGTAGTAAATACTCTGTACAGTGCATAATTAACAATTACTCCTCGAGCCCGAATGGGCTCTAAGTCAATAGCCCATGAGGCCAAAGGCCGAATGGGCTATTGACTCAGAGGCCATGAGGGCGAGAGGAATAGTTGTTTTAGTAACATCCAACTAGTTGGTAAAAAATATCGAGAATAAAAAAACTTTTAGGTAGTTAAATCTAGACTTTAATCCCTTTTTGCCGCCAAAAAGCCTGCGCTTTTCGCTCCCAGTGGGCTATAGCCCAAAAGTAGCTCAACCAATCAGAACGCAGCATTGATAATAGACCACTAGCTGGATTTTACTAATAAGTGATATTATGTTATTCATGTGTGTATCCTCAGGTTGGGTACAGTATACGATTCGAGGATTGTTGCTCAGAGCGTACGATAATAAAGGTGAGACATTAACCACCCTGTACCTAGGTAAAGGGGAGCATAAGTAGCCACTAAGGCGACGAAAAAAACCACTAAAGCCCAGTAGTCTCCTTCGCAGCCGTTTTTTTGGAATGTCACGCAACGTTTCTCCCAACGTTGCGTGATATTCCAAAAAACGGCTGCGAGGCAGACTATAAAGCCCCATTGATATTGGAGAAAAGTTGTCTCGGTTGGCAGGGTCACCCGCCTACCCGAGCTACCCTGGGTGAGCCAGCTTTTCATATACCGTGTGGCACGAAATTTTTGCGGGTTCTACTTTTTGCCTTTTTGGTGGTTTTTCTTGCGATCCGCAAAAAAAAGTTCCCGCAAATAAAAATTACCGCAAACATTTTTCCCGCAAAAATTTACTCCAGAGTAAATATTCCCTAACTTAAATTCTCTACACAAAAATACAGTACTAAGAAATCGTGTCTGTTCAATCACAACTTGTCTCGTTCATTCAGGAACAACGAAATACTGGCTTATTGCTTGAAAATATGTTTTTCTATTGGACTTACTCAATAAAAGCGAAAATAATACAATGCCAGGTACTGGGTACTTTCTAAAAATTGCATAAATTGATTCCCCGCAAGAAAAACCAATCTGTTCTAATCGCAAAAGTTAGTTCCCGCAAAACACCAAAAATCGCCAGTCCGCAAAAATAAACTGTTACTCCCGCAAAAATTTCTTGCCACACGGTATTCCCTTACGAAACGTGGCGAACCGTTTACATGAGAAACCAAAAGTTGGCTTGCCTAAAACGGTGACCCGCTTAGCCGATGTACATATAGGGTCACCCTCCTACAGCTTTAGTCGGTCCATCGTTTCTTCATTATAAACACCTTGGCTTGCACAACTGAGCATGCGCGAGCGCTGTTGGCTCGAGCAAAGTGGTCTGGGAGGGTGACCCTTCTACCCAGTGCAGGTTTTCTTGGATTATTAAACGTTTTTGGGAAATTACCCACCTACCCCTCCCCTAAGCCAGCTTTAACACTTACTTCCCACTTTGGGCAAAATGTTGGCCTAGGGGAGGAGAAGGTGGGCAGTTTCCCAGAAACGTATCCCTATGTAAATAACCCTATGTAAATGGGGTCTAAGCGTACTGGCAAGGCAGCAACTTGTCACGTGCATAACACGTGCACTCAAACGTTTTGCTCCTTTTCTCAGTCTTTCCGTCGCTGCACAAACACGAGGTGAAATTTATTTATGCGACTTTTGTATCGCATGGAGGTCAGAAACATATGACGACGTTTTCTTTCTCTTTCTCGACTTGAATGCGTTGCTTGAACCTTATTGTGAGATAAGTTGACGGTTCTTCCCTCCTCGTTTACAGTACATGACGGATGGAATGCTTTTGCGTGAGTTCTTGGGTGAACCTGATCTTGCAGGCTACAGGTACGTTTAACAAACTCTTCAATGTCTTCAGAAGGAAAGGCTTGTTTTTGCCCCAAATATCATCGATTGCAGTTCCTGCATAGAGTTAAAACTTGCACTGCTTGCCACATTCCAAGTCAGTGTTCCGTTTATACAATGTTTGGACAGTATATCTTAAAGTCTGAGAACTGAATTTTTGCGAGGCTATCGTTGCCGATTCTTATATAATGGTGAAGGGTGCGTAGTTTAAGAAAACATAGAGCTGTAGGCTTTAGCCTCAGTTTGTTGCTACTAGTTTTTGTCGTATATGTTGTTTGTGGCTGATTGATTACGTTTATCTTTGGACCCAATTAAAAATTTCTTGTTTTTCAGTGTTCTTATCATCGATGAAGCACATGAACGAACACTGCACACTGACGTGTTATTTGGTTTAGTGAAGGACATTTCCCGCTTTAGATCAGATCTGAAGCTTCTGATATCCAGTGCGACGTTAGATGCAGACAAGTTCTCCCAGGTAAGGTCTCGAGCGTTTTCTTAAACCTTTTCCTCGCTTGCTGCGCTTTTCAAAAACACGCGAACTCTGAAGTTCAAAAGCCGCCTTCGCAATTACGTTTTTCGCTGCCATCAATCATAATTACGATCACAAGCAACGAACCTTTAACACAGAAACACACATAATGGATCGAAATTCACCAATCACACAAATCACAAACCATGACCTGTTCCTGTTGTCCTTCAGCAGCATAATTGAAAATATAAAACTGTTCTAGCGAGGCCTTAAACTGAACTCGGTGAAGTAAACTTTTGTTTCCTAAGAGGTTCGCTAAGGTGATTGATGGCAGCAAAAAACGCAAACGTCAGTTGGCTTTTGAACTTCAGAATTTGCGTGTTTATGAAAAGCAAAGTATAACGGTAATCAAAGTCAAATTTAACAGACGTTCTAAATTTTTACTGTGTAAAATGCCGAAAAACAAATAGTACCATTTGAAAGTTCTTTGAAAGAGGTTTCATATGAATGGTAATACCGTAGAATTTTGCCCACAGACGCATAGACTCAAAAGTTAGAACCACCTTACTAGTCACAGGTGATGTTACACAGGACGATTTGCAACGGCGATTTTTAACGCAACACATCATTTCAACATTGTTACGACATTGTTTCGAATGGTTGCAACATTTTCCCAACTTTTCAACGCTGTGTTGTGCTAACAATCGTCGTTGCGAATCGTCCCGTGTAACATCACCTAACGAGACTCCGTCATTCACTCTGGCAGTGATCAGAGTTAAGGTGGCTCGATGGTCTTTTCAACTGCCTGACTACCAATTCTCAACCTTGAAGAAATACACTTGAACATGATTTTCCCGAAACATCATCGTTACATGCAAACTAGCAATATATTGAAGTTTGATTTGCAGTTAGGTTTTTGAAGCTTGGAGTGTCCTTAACAACGCGACGTTCCCATGGAAAGCTTTTGTTATTTCGTATAAAACGTCATTTTTGTGCTTTATTCCACCGCCAATGGTGCGACATATTTCCCTTTATAGAAGCCACACCTTTACTTTCAAAATTGTGGTAGCATGTATTGGTCGCACAATAGTCCTAAAGGGATTTACATAGCCTGCTTAGCAGGCGCTTGGAGGTAATGGGCGCTGCACCCGTTCTCTCTTACGCCCATTACTTCCAAGCGCTTGCTACGCAATAGTAACACAAAGCACCTGATACACAGTACTAACACAAAGCTTTAGTGGAACGCGCTACATGTACATGTACCCACACATATCGCGATCCTATGACCAGAGAAGTGTAAAAACTGTCGAATCCCTCTGAGTTGTTTCATTTTCTTTGACTTTCAGTTTTTTGACGACGCGCCCATCTTTAGAATTCCCGGCCGAAGATTCCCCGTGAACATCTACTACACTAAAGTGAGTCGCAAAATGTATTTTTTCCACAAACCAAGAGATGGTTTTATCAGCTGAGTTGTAGGGTAGATTGGCTACTGTAGCGAGATGGAGTAGCTCACGTTTGCGAAATGAAAGCCCTGTACCTTCCTGTTCATATAATGTCAGCATTATATTTTTCACGAGCCTAGTTTAGAATTTGTTGTTTACTGGATCAATGATTGTTACGGTACTTTTACCACAATCGGTGCAAATACAAAAATTTCAAGTTCTTCCCCTACAACTGTGTAGATAGACCCAAGGACACAATACCCTCCTCTGCAAGCAGAGAAATGTGTTACCATTTCGTTTCTGATTGGGTCACCCATTCTGGCTCTATCTTGGTCAATATTGGCCCAATTGATACCAAGCTTGGAATTTTGTGAAGCTCGGTTTGCTCTTTCTGGCGATTTTGGTCTAGTGTTGATAATCCTATAACACACAAACTAGTACCCAGTCCCCCACGATGTGAAAGTCGACAATGGCACAATTAGATATCTAATTATCTAAAAACACCTTAACATGTAGTAACCGTGGCAAACTTTTTCAAACTTTCAGATGAGAGCGTACAGACATCATCAGACAGGGCTATGAAATTTTTCCTTGAGTGTACCTTTTTCTGGCCTTATGTCCACCAGTTTTTAGCCGTTTTATTCTCTCAACAATATTCCAAACTACTCGGAGATTTTGGTGGTTATGGTGACTAGCTTGTTAACAACTTCTTAACTGAACTTTCCCCAGGCTCCTGAAGCTGATTACTTGGAAGCTGCTGTGGTAACTGTGCTACAAATTCACGTGACCCAGCCACCGGGTGACATCCTGGTGTTTTTAACTGGCCAAGAAGAAATCGAAGCTTCTCAGGAGCTATTGCAGGAGAGGACACGCAAGCTGGGATCCAAGATCAATGAGCTCATCATTTTGCCCATCTATGCCAACCTGCCGTCGGATTTGCAAGCCAAGATATTTGAGCCCACCCCTCCTGGGGCCAGAAAGGTTAGACAAAGTGTGTGGCCGGTTTCCTGGAGTAAAGCAAATACACAATTTAGTAGAGACAAGTTGACGTCATTATTTTAAGTGAGTTGGCAAAAGAAAAAAACGAGGAGCAAAGGATCGAAATACAAACTATTATTTTGACAATTTTAAAAACACCCTGTCAATCTGAGGAAATGTTTAAAAGCTGAGGTTGCCTTACGCGTCTTAATCATGTTAATTCCTTCGGCCCGTTTCTCCACTGTTTTCCGGAGAGCTGTGTGAGATGTTTATGTTAGATATTTCAGTTTTACTGGTATTGAAAATTTATGCAATAACATGCAAAGTAACCGAAACAAATTGGATAGGTGTATGAGCTAAATCCTACTTTACGATGATTCAGCGTTCCAAAAACAAGGAAACAAATTAACAAATTACTCGTGACCATTTACACTGTATCCTCTAATACAGACATGCGTTTGTTTCGTCACGCAGTCCACCTCAAATCATCAACAGGGGCGAGTAACAGTTGATGGGCCAAAAGAACGCTTGCAGAGTAGGAAGGTTACCATTTAGGCTCCTAAATAAATTTGCTTTTGGCTTGTCACGCAGTCCGCCTCATACTGACGAGGGAGGAGGGGTTGGGGGGGAGCGTGTGATGAAACAAAAGAATGCCTTCGTAGGACGGGAATACCTATTTAGCCTTTAAATTTGTATAATTCCTTGTTAAATCTTTCAAGTTGGTTTCTAGAGTGCTTTGCGTTTCCTTTTATCAGGTTGTACTTGCCACTAATATTGCGGAGACCTCTTTGACTATTGATGGCATCATCTACGTAATTGATCCAGGGTTTTGTAAACAGAAGAGTTACAACCCTCGCACAGGAATGGAATCACTATTGGTCACACCCATCTCTAAAGTAAGATCTCCTGTGAAACAGTCTCGTGTATTTTGATCTCTTGAAATAATTTGTGAACGCAACCATAGGATGCTCGAGTCGCGAAACAGGCCAGTGGAATCTTGCTTTTAAATCACAACACGAGCAAGCAAGTCAAGGAGTCAACTTATACTGCAATCAATAGGCATTAAGAATATAAACTAAAAGTTACTATAAATATTGACCGCACTTGCCTGTTAGTTTTGTAGGGGCATATTGCCACTACATCCCCTTGGCCCTAAAGCGCCATACGATAAAATAACTTCAAAGAAGGAGTTTTCAACAAAGCGAGGCAGTGAGGTAACCTACAACTTTGCAAATTATGTCTTGTGTAATCAGTTTTGTGGAAGCATGATGGCCGAGAGGTTAAGACCTCTAACTTCGGATCTATAGCCCCGGATTTTAAACGCTCGTCGGAAAATTCAAATTAAACCCCTAAGGAAGACCAATGTGGGTGTGGCTCAAGCTTATACTGACCCCTAAGGGAGATTTCTGTGAGGTCAAGGTCAGGGCAGTTTTTGTGAATTTCTTGATGTACAGTACTAAGCGATACCTGAATGGGCAATTATAGTGACTTTCCATCCCAAAAACCCTAAGTGAGACCAAAATCTGCAATTTATACCCCAAAGCGAGACGACGAGCATTTACGTCACTTTTATATGGGAGTTCCCCCGGCATATCTGCTAGGGGTAACTAGGCGATTGACCAGCATGCTATCCGGGGGTAGTAGCACAGTGCTTTTAGGTGATCCTTGCTCCAACCACCGGTATAAGGTCACGACTTAGAAACGCCTTTACCTTTTACCCATATTTGAAAAATGTTCTGGTTGATTTATGTCCAGTGTGGAATGTTCGTCTCCTCAGGCATCAGCCAATCAGCGTGCAGGACGTGCTGGTCGCGTGGCAGCAGGCAAATGTTTTAGGATGTACACAGCGTGGGCGTACAAGAACGAGCTGGAAGACAACACTATTCCTGAGGTAACTACGATTTACTCCTCCGCTTTTTTAAACCAGTGTGGTGGCAAATCTATGTTGTAGCCTTTGTGACAAGCGCAAGAGTAGCGAACGCATGGCGCAATGTGATTAGAGAGTATAGATTTTTTTGTGTGTGTTGTGTTGTTTTTGTTCTTTGTTTTCGAAAAATGTGAAAGACAGAGATTAACACGGAATTCTTCCGCCGTTTGTCGTGGATTTTGTCTGTTGTTTGCTGCTTGCAACTTCAACGTGCGGAAGGCTCTCTCCCACCATCAGACACACACTCTCACTCGAGTTATACTCCAAAGGAAGTAACTACATTACACAACCAAATAACGAGCTGGTCATAAAAGATGGGGGCCACCTAGTCTTCGATCAAGGCTTGAGGGATAGGCTTTTGGCGGGGGAAGGTTGGGGGAGGGTAAAACATTCTTCCCTTTCTTTTCCAAACCACCCCCCGCCCCCCTCCCTTCTCCAGTAGAACCACTTCCTCCATTGCTTTGGCCAAACTTAGCTCCCAATATCGTCACGTTCACCCGTTCTCCTACGAAGATGCAGCCAGTGTTTTTAATACTGAACACATGGCTAAATAATATTTGCATGAAGCTCTATATGCTTTGTAGTTCGTCTACCGTGATTCCAAGAACTATTATCCGATAGTGGTCTTCAAAAAGTTTTATATTTCATTTCATTTTGTCTTCTGTAGATCCAAAGAACAAATTTAGGGAACGTGGTTCTTCTTCTCAAGAGTCTGGGTATCAACGATTTGATTCATTTCGATTTCATGGATCCCCCTCCAGCGGAAACTTTGATTATTGCCCTTGAACAGCTCTATGCATTGGGGGCACTGAATCATCACGGAGAACTTACCAAGGTAAGCAATAAACCACTTTTCTTAGGTGTTCGAAACTGTTATTAAGACCATCACTCTTGTTTAAGAAATGGACAAAGTGACACAGACGGATATCTTAAACATAGAAATGAAAACGTCATCAGGACTAAGAAGCATTTGCCACTTAAGAAACGAGAGGGAGACTGGGTCGAGTTAACTTTCGCAGTGAATTCTGGGACTGTTGCCATGGACGGAAAAAAATGGCCAATAGCTGATCGGCGCGTCCGCAGTAACTATCCCAGAAAGAATTGCGGGACGCAGTTCGGCTCGAGTTCCCATCTCATTTCTAAAGTGGCGAATAGTAGAATGATCTACTCAGAAAAAAAAGAGTGATTCAATTTTCCCTGCAGTCGTGAAGGATTTTCACTGCTTTTCAGATTAACAGCTTAGCTGGTGATCAGGTTGTTAATTTCAAAGCAATTTTTTGTGCATATGGTGACAGAAGATCCATCAGGGCGGCATTTCGTGCATACGTGTAAAGCAAATTGTGTGGTTTTTAATAATCATTTACCGTTTTCTTTCTTTGCAGCTCGGTCGTCGCATGGCAGAGTTTCCTGTGGAACCAATGATGTCAAAAATGCTGATAGCGTCTGAAAAGTACGCAAAAGAAAGTACTTTTGACAAATTCCCCCCCTTTTTTTTCTTTTCCTGAAGGCAGAATAAGCTGTTTAATCTGAACTTTTCAATAAAGAGTATATCAAGCATACATCACGAAAACGTTTCGAAAAACATAGAATGAAAAACAGTATTTATTTATTAAATGATTTTTTTTTCCACAAAATTGCTCTCAGTGAGGCTCGAGGTACGAAGCGCCGGGGGTAAAATTTTCGCTCTAAAGTCGTGAGTCTCGCGAGACACGTTCCAGACCTTCCTGCGTTTGATGAGTTGTGCATTTTCTTCCAACGCAAAGATATGCCTATTTAGCACTGTGCCAGACATTAAGAAGTGGGTCGGTTGGAATAAAGTTGCGTAGTCGAGCTTGCCAAACCCAGTTCGAAGTTTTGCGTAGTTGACGAAATATTGTTGGAGTGTGTGATATAGTTTCCTACAAAAGAAATGCCGAAAAAGATATTGTATTCTAGGTAAGAAATATGAAGTATTAGGAAACCCTAAGAAGCAGTTCCTTCACACATCTGCCTCCAATTTGATTTGTAGATACAAGTGCGTAGAGCAGATTCTCACCATCACCGCCATGTTATCCGTCAACAACGCCATCTTCTATCGTCCTAAAGACAAAGTTGTGCACGCGGACAACGCGCGTGTGAATTTCTTCCGTCCCGGCGGGGACCACCTGACCCTTTTGAATGTTTATGATCAGTGGGCAGAGACAGATTACTCAACTCAGTGGTGTTATGAAAACTTTATTCAGCATCGTTCTATGAAGAGAGCCCGCGATGTTCGTGAGCAGCTGGAAGGACTGATGGAGAGGGTGGAAATTGAGATATCTTCTAATCCCAATGATTCAGTGCCGATGAGAAAGGTAACTGCTTCCGTTGGCCGGATTAAGATATTAACAAATAGAAACGTTTCTGCGCTAAAACATATGGCAGATTTAGCAGTAACCACGAAACGTCAAATGATAACGCGAAGTGCATGGTAAGGACTGAACGCGACTTCCGGTGCTTTATGTTCTGCTCTGCTATTGGCTTATACGAATTTTAAATCTGGGCGCGCCGCTTGCGCGCCAGCGTTGCTCTCGTGACGTTCTCTTTTGCTTAATCTGCCTATTGTCACATGTTGAGGAGAGTTAACTTTAACATTGTTTAACAGGCTCTTTCAGTTTCGTAAAAAATGTTGCTAGTGCCTTTTTTTGTCATTTTGTTTTTACCCACTAGCATTGTAATTTCCTCGCTACCTACAAAATGGAAATAGTAAAGGCTAGTCTAGGCGGGTAGTGGCTACCGTTTATCCACTCTTCTTATATGATGATGGACTTAATTATCTGCACCCAGAGTTGGTCCTCGGCGGCACTCGCAATTTGCCCCTGGAGTTTGCTCCCAAATATTTAACCGGTTAAATATCGTGCAGCATTTTGCGGGATGGAAATTCTGCTCCCGAGGATGAAGTATACCCATGAAATCGTTGGTACACACGGAGGAACTTTGCTCCCGGAGCGTGCCCCTGGAGCATGCTCCAGGAGCAAAATCCCTCGTGTGTATCGGCCTTTAGGGTGGTGTTCGTCTTATAGCGATACTCACGCTGAAGTCACCTAGTGATATTAATGTGCCAACCAGAAGCGCGTTAGTTCTTGAAACAAAAGATTCGTTTTTTTCACTCGTTACAAGTTCGAGTAACAAAAACAATGTTTGTAAACGTTGATGTCCCCTATAAGGTTGTCCATTAAAGGAGTTGACTTCCATTATCGCTGAGATTTTACACTGACTTACTTGTTGTTGGTTTACAGGCCATTACCGCGGGATACTTTTACCATACGGCAAGACTGGGTAGGAGTGGCCAGTACAGGACAGTGAAACATCAGCAGGTTGGTGGATTAAACTCCATTCATCATAATACAAAGTCTTTTCTACTCTCTTGACATTTTGCATAAATTAATTGGTGGGGGGAGGGGGTGGGGGATGTCTATAGAATAAAAATTCTTATGACCTCTGTACATAAGCGAGTTTTTGTAGCTTGTTTGTTTAGATCACGCTTCGTACGATAGATGTATACGAGTTCATGATTTCATGATATATGTTTTGTTTCTTTTCTTTTCTTTTTTTATTTCGCTTTATAGACAGTCCAGATTCACCCGAACAGCAGCTTGTTCCAAGAGCAGCCAAGATGGGTGATCTACCACGAGCTCGTGTTTACCACCAAAGAATTTATGAGACAGGTAGGGTCGTTTGAGTAAGGTCAATAGTTTCATGATTTTGCGACCTTGAAGCGTAGTTTCTAACGGACTGTACTATGTTAGTGCCAGTTTCATTTTGCGGAAATTCCAGTAGGAAAGTAAATGGGGGGCGACTTTTCGAGGTCAAGATCAGAGTTCCTGATTTGTCCTGTTTACGTTTCTGTGTTTTTAGATTATTGAGATCGAGAACAAGTGGCTGTTGGAGGTAGCACCTCACTACTATAAAGCCAAGGAAATTGAAGATAGTTCCAGTAAAAAGATGCCAAAAAGCACAGGAGTCACGAAAGAACAAGTCCGGTCCACCACGTGATGATAGCTGAATACGTTACAAAGAACTCCTAACGTCAAAGAGAGAAGGAGGACAGAGTGGTTTCCTCAACTGGCACTGCCAGTTGCTGTGACACGTAATATCACCGGCATGCACACAGTTCGTCTTCCAATAATTGTAACCTGGAAGTTGTTACGTCAGGCTAGAGACACGTCCAGTGTGATTTAAACTCGGAAATGCAAAAATTTCCATGACTTTCTAGCACCTTTCAATCTCAGAAAAATATCAGTCCTCAAAGGAATCCCAGACCGTTTCCAGTTTAGCCCGACTTTTGACTTTGGTCGTGGAAACAAGCAGAAAAGAGACTGCATTAGCCTTTAGGAAAGCATCAAGTAAAGCTTAAGTGACGTCGTAGGTGGCGAGTCGATAAATCGTGATAACTTAATTGTTAGGATTACTTTTCGGCGACTAAAAAACAAACAAAAAAACAATCAAAAAAACAATCAAAAACAAAAAACGCGCTCAACTTAGACAGACTCAAAAGGCACGATTTGGACCTTTGTTGTTGAACGTAGCGGACAGATGACACAGTGGTTTATACAGGAGGTTCTAGGGTAGAGAGGGAGGTCCGGAAGAGGACAGAAGTGGTAGAGTGGTGACAAAATCATCTCATAGCTATAATCATAACCCGAACATGGGTAATCTTTGTCCTTGTATGTAAATATAATAAACGTTTGATGGTAAGAAAATTCACAGAAATGTACGGCAACTCAGCTGTCTCGTGACGAGATGAAGTTATCGTAGCCAAACGCGCCCCGAATTGGCCGGTGCTATTTTTCTAGTATCATTCCGTTTAAGAGAATAGAAAGTCAGGCTATGTTTCGTTCTATACCAGATAGCATTTGCCCCGGCACGAAAACTAAACCGGATGGGGATTCTGTGCCAAGCTGCGCTGCGCCAATCTCTGAAGTGGTTTCTTTGCCAAGCTACGCAGCGCCGATCTCGTCACATATCGGATAGGTGTTCACTCTATACGGGATAGTATTTGCGCCGGCACGAAAACTACACCGGATGGGGATTCTGCGCGACATGACGCGAGTAAATCTTCCCGTGCCACAACCGACCTCCAATTTTTTAAAATTTTTAAAACGAAACTAGTGAGCAGCACTCTGCGAACTGTTGCTGTAAAACTTGTTTATTCTCGTACGCGTTTCGTCTTACTAAACGTAGACTTCTTCAGGGAGTTTTACAATCAAATACTAAACGCCTGTATTTAAGCTATAATATGACTAAAAATAATGATGGTCGCAAACATTGAAGGTTTGACCGGATTTACGAAAAGGAACAGGCGCAGCTGTGAAATTTTTTACGCAAGGTGTGAGAAGACTTTGGGGCCACGGTTTTAGCTAAAACCGTGGCTCCAGGAAAAGAAAAAGAAAGTTTTTGTCTTGTGCTTCCGTCCTCGACAAAACGTGAAATTAATTTCACGTTGTAGTCGTTCAAGACGGCAAACGGAAATGTACAAAAAAGCGTAATGCACACGCAACGTTGTTGTTTTTGCTAATCTAAGCTAGCTTTTTGCCGTTCTCGTTGCCGTCGAGCTCCCTACGACGCGCCACTTCAAGTGTTCCGTTCTAATTTTGTTTGAGCCTCGTCTGTAAAGTACCTGACTTATACTATTAAATACTTCTGATGTTCAACACTTTTGTCTTATGCAGTATCTATTCTTTCCGTTCTGGCCTTTGTTCCGCGTTTTTGTTCTCGGCATCAGTTTGTAAGTCCAAATTTAGCAAGAAAGTTTGGAAAAATTCATTTTAGAGACAAGACGAGGTTAAGGATATTCAGTAACACTGCAGCAGCTGGTAGTTGTTTTATAGAGCGCATGCTCGCCGGGACTGACTTGAGCTCAAACATCTTTTACAATGTTTGAAAGGTTAAAATACGTTTTCAATAATTGGAAAAAAAAATACAATCATTAATCTTGCAGAAGCTGTAACAAAAACTCTACTTGGGGACGGTGGATTTCCAATGTCGCGTAATTTTTCCGTGCGCACGCTCGTAAAGCAAATTTTACGCGCGTAGTAGAAGCAAAGTGTGGTATGTCGCGCATACACGTAAAGGTTGAAACTCGCGGCACCTTTTACGTTTACGTGTGACCTTTCATACATTGCTTCTGTTATATTTACACGCGTAAAATTTACGTGTGCACGCACGGAAAAATTACGCGACAGTGAAAATCCTCCCTAACCCAGAGAGATTTTGAGTCACGTCTACGGTAAACGACAGACTCAAGTTGAGAATTTCTCAAAATAGAAAACGAGTAGCTAAAACCAGTCCAAAACAATAACTTTTGTAGAAGTTAAGAACATGTACAGACAAATAAAGGGAAAACTTGGTCACGTGGTACAAATTCAGGTTTGTCATGTGCCGTAAACGTGACTCTAAATCTCTCTAGTGTCCTCAAATGGGCCACACCCCTCCCACTCAAATCCATTTGTGGAGGGGGTGGGGATAAGGGAAAGCTTTACTTTTCCCTTTTAAGTTGGCAAAACGTCAGAGAGGCCCATTAGGGAAAAGTGTCTCAACTATTAAATTTTGTCGCCGATTATTCTGATTGTACATAAAAAAGACGTCATGATTCACATAAAAACAACCACTGCAAGCAATAATCCCGAAACAAGCGAGATGGACACATGGTAACGGATGCCTACACTTGGGATCTTGGAGGTGGCAGGGGTTAGGGTAGTCGATGACTTGAGTTGCGGGCAATTGCCACCAAGGCAGTCAACTCTGCAGGTTTGTGCATCACACCGGTAGAAGCAGGTTCCATGGTGACAAGTTTGAGAGCACGTCTTTACGCTGGACGAACAGGTCATGTTACAATCGTCAAAGCAGTCTTGCTGGCAATTTTCAGAATCACAGAACAACTCCTTCGTATTTCCACCATGCATACAGCTGCTACCAGGCATCGAGTTTGTGCATCTCATGGTGGTACAATTTCCACCCTTAATGCAGGACTGTACGCAATCCTTAGCATTGCACCTAAACTCGTTGCAGTAGCCACCATCGCAGCTCTGTACGCAGGTCTCCGAGGAACTACAAGCCAAGGTGTTGCATGTAGTCGCATTGCAATTCTGGTTGCAGCCATCATACGACTGGTTGCACTGGAGCGAGCAAGGTGGTTGGTCGCAGGAATCCTGATTACAAGTTTTGTTATTTGGCGTCATGTCACAGATGGTTTTGTCGGTAGCTGAGACTTCAACAAAGTTTCCGGTGGTAAATATCAAAGCAATAACCAACAGCAACCCCATTCTTGATCATCAAAGGCAACTATACATAAAGAACAAGATATAAATGAATCAAACGACTGATGTACACTCCCTTTTTCGCAACATGCAAGGTAATCCAGATTCCACAATCCGGGAAATTTTTGCTTTTGGGATCGGGAATACAGGACATTTTTGTTCATGGGATCCGGAATACGGGAAATTTTTGTTTGTGGGATCACAGGCAGCCCAAGGGCACTATGTGTGGGTTCGGGCTTCAGAGGTCATTTGGTCGGAATATACTAGAATTATTAGTGTATTATCTGATGCCAAATAAATGCAAAAATCCTAAAGATATGAAGTCTTCTTGTTTGTCTATCTGTACTAGTAGCTTTTAAGATAACGAAGGTCGATATTTCTTGCATTATTACATGTGATTCGAGCCCTTATTGTTCGAATTCGAATCTACGACGCTAAGAAAAAAACAATCATGTTCACGCGAAATATTGATTCCAAAAGCTCCCTTACCTTTAGTTCATAGCCACTCTGTGTCCACTCTTTCTATCCATCGAGTACTCAACACTATAAAAGAAGGGAAGGCTGGAGACCTTCCAAGACCTTCCAACTGACCTTCTTTTATAGTGTTCAGTACTCGATGGATAGAAAGTCAACTAAACGGCGTTTAAACCACAAATCAAGAGCCATAAATGGCTCTTGGTACAAATGAAATTCCGATAATTGCCAATAAATCTAAATCCTGCAGCTGAAGAAACTAACACTTGGGTCAACTAACAACTAATTTTATTTTGTTGTTAACTGATGTGCAATATAATTATGCAACACATATTGTTCTATATCAACCTTTTTACAATAAAATTGTTTTTTTTTAAACAATATGTTAATATTGCCATCATCATCACCTTTTATTTCTCCCTGGACACTAACTTATAGAAGCCAGTAAAAATCTATGGTCTGCCTGGAAATAACTCACTTCGCATATCAAACGCACTCTTTAATCTATGATTACCCCTAGTAATAATAAGCAGCAGGCAGAAACGTTATTCTTTATTCTTTCAATTTATCACTTCTGATAAAATAAAGGACCTTGACGTTTGCCAAAGCTCTGTTCAGTCTGTTACTTGACAACTTCAACAGAAGAACCTCACCAACGGTTAAGCATGGTTCGCAAAAGCAGCAGAGCTTAAAAAATCTGCGATGATTTCCATGACTAAAAACGGTAAACTTGTAAATCACAGTTTTCTGCGAACGGCAAGAATTTCCGGTGATTGTAAGATAACATTGCTGTCAGGCTGTTTTTTAATTTTTAAAAATCGTGCATCCATCAGCGATCTCTTAACCAAGATGAACAATAACAACATTTTAAAAACGACTGACACAGTTCTGCTTCAGGCCTATGGGTTTATGAACTCTCATCAACTTACGATTCCAATCTAACATTGAAATGCAGTTGTAAGCAGTCCAAAAGAACTTGTATCAACTTCTCCTAGATTTCGTGGTCAAAAGGGAGAAATGACGCGTCGAAATGAGGGTGTCGCTGCTTGACTCACTTGGGATCCACATGATAATAGGTATTGCGTTCTCCGTATGACTTTTTTGTGTGTCCTAGATTTTCTTTGTCAGGGTACTCGATGCCTCAGATCGGGTGATTTTTTTTGGAAAGGATAAACCACAAGAGGCACACTAAGGGGCAGCTGAAGGGGGTTATTAAATGAGACCGAGACCAACTTAGGCCGGTACGAATTTGTAATTTTTGCAGTCGTTTACATGAGACCAGGACGAAACGCTTCGTTGATTCAAAAATGAGACCGGTTCAAACTCAAAAACAGGAGATTCTTCTAGCTATATAACTTTCTTAAGTCGATTATTTAACATATTATTCACAACTGTCCTAACAGGTACACCATTTACGCCAATTAAAACAGTGAGTACAGAACCGTAGATTTCTCCCAGAAAATTGAAAACTTTATCTAACGCTCATCTGGTGGCATGCTAAATGTACAGCATCTCAAAATGGTGCAATCCCTCACATTAACCGAAGCATATATTCAATTGAAGCTACTTCCAAGTCTTGTTTACCGTTATTCATAGCAGTGTTCTTATTTTGCTGAAAAAAAAAAAAGCAAAAATGATGGACCCATACGAAGAAACATGCCATTTATGGATCCGGTCTGAGATTAGGGGTGGCGAATGGTAAAATCCGGCGTTGCTAAAACGAGGGTAAGGGTAACACCAAGGGTAATTAAGGGTAAGGGTAAGGGTAAGGGTGGGGGGTGAGGGTAAGGGGGTGAGGGTGGAGGGTGAGGGTAAGGGCTGTTAAGAAAGCATATCGTCATTAATTCCCATCTGGTATATTATTGGAAAACGGTGCTCTTTAAAATGAAAGGCTGGTCCACGGCTGTTCTAATTTCAAGGTTTGGCTAGCTTACGCGTTTCTGTTGCAACCACAAACGTGACCACAAATTAATTTTTTGCTCTTGAAAGGCTTGAATAAAGGCATGGATTAATAGTCTTTGATCGTTCTCTGTACACTAAGGGACTGTTTATATGGGAATGTGGCACCCTGGGTTGGCGAGGTGATCTGCAAAAGGGTTAAAAAGCAAACAACCTTCCATGCAATCTTAGAACGTCCACAATCCCTCATGTTACAAAAAATATGCCGACAATGTTTCAGGTATGTTACATTTGGAGAAGAGCAAACTGTACATCTAACGCTTTCCCTTAAAAAAGGCAAATGTATGGTCTTCAAACCGCACCAAGTCCAAGACGTACGAATTGTAAAATTCAAAGAAATATAAAGTATAGAGAAGACAATTTTGGGGGGGGGGAGAAATTTTGGATGAAAATCTAAATTGGAATTCCCACACCAATTCTCACGTTTACCCTTACCCCCACCCTTACCCTTACCCTTACCCTTACCCTCACCCTTGGTGTTACCCTTACCCTCGTTTTAGCCTTCAGGTAATCGATTCGAGAAGATAAATACTCGCATGAATTTTCAATAAAATACGCTTTACCTTGTTTACTTGGTGTCATCTTGCTTCCTGTGTGGTTATTTTCCCGATCCGTTGCGAGCGGGATAAAGGAAATCGCTTAAATCGCAACGGATCGGGAAAATAACCACACAGGAAGCAAGAAGACACCACGTAAACAAGGTAAAGTGTATTTTATTGAAAACTCATGTGAGTATTTATTTTCTCGAATCTATTACCTGAATTCCCATACAAATTGTTTATAATGACGGCCATTTGAAAATTACGCAGCCGCACGTACGTGCTCCCATACGCGCTCCAAGATCGTTGATGCGTAACAGAAATATTATCAGGATTTGTATGGAAATTTAAGCGATCGTTATTTTGGGGCCAATAGTACTAAAGACACATCAGAATTTCTTACCTTGTGTCCTTGTCTAAATTTATGGTGTTTTCTTAGCATTTGCTGCCGTTGTTCTTCTATAACGAACAACGGTTGTGTCGGAAACTGTTGTCAGTAATATTTGATTATTATCGTATTTTTAATTAGTGTGTATTGAATCTGTCAAGAGCTTAGCCTGCGTGCGCCACGCAGGCTATGAAGAGCTCAGTGAGACACGCAAGTTGTAGTTGGCGCAAGATTAGAAGAGAATCTCTCAAAGGGCGTATTGACAAGTTTTCTGAAAGATAATAAGTGAAACAATGTATGTGCGGCATATCTTTTAGGGGATAAAAAGGCACTTGAGGGAGAAAGATTTTTAGGTCTTGTAACCAACCAATAAATTAGTATCCGAGAACATCGTGTGCTTTTCCATTTCCAAAAGTAGAACTAAAACTCGCTGGAATCGCCCTAAAACGGCCTAAAATGTACCCTAAATATCGATCATACAAACCCTTATTTCTGTACTCACTCGTGACCCTGGTGTACCGATTGTGTTCCCGTTGTCTCTTTTGTAGATCGCGACCTTTCGACCTCGAACTGCTAGTTTATCGTTTTGTTTTTTTCTTTTATCGTTTGACGCTGGCAAACCCATTGGAAGCCTGGGGCTGTGCTATATGCTAAAAGCTGAAATTTAAACACCCGATGTTTTCATGTTAAGCAAATTTACGGAGAATTTATTTTAAAATATCAATTATTGACATGTGTACATGCGGTAAGAAAGTATCGCTTTTGTGCCAACATAATTTTAAGATATCATTTAATACGAGTGATTCAACGTCTTAACAAAAGGTAAGTTCGGTTTTTAAGTCTGAAGGCGTAAAGGGTCACATAAAATAGATTTACTCCGGCGATAGTAGCTGCCATTAATCTCTGGTCAGGCCATTTTTGTTTCGCTTGGTTTAGGGGTCGTGATTCTGAGCTCTCATAGCCGTGCAGTTGATTGTGTGGTGCTCATATGACTCCCGCTGCCTCCGATAAATTTCGTGACTTCTATCAGCCGCATTCAATATGTAAACAAGACAATGCATGCTTCGCTCAATCGCATGTCATTAGGGGTATAGAATATTTCGTCAAAAAACGTGGGTCTTGGAAGAAGCGATTGTAATTGGGTCTCTATGTCTCGTTTTAGGGTGATTTTGCGTCTCCGTGTGTCTAATTTTTTTTCAAGTATCGGTCTCGAATTTTGAAACCGGGGACTCGCAGTCTCGCAAGGTCTCGAATTTTATACCATTTTATATCGCTTTAACTTAGAACGCCTGTACACGTACAAAGTTTAATAGAGCAAAAATTAACAGAGAAATTTCCCATCAGTTAGCGTGTACTTGTATAATCCGAAAACAATCGACCAAACAACTCAAAATGCTTACCTCTGCTTGCTAGCTACATACAATGGCTTCCTCGGAATCTGCAAGTTGAATTTGGGTGTGAGACCCTTGAAAAAATACATAAGTAACAATGTAAAAGGCAGCGGAGCTCTGGGAACAAGTATTTAGGGCAACCACGTGACAAGGCGGCCATGTTGGGGCTCAATACATCATAATTTTTTTTCACGAAGAATTCGCATGAAAATAAAGCATTTCTCTCCTCAGGCAACTTAGCTCTGACGCAATCCATTCAACCAAAATTTCCGAAAATCTCGGTCCAAAACTCAATGGATTGGTTCGGTCCAACCGGAAAAGTTTCGAAAAAACTGGACCACCTTTTGAGATGGACCATTTTTCCCGGTCAGACCGGTCGGAAGTTTTGGTTGAATGGATTGCGCCCACTTGACCACCAACATAGCCGCTGTGACGTCACGTGCAAACCGGCAATAAATTGCACGAGTCCAATTCCTACAAACAAACTTAGCATTCAATCTGAGTAACCTCCTCCAAAATCTCCTGCCACGCCACAGGCAGACCAAGCTCATTACATGAACGCTGACGTGTTCTTGCTTGCGAGCGGTGTTGTGTTACAAACGGTTATTTACAAAGGCTTGTATGGGATGTAATCGGTCTTTCTTAAAAGAGAGAAAAAATGTTTTGTTTTTAAATAAAATTTTAGAACAACCGTTTACACCCCATACAAGCCTTTGTAAATAACCGTTTGTAACACAACACCGCTGGCAAGCAAGAGTCACGCCCGCGTTCATGTAATGAGCATGGGCAAGAGGTGCTTTGTCTCATCTCAGAGCTTTACATGATGCTCTCCGGGAAACTTTTCTGAAGGTGACCAATATCTAAAAGTAAACTGCTAAACGGGCAAAAACGGCACCGAAACCAGCATTAGGCGCGCACTGATTTCTTGTATTAAAGAGAGGGAAGGAGGGAGAGGGGGGTAAGATAGTAATTCTGTCTACACCCACTTCTACAAAAACCCCTCACCACAAAACAAACAAACAACACGGTAAACAAGCTATTAGACAGGGGAAGTTGAGAAAAACTACAAAATGTTTGCTAACCCGGTTTTCATAACTCCAGGTAGACTAAAGATAAGCAATTTTTCCTTGTTTTCAGAATTTCAAGATAAATCGGAAGAATCTAATAGAAATCGGGAGAACGGCGAGGAGCATTAAATCGGGAGACTCCCAGTCAAATCAGGAGGGTTGAAATCTCTGGACCAATATATAACTTATTTGAATGCAACGCCTTGTTTGAAACTAGATGATAATAATAATAATGCCTGAATTAAACAAGAAATTTACAAGCATGTGGACTCGGGACTCGGGACTCGGGACTCGGGACTCGGGACTCGGAACTATCGAGATCAAATCCAGCTAGCGGTCAGAGCGGACTTAACTAGAGGCCACCAACTTGCAAGTCCAGTGCTCGGTCACGCTGCCTCCATGAAACTGGTTTTATGTTCGATTATTGCAGTGTTCGATTATGCTCGATTTCCGAACGTTCGAAAGATTTTCATTTCTGCAGTTCACATCATCTCCATTCTATGGGCACGACTTTTCTAATGATCTCCAAGAAAGCACAAAGACTTTCAGAATTCGTTCCAGACAGCTAAAGTTTAATTTTTGTTTGTGTAAATGAAAAGAAAATGAAAGGGTGCCAATGGCTAACTTGTGGATTAATAATTTTAGAAATGAAAACTGAAATTACCGTATTCCCTAGAATCATAGCCAGGGGCGATTATTTCCTCTTTCGCGCAAGAAGGGGGCGATTATTTCCAATATTGCTTACTGGAAGTCGTGCATTGAAGATATGTTTTTTTTTTATTTTCAAAAAATAATCACTTCAAACAAACTGAACATGGGCTTTTTAAGTGTTACAAATTTAGTTCCTTGATTAGTTTTCAGAGCTTGAATCGTCACTGATCTTGCTGGATCCGGCACTGCTTCAGCTTGACAAGGAGGTCAAAAGATATGGCAAGAGGGGCAAAGGAGGGGCGATTATTCGAGGGAGGCGATTATTTCAAATATTTCCGTCAAAGGGGGGCGATTATTCGAGGAAATACGGTAACTCGCAATTCAAGTCTGTCAAAAAATGAAAATATGTTTTCCAAAAACCAAACAAAACAAAACGACCAAGAAAAAAGCGAAAAATAGATTATTTCTGCGAGAGTCGAACCCCAGACCTTCAACGTGTAATGGTTATTACGTAGTTGGGTGCTCTGCATGCAGTTTTATGTGTCATTACATTAAAAGAGTTACGGAATCTTTCTTTTAATATTTTTATTCTTGTAACATGAAGATGATGTGATGTATTTTTATTCTTGTACAATGAAGATGATGTGAACTGCAGAAAAAAAAACCCTTAAATTTATGAAGAATTGAAAGATATATTCGAGGAAAACAAGCGGGGTTTTGACGGTATATAAAGGCCGTACCTTTAAATCATTTCATCGCATCAGTGAAGAACATATGGCCGACAAGTGTCTCGCAAAACCGTCGCTAAGTCCCTTGCTGATCGCGTTGTAGAGTTTGTAATTCTCGGCGTTTACACGAGGAGACTCAATGACGATTCAGCAACAGTAAACATTCCCGTTTTTATTGAACAAAGAAGCATTTCATTTCAGAATGATATTTCGTTTGTTGTTGTTCAGAGTTATATTTAGTTTGTTGTTGTTTTTTCTTTCTAAAAGTCCGGGAGGCCATGTGATTTACTTCAAAAAAAAAAACCTTGAGTTGCATTTGGGTTGCCATACCTGTTGATTGAGTTATTTTACATTGGTATACCTGTGGTGCGGATTGACGGTCGGTGTACGGTCACGTGATTACCAACTTTTCTCGCATGGATAGATTACCACATTTCCTTAGCTATAGGGCTCCGCTATTAGAAAGCCGCGGCTCATCTCGAGGGGGGGGGGGGGGGGGGGTGGGGTGGGTTTGCGCACCCCCTGCACCCTCCCCCTAGATCCGCCCCTGATGCAGTTCATTTCTAAATGACGCCCCATTGCCGTCGTTGTCCTGGTTGCCTAAACTCCTTAGTAGTACGAATCATTAAACGGCGCAGAATTAATCGATGAATAAATTTTACCTAGTTTAGAAGTAGCCGGTGTACAGCCGCGCTCCTCCCCTCAGAAAAGAAGGGGGCCTGTCCGATTTTTTTCTGGGGGGAGGGGGCGGGTCTTCTAACCCTAATTGCCAATCGGTTCGATACCCTAACCGTGAAACAATGGGAAACTGATAAACAATGATGTTATTGTTTTCTGAGACCAATGAGGAAACACCTTACGAGCAGCTCCTACATTACCCGGAGTGATCTGAGTTTGGAACTGTTTACGACAGACAAAGTTACAAATTGTTATGTAAAAGGGTGTGTAAAATACTACTTTACTAAACTGAAAAAAAAAATGATTTGACAAGTCTCGGGAGAAACGAATACATAATTATGTTACTGAGCTCGGTAAAAATAGGCAGCTTAAGCAACAACGACGGCGACGGCTACGAAAACGTCACTTAAACAGTGAATTGGCGCTGTCTCAAACTTTATCGCCCTTTTTCCGTCTCGTTTAATTTGTCAAATGTGGTCATTGGAGTTGAATTCTGAAGGACTGTATCAAAGTTCAGGAAAAGAAAAAGAAAGTTTTTGACTTGTGCTCCCGTCCTTGACAAAACGTGAAATTAGGCACTTTCACGTTGTAGTCGTTCAAAACGGCTAACGGAAATGTACAAAAAAGCGTGATGCAACGCGCAAAGTTGTTGTTTTTGCTAATCTAACCTAACTATTGCCTTTCTGCCGTTCTCGTTGTCGTTGCCGTCGTCGTTACTGAAGCTCCCTAGGACACGCCACTTCAAATGCTCCGTTCTAATTGTGTTTGAGCCTCGAGTCTGTAAAGTACCTGACTTATACTACTAAATACTTATGATGTTCAACACTTTTGTCCTCTGTAGTACCTATTCTTTCCGTTCTGGCCTTTGTTTCGAGTTTTTGCTCTCGGCATCAGTTTGTAAGTCCAAATTTAGCAAGAAAGTTTGGAAAAATCCGGCTTAAGTAACGTAAGTAAAGTAAAACTTTATTTACACAGGCTAGCCCATTCAGCTCTAAGGCTGGTCTCCATAGGGGCCCTGTATCTTAAAAGATTAATTTACATCAAGAATTTTCGTGAACTATTACATTTAAAAGCCTAATAAAAATACAATACTAGAATTTAAGAACTACATTAAAAAGCCTAAAAATACAATGCAAAATCACCTTTAAAGCCTAAAATAGTAATAAAATATCAAAGTTATGATAAAAAGAAAATAAAATGTCTTGCTCGGCGGCAGAACGTTTGAATGTTTTCACTCTTCACAACGTTTAAAGGGAGTTTGTTAAAAATTTTTGCGCCAGTAAAAAGAAAGGTCCTTTTCCCAAAATTTTGTTTAAAGTTCGGTAGGGATAGCCTTATACTTTGCCTTGTGGAATAATTGTCAATGTTCGAAAATCTAGTAAAATGTAATGAAAAGTAACTAGGAACTAATGAGTGAAGACAGAGAAAAGCGAGTTTGAGGCTTCATTTTAGAGACAAGACGAGGTTAAGGATCTTCAGCAACACTGCAGCAGCTGGTAGTTGTTTTATAGAGCGCATGCCCGCCGGGGCTGACTTTGAAGCTCAAACATCTTTTACAATGTTTCAAAGGTTAAAATATCTTTTCAATAATTGGAAAAAAAATACAATTATTAATCTTGCAAAAGCTGTAAAAAAAAAAATCTACTTAGGGTGGATTTCCACTGTCGCGTAATTTTTCCGTGCGTACGCTCGTAAAGTAAATTTTACGCGCGCAATAAAATAGAGGCAAACTGAGGTATGTCGCGCGTAGACGTAAAAATTGAACCGCGCGCAACTTTTACGTTTACGTGCGACCTTTCATACATTGCTTCAGTTATACTTACACGCGTAAAATTTACGTGTGTACTCGAGGAAAAATTACACGACATTAGAAATCCTCCCTAACCCTATCAGGCTTCTAATTAGCTTGTAAATTTGGATACAATACACACAATTCATTCGCACTATACAGGGTGTCCCAAAAGTTCGTCCCTCTACTTTATAAGTCTGTATTTCAGTACGATTGGACTTGGTAAGAAATTCATATAAACAAAAGTTGTGACATTCAATCTAATTCACTATTTTCGTACTTGTTGTGCCAAAAATGCGCTTGCGCGAGTATATTTTTAATTTTGCAACCTTTGTTGTTTGTTTTTTACTAGTAGCCCGAATTGCTCGAACTCCTTCCTTGTTTTCTGTGAATATTAAGAAACATAAACACTCTTAACGCAAAAAGGTTCAGCTACGTGAGAGCATAAGCATGTATACTTCGATTTACTGGCTTATCTGTTATAGAAACTGCTAAAAAACTGGAAAAATCCGAATGTTGGGTGGTAAAATATCATGGCGAAATGAAGGTTTGGAAGGCAAGAAACGAGGGGAAGACCAAAAGTCCTTTAATAAAGCAGGTAAAATAGTTTGAAGAAGACTAGATACAAAAAGGAGACGTCTATACAAGGAAACTCTTACATAGTTAGCAAGCCAAGTCCAGAAAGGGTCATGAAAAGCTGTTTAAAATGTTTAAAAAATTAGAGACCCCTGAGATGGCCAAAAAACTCTGCTTAGTCTGCCAAGTAACGCCCAGCTCGTCTCAAATTTGTAAAGAAGTACAAAAGCCTTGCTGTGGAAGGGATGTTTATCTTTTTTGGATGAGTGCCCAATATTTTTTTCAGCTGCTTAAACTAAACAAATATTGCTTGGGGGCTGAACTGGCTCCTGCGCACCAGGTGATGAAACAGCTCAATATGGATCACCTGTGGGTCTACACGCTGTATCCCACTCCATGCCACAACGGCTACAGAATGTGATAAAAAAACAAAAAGGGTACGCCAATAATTGAAATTCTGAATACATGTTCTCGATAGTGAAATAAAAATCTTCTAGGAATTTCAAGTAAAAATAAAGTTTTGATCAAAAGTTATAGTGCATGAAATTAGAGGAACGAACTTTTGAGACACCCTGTAATGACTGAACATCCCTTGGTTATGTTAAACGTTTACGTAGTTTACAGACTTTTACAGCGTTTACGGGAAACGGCAAACGACAGACACAAGCTGAAAATTTCTCAAAATAGAAAATGAGTGGCTAAAACCAGTCCAAAACAATTCTTATGGATGAAATAACGTGAAACTACTTTTTTTGTAGAAGTTAAGAACAGGTGATAAATAACGGGAAAAATTGGTCAGGTGGTACGAATGCAATCCCGTTTGCCATAAACGTGACTCTAAATCTCTCTAGTGTCCTCAAATGGGCCACACCCCTCCCCCTCCTCTCCGTTTGTGGAGGGGGTGGGGATTAGGGAAAGCTTTATTTTCCCCTTTTAAGTTGGCAAAACGTCAAAGACGCCCTTTAGGGTAAAGTGTCTCAACTATTAAATTTTGACGCCGATTGTTCTGATTGTACATAACAAAGATGTCATGCTGAGAAAGGTTTGAACCCAGGAGTCATTTCAAAAGTAGGTCGAGTTTGATCGTCCGGGAGAACGTAGTCCTGAATAGGACTGTTGTTGTTGACAGTGACTGACGTTTCGACAACCTGCGCGGTAGTCATCTTCAGAGTCAAAGTGAGTTGTATCACGTCAGTTGATGGTGTTATACTCTGGTTATTTATCTGATTGGTCGATTACGTCGCGATGTTATTGGTCGTCTATCAGTTAAGCCGTGATGTTATTGCACCAATTACTGATTACGAGTCTTCATAGCCAATAACATCACGGCTTAACTGATAGACGATCAATAACATCGCGACGTAATTGACCAATCAGATCAATAACCAGAGTATAACACCATCAACTGACGTGATACAACTCACTTTGACTCTGAAGATGACTACCGCGCAGGTTGTCGAAACGTCAGTCACTGTCAACAACAACAGTCCTATTTAGGACTACGTTCACCCGGACGATCAATATCAACCTACTTTTGAAAGACGTCATGATTCACACAAAAACAACCACTACAAGTAATAATCCCGAAACAAGCCAGATGGTCACATGATAACAGATACCTAGAGTTGGGATCTTGGAGGTGGCAGAGGTCAGGGAGGTGGCAGAAGTCGGGGAGGTGGCAGAGGTCGGGGAGGTGGCAGGGGTCGGGGTGGTTGATGACTTGATTTCCGTGCAATTGCCACCAACGCAGTCAACTTGGCAGGTTTGGGCATCACACTGGTAAAGGCAGTTTCCACTGCGGCAAACTTGCACGCAGTTCTTAACGCTGGATGAGCATATCATGGTACAGTTGGAACAGTCTTGCTTACATCCGTCAGAATCACAGAACAATTCTTTGGCATCCCCCTGTTCGCAGACGCTACGAGACATGGAGTTTGTGCATCTCATGGTGGTACAATTTCCACCCTGGTCGCAGTTTTGAAAGCATTGCATGGCATCGCACCTATACTCGTTGCAGTAGCCATTTGGGCAGTTCTGTTGGCAAAACACTGAGGAACTACAAGCCAGGGTGTTGCATGTAGTCTCGTTGCAGTTCTGGAAGCAGCGGTCGTACGACTGAATGCATTGGAGCGAACATGGCGGTTGGTCGCAGGAATACTGAGTACAAGTAGTATTTTCTGGCACCACGTCACAGATGGTCTTGTCGGTAGCTGAGACTTCCACAAAGTTTCCGGTGGTAAATATCAAAGCAATAACCAACAGCAACCCCATTCTTGATTATCAAAGGCAACTATATATAAAGAACAAGATAGAAATGAATCAAACGACTAATGTACACTCCCTTTTTCGCAACAGGCAAGGTAATCCAGAGTCCACAATAAGGGAAATTTTTGCTTTTGGGATCGGGAACAGGAGTTTTGTTTGTGGGATCTGAAATATGGGAAGATTTTGATAGTGGGATCCGGAATACGGGAAATTTTTGTGTGTGGGATCTGAAATACGGTAAACTTTTGCTTGTGGGATCCGCAATACGGGATGTTTTTGCTTGTGGGATCTGAAATACAGGAAATTTTTGTTTGTGGGAACCGGAATACGGGAAATTTTTGTTTGTGGGATCTGAAATACGGGGAAAATTTTGTTTGTGGGATCTGCAATAGGGGAAATTTTTGTTTGTGGGAACCGGAATACGGGAAATTTTTGCTTGTGGGATCTGAAATACAGGAAATTTTTGTTTGTGGGAACCGGAATACGGGAAATTTTTGTTTGTGGGATCTGAAATACGGGGAAATTTTTGTTTGTGGGATCTGCAATAGGGGAAATTTTTGTTTGTGGGAACCGGAATACGGGAAATTTTTGTTTGTGGGATCTGGAATACGGGGAAATTTTTGTTTGTGGGATCCGCAAATACGGGATGTTTTTGCTTGTGGAATCTGAAAAACAGGAAATTTTTGTTTGTGGGATCTGCAATAGGGGAAAATTTTGTTTGTGGGATCTGGAATACGGGGAATTTTTTATTTGTGGGATCCGCAAATTTGGGATGTTTTTGCTTGTGGAATCTGAAATACAGGAAATTTTTGTTTGTGGGATCCGGAATACGGGAAATTTTTGTTTGTGGGATCCTCAATACGGGATGTTTTTGCTTGTGGGATCTGAAATACAGGAAATTATTGTTTGTGGGATCTGCAATACGGGAAATTTTTGTTTGTGGGATCTGAAATACGGGAAATTTTTGCTTGTGGGATCCGCATACGGGAAATTTTATTTTTGTGGGATCCGCATACGGGAAATTTTACTTTTGTGGGATCCAAAATCGTGGCGTTGGAATCTCTAATTCCAGCTCAAGGAATCCGGAACCCCGCTAACAACTGGAATACGAAATTCAAGTTTCACTGACAAAAAGTTAGAACCAAGTACCTGGAATCCGGAATCCACAGTGCTGAATCCAGAATCCAAGACTTGGATTCCTGCCTTTCTTGCGGTAGGGCAACCTCTTTTAGGATGATAGAAACGTACGTGTATGTACAGGCTGAGAAAAACTTTAAAGAACATATAGACTGTAAAACAGCCGGGTTTTTTTTCTCAAAATGAGTAAAGATATCGGTAAAGAGTGGCGTAAGAGTCTCTCGCGAAAATGCGGACTGTTTTGCAGTCTAAAGAACATAATAAGAACATACAAACTAAGACCACATCTTATAATCAGAAAGTAATTCAAATAATAAAAAATGCTTCCACAGGTACCCCAAGCTCAGGAGTGAGAATCGTTGTTGCGTAACAGACATAGAGTACCGAAGTGTGACGTCATAGAAAATGAAATTTGTGAAATTATGGGATTTGTTAAGATATTCCGAAAGAACAACGTCCAAGACGCCTACTCGCCAAAAATTAGCAATTTGGAGCAGATTGTCTCTGAGATATTAACCCAGTTATGCTCCGATGACTCCATACAAATCCTTCTAAATCTTACCTGGTTCCTAATCTTATGAACCAAGCCAAATTTAGAAGGATTTGTATGGAGTCGTCACAGCATAACTGGGCTAATATCTCAGAGACAATTTGCCCCTAATTGCTAATTTCTGGCGAGTAGGTGTCTTGGACGTTGTTCTTTCAGAATATCATAACAAATCCCATAATTTCACAAATTTCATTTTTATGACGTCATCACTTCGGTACTCTATTATATAAGGGTTTGTATGGAGATTTAAGCAATAGGGGTCAAAATTTAGTAATCCTGACCTTGTGTCCTTGTCTAGTGTTATATATAGTGTTATAGTGTTTTCTTAGCATTTTTGGCCGTTTTAGGGTAGTTCCAGCGAGTTTAATAACGAACAACGTTAGAACTAAGGCCCAGTTCAAACGTCGAATTTCACACTGTGCCGAACTTACAGTTCCTTAAAAAAACTTTGGATCGGGAGTAATACTGAACTTTGGATCCAGAGTAATAACTTTGGATCCAGAGTAATAACTTTGGATCCGGGATAATAACTTTGGGATCCGGAATAATAAGTTTGGATCCGGAGTAATAACTTTGGATCTGAAATGATAACTTTGAATAAAGAGTAAAAACTTTGGATCCAGCGTGATAACTTTGGATCCGGAATAATAACCTTGGATCCAGAGTGGTGCTCCCGTCCATCTTTATGTCGTTTGTTGCCATTTCATCTTGTCCTATGTCGCTGTTTCAAGGCCATGGCTCTTGTCGGAATTTAAACCCAACAGGGCCCCGTTTATCGTTTACATATAAGGCAGTTTAAAAAAATCTATGGTACCTGGGGCTGTGTTATATGCTAAAAGCTGAAATTAAACACCGGATCGTTTCATGTTAAGCAAATTTACGGGTATTTTTTTTTTTGAATATCAATTTTTGAAATGTTAATATGGCAAGCCAAATGTAGCAATATTCAATTCATTTAACTTTATATGTAGTTTTGTATTATGTGTTCAACTATGCGTTTAATATTCAACTTATATTCAACATTCAACGCGTTATTCAATATTCAACTTTGCATTCAACATTCATGCAACTATTCATTTTATATTCAATTCCTATTCAACAATTTCAACCATTTATTCAACATTCAACTTTAATTTTTAAAACATTCAACTATTCATTCAAAATTCAACTATTCATTTTATATTCAATTCCTATTCAACAATTTCAACCATTTATTCAACATTCAACTTTAATTTTTAAAACATTCAACCATTCATTCAACATTCAACTTTAATTCAACATTCAACTATTCATTAAACATTCAATTATTCATTCAACTGTTTTGAGTCCTCACCACTTCTGGTCAGTGACACAGATCATTGCTTGTCAAAAATATGGCGGCAGCTAGAATGCTGGCTACAGGAATAGAAGCTTGTGAAGATGACACAAGGCTCCACTTCGATGTGGAGTCTGACCATCCAAGGTTTCTTGACTCGGTTCTTCAAAGAACTGACCAGATTTCCCAGACGAAAGTAGATGAGGAAATTGTGGAGCAGCATATTGTTGTTGTCGATCAAACGGTTGCGTTTGCTTTGTATACCCCAAGACAGCAGTTCGAATATTAAAGAAACCTTAGATAATCTCTCATCAGCGTTCAGTGATGTCTTATCAGCCCCGCAGCAATGTTTAGCCAGAGCAGCTGTGTCTCCCACCACAATTGTATAGGTATGACCCAGAGGGCCCCTCTCCTTCAGAAGAAGATAACAACATTGTTGTCGAACCAATTTCGTTAGATAAAAGGCATTCAATAGAGTGCTATGTGTTGGATGTTGTTGACCCTCTAATACAGTCCACTCAACTGGGTATCGATCTTTATATTCAAGCCCTAGACCTGGTCAGGGATAGAATGGAATGATAGTTAAATCTCCCTGAAACAGAAAATCACTACCCAGACGTGAGGGGGACAGGCTCCTATGTAAAAGTGATCAGGATGCTTGTGGGGGCCTTGTGTCATCTTCACAGGCTTCTATTCCCATAGCCAGCATTCTAGCTGCCGCCGCCATATTTTTGACAAGCAATGATCTGTGTCACTGACCAGAAGTAGTGAGGACTCAAAACAGTTGAATGAATAGTTGAATATTGAATGAATAGTTGAATGTTTTAAAAATTAAAGTTGAAGGTGGAATAAATGGTTGAAATTGTTGAATAGGAATTGAATATAAAATGAATACAGTGAAACCTGTATTAAGCAGACACCCTCGGGGAATCCTGTAGTGTCCGCTTAATACAGGGTGTCCGACTAATACAGGTTCCAATAGATAACGTCATATGAGGTGTCAAATGCCATTCAAATGAACAGTGGAAACGTTCAGAATACTCCCAGAGACTATGACGATTTACTCTTGCATTAATTTCTTTATCAAAGTGAACCAATTGATCATAGTACCATAAACATAGATTTCAACTCAAACTTGAAGAAATCCGATGAGTGAAACAAGCTCTATTCAAACAAAACGAAATAGAAAACATAACTGTACTGTGAAACTAATCAAAAAAGTTTGTCAAGTCACGTTTTTTAAGCTAAAAAATGAAAATTTGTGGGTGGCAGTCTTTCGCATTTCCGATGTCTGGCATGTTGGGCGGTGGGATTTAATTACAAGTGTCCGTTTAAGACAGGTTGGAAACAATAGAAATGACTAGATTGCGAGCAGTCCCTCTTCAGTCAGTCAAGTCTAAGCCTGGCAGGACGTGAGAGAGCGAATTGGCCGAGAGGGAAACTGGAGCAGTCAATTCACTCTCTCCCGTCCTGCCAGGCTTAGACTTGACTGACTGAAGAGGGACTGCTCGCAGTCTAAGAAATGACCATTTCAGGTACTTTTTAGGTGTCCGCGTCTGCTTAATAGAGGTGTCCGCTTAATAAAGGTTTCATTTAAGGTAAATAACAGAAATAAATTTGGGGACTTCGGCTACTGTCCGCTTAATAGAGGGTGTCCGCTTAATACGGTGTCCGCTTAATACAGGTTTTGGGTAGTACTTGGTGTAAGACTGCCCAAAATGTCCCGCGCCACCGCCCATTACTGTTAGTGCTGTAGTAGCTGTGCTCTAGTAGACGCAATAATACCTGTAGTAGCTATAGGTAATACAGGTACTACAGGTACTACAGCTACTACAGGTATTATTGCGTCTACTAGAGTACAGCTACTACAGCACTAACAGTAATTGGCGGTGGCCCGGGACATTTTGGGCAGTCTTACACCAAGTACTACCCCAGGTTTCACTGTAGTTAAATGTTGAATGTTGAATGTTGAATGCGAAGTTGAATATTGAATAACGCGTTGCATGTTGAACATAAGTTGAATATTAAACGCATAGTTGAACACATAATACAAAACTACATATAAAATTAAATGAATTGAATATTGCTACATTTGGCTTGCCATATTAACATTTCAAAAATTGATATTCAAAAAAAAAATATTGCTTTTATGCCAACATAAATTTTAAGATTAGTTTGGTTTGTAAGTCTAAAGGCGTGAAGGGTCGTATAAAATATAATAGAAATAAAATAATTCGACTGTCATTGTGTGAATTAAATTCGACGTCTGAAACCTAGTCGTGCTTATGTTGTGCTGCAGTCGAGCTACAGTCGAGCCAGATTAGCACGGCACTGACGGCAGTACACGACGTTTGAAACAGGCTTTACTCCGGCCATAGCAGCTGCCATTAATCTGCGATCACGCTATTTTTAATTTGTTTCGCTTGGTTGAGAGCCAGCCTTTTTCTTAGAGTCGTTGTGTCTGTTAGGGGTCGTGAGTCTGAGCGATGGCTTTTGGTTACTTCGGCAACGAAGTTAGAAATTTCGTGACTTCTATCAGCCGATTTCAATATGTAAACAAAACAATGCATGTTTCGCTCGATCGCATGTGATTTAGACCGCCTGTATATGTCCGGAGCTCAATAGAGCAAAAATTGAGAGATAAATTTCCCACCAGTTAGCGTTTACTTGTATAATCTGAAAACAATCGACCGAACAACTCAAAATGCTTACCTCTGCTTGCTTAGGCTACATAAAATGGCGGCCTCGGAAGTGGGTGTAACACTGTGGAATAATACCGCAAAATTCCGAAAACAAGCTCCTCCATGTATGAGCCCCTCCAAATATAGGCCTTTCAAACTAAAAACCCTCCATTTAATCGCCCCTCCAAATATAAGCCCCTCGGAGGCTTGTACTTGGAAACTTGCCCTCAAATACAAGGTAAAACAAAGTAAGAACGGTATATTTCCTTCCAACTATAAGGCTAGCCCAATCGATTTTGAAACGCAAATTTCCCTCCGTAGATAAGCCCCTCCAAAATAAGACCCTCCAAAAATAAGCCCCTTTCAAAAGGGCCTTTGAAAAATATGAGCCCCGGGGCTTAGGGACTGAGCAATAATTATCAGGAGCGGGGAAGGGGGTGGGGGGGGGCATTACATAAAATTGCTGCCAAGATGGGGGGGGGCTCAACGTAAAATCACTCATTTGACGGAGGGGGGGCCTTAAGTTTTATTCGAAATGTAAATAAAATTAAACGCAATAAAAGATTCTCAATATAGGCATCATGATAGACTGTAACAAATATCAATACGAACAGCTGTTAATCGATTATTGAAAATATTCCATCAAAATGAAAAGCAAATTCACAACTGATCAATTTTAACCCGTCTTCTAATTAATTGAGCTGATCCTATGTAAAGCAAAAATCATGAACTTGTTTTTCAGCTTCCCCCATAAAACAATGGGAATCAAACAGATCTCGTAGACAAGCTTTGTCGGTTTTTAATGTGAATAAAAGTAATGTTTCTTCATTTCTCTTCAAGCTTGATTTCATTTGCCTCATTTTTACATCTAGTGATATTACTGTCATCATGTGGGTTTGGCTTGTAGTCATCACAGAGAAATCTGGATTGTCGGACAATAGATACTGAAACCTATTTTCCGGCTGCTCAATGTCCATTGTAATGTTATACTATCTGTCCCTTTCAGCAACGAACATTCTTTTCATCAACTGAACATTAGATCCAGCCCTTACTTTGAAGCTTTCATAAAAATCTGGCAAAAGCTTATTTCCAAAAAGAGAAATTCTTCTTTTAGCATCAGGGACAATGATTACAGTAGCATGACAATATAAAAGGTATTTACTTAAAGGCATCTATGGTAATGGTGGCGGTGAGGGGTGAGTGTGTGTTTGGGTGTGTGGGGGTGGTGGTAGGGGGGTGCGATGTTATTTTTAACATAACAGAGGGGGGTTAGAACTAACTTTTTTGTTTTGGAGGCGGGGGGGTACTGTCTAAGTTTTTGCTAGATAACTCTAGTTTTTCAGCACCCCCCCCCCCCCCCCCTCCTGATAATTATTGCACAGTCCCTTATTTTCGGAATTTTGCGGTACATCAGAGAGACAAGAATGTAAAAGGCAGCGGAGCTCTGGGAATAAGTATATAGCGAAAATTTTAATAAATTGCACGAGTCCAATTCCCACAATCCGCAAACACATCATGAGTATTCAATCTGTAAAAGTAACCTCCTCCAAAAATCTCCTGCCACGCCAAAAAACGACAATGTTAACGGTCCATCTGAACACGATTTTCTGAAAATCGCAAACAAAAATAAGTTTCTGCAAAACACAAAAAATCTTCAATCCGCAAAAAAATAACTGACTATAAAATAAACAGTAATAATAAAAAATAACAACAACTCCTTTTTAAAAGTACAAACATTAAGCACAAGGGACTGCAAACGACCGCAAACGAATATGCCGAAGAACGTAGGATCTATAAAGACCTGTTATTTTTGCATGGTTTTGTGATTCTGTGGGTGTTAGGAGTTCTGGGGTCAGGGCTAAAATCAGGGTGCGCGGATATTTTTTCATCAGAGCCTGATCTCTGGTTGTTACGCCATACTGAAGAGCCCCAAAGAGGGTGAAACAGCTGTCTATGGCTACAATCCCGCACTGTTTTGAGTTTTTTCGGTGTCGTGTTGATGTCTTGCAGAGTTAATTTTCACGTAGTACGATCAGCGTTGCAGTATTCTGCTTGCAGAATTTAATATGTCTACATTATTATTTTTGCTGATCAGGTCTTTATAGATCCTACGTTCTTCGTCATATTCGTTTGCGGTCCTGTGCTGTCCCTTGTGGTTCATGTCTGTACTTTTATAATTCTTGGGCCGTAGATCTTTTACAGATCCGATATGCTGTTATTTTGCATGGTTTTGTCCATGTTTTTTAAATTGGTTTTGGCCAATTGTTTATTTTCTCTGCGAGACATCAGCTTGACACTTGGACTCTTGTCCCCCAGAAGACACGTGGTGTTACGTGATTCTGTGGGTGTTAGGAGTTCTGGGTCAGGGCAAAAATCAGGGTGCGCGGATATTTTTTCATCAGAGCCTGATCTCTGGTTGTTACGCCATACTGACGAGCCCCAAAGAGGACGAAACAGCTGTCTATGGCTACAATTCCGCTCTGTTTTGAGTTCTTTCGGTGTCGTGTTGATGTCTTGTAGTACGATCAGCATTGCAGCATTCTGCTTGCAGAATTTAATATAACTCCTTTCTACAATTTTAACTTGTGTTTGGGATTGATCAAGTCGTTCTTTACAGCTGCGCCGACCCGGTGGAACGCCCTTCCAGACGAGTTGAGAGCTTTGGGCAGTCTCAAAACTTTTATGGCACGGTTAAAAACTCATTATTTTAAATTAGCTTTTTGCTTATAACCTATAATATTTTAACATAGATTTTTTGTATGCATATATAATATTTTTATCTAATATGCATTTAGAGAAGCTGTAATTTTTTTATCCATTTCATTGTAGTATTATAAGCATTGTAATGTAAAGGGCATCAGATCATATACCCATGTATTTTGCGCTATATAAATAATAAAGTTATGTTATGTTATGTTATGTTAAGTCCTCTTCTGTCTCGATTAATCAGCACAAATTACATATCAAAGGTCCTACATTGTCACTATCCACATTATCGTATTGCTTGTGTGGTCTCCCTTCATCTGTTTTAGATGTTGGTGAAGGAGGTGATGCATATCGATCCAGGAGGCCGGAGGTTTTTTTGTTATGTGTTTGCTAGCCTCCGTAGCAGTCGCTACCTTCCGTTTCCTCGCTTCGAGCCAAGCTGGGCAAGCGCGAAAGGCGCGTAATTTGTACTCGGCACCTGCGTATACCTCCAAAGCCAGGGAAAAGCGCCCTGGGGACAAGGTTGCTGCGTATTCTCTATTTTCCAATTGCCCATAATACACTCTGTTTGCGCCCCAAATTCTGCATAAACCATTGTTTTTAAATGCTCCTGGGAGTATTGCATTTTCCCAAGAGCATTTTAAGACAATAAGTTATGCAAAATTTGGGGGGCAAACAGAGTGTATTATGGGCAATTGGAAAATAGTCAATGCGAAAAAACGCACATGGGTTTGCGAGTTCCCCCCCAGCCTGCGTAGCTTCTTTCTCGGACAAGAATCGTAGGTCACGTGACGACAATTTTCTTTGTTTTACCCATGGACCACCGCGCGTCAGTTTAGGGCCAGTTCTCTTCGTTCCCAGTTTTTCTCAGGCAGAAGGCCTGGCTGCTAATTCATCATGGCGGCTTTCGGGGCCTTGAATATCAAGTGAAAAGAAAGAAAATCTTACAGGTTAAACGGAGAAAAGTCATGGTAAGTCTTGTTATACAGTAACTTTTTTTTTTTCTACGAGAAAGGAATTTCTCTCTAAAGTGGATAGTGATATTTTGGACAATAAAGTTCGAAATTGCGGGTTTTATTAGTAGTATGGGGTAGCGTGACCGAAGAACATGCTTTTTTCATGCACATAAAAGGGAAGGCACAGTCAAAGTGAATTATAGTTTCCAATTTTAATTTAAGTTTTACAATGTCCGATGTAAGAACCCAGCCGAACCCAAACCTAAGGCACACTTCATGGAGGCCATTTCCATTTAAAAGATACAAATCTTCCCTTCCCTGTACACGACGTATTCAGTACAAAAAGAATGAAAGGAAAAAAAATTCTTTTAAGATTTTAAGAAGACGACCCATCATTCTAGTGGGTTTAAGGGCATGCTTCTCCCCATAATTTTTAACTATAGATATTATTTGTGGAGAAAAACGCTTTTCACAGCCTCTTTGGGCCTCAAAACTTTTTTAAACTGTGAACACAATAATCCCATATAAAAGACCACCAATCCAAAACCCTCAAATTTTCCCAGTGAAATTAAGCCTTACAGTTGGAACCTCTAGTAAACGACCACCTCCTGTAAAGAACTGTAACCACTTTTTGGGTCTGATGGTTAATGATTAATTCCATTGTTTTTAACCTCTTGTAAGCAACTACTTGATGCATTCTCTGATCTTTACTTCCGCTGTATGCTCTATGCTACTAAGAATATATGAAGAAATTAAGTGACAACATGGAACTACACATGTCATAACTTAGACATTGCATGCAATAAATTATCTTCCAAAAAGTAGATGTGCCTGGACCTCTCCTCGGAAAAGGCCCACTGTGGTTCGATTATTGTAAATGTCCACCGTCCATAAGCAACCTCTCAGTCTTTGCATTTTGGGTGGTCGCTTATTGGGGGGTTGACTGTGTAGAAAATGTGTGATAAGGGTGTTGCTAAAACACACCTCTGCCTTGTAACTTACATGTGACAAGTGACAGAGAGAATGTTAGATCTGCATAAAGCTTAATGCAGCATATCCACTTGGAAATGTGGCTGTGAAGCCACATAATCGTGCAGCAGCATAGCTTGGCAGCTGGGTAGCCGCGTAGCTATGTAACCACCTTTCTAGGTCTTGGTTATTACATGGTTGGGTGCTCTGCAGTTTTAAGTGTTCTTAAAAGAGTTTCCTTTATTTAATTTTATTCTTGTACAATAGAATGAAGATAATGTGAACTGCAGAAATAAAAAAACTTGAAAAAATGGAGGAGTGTTCCCTGTAAGCAAAGTCTTCTTTCTCTGAGGCAGGCAATGCTTTTGGAAATGGAGACTCTGTTTACTTTGATGAGGCACGACTTTTCTAATGATCTCCATGAAAGCACAAAAACTTTTATTCCAGACAGATAACGTTTAATTTCTGTTTGTGCTAATGAAAAGAAAAAATAGAGTGTAACTTAGTCCTTTATTATTTTTTTTCTTTCAAACACTGCAGCTATTAGGTCCAGGCTTTTTCCCAGGCATGCTTTGCACCAAGTTAAAAATAGTGGTCACTTTTTGTTTTAAAATGAACAAATATTCAGTCAATTCATTTTGCTATACTTTGACATTTGCAGGCACTGTTTGGAGTGCAGTTTGTGTTGAGTGTTGTGATGGCAACCATGCTTCAAAAGTTCTCACCCTACATTTCCTTAGCAAGATGGATTCTCTGTAACAATCAGTTAGTGATGAGATCATTAATTATTAGATGTATTATATTTAAGCAAAAACGGATGTAATAACTTTTGTAGACTGATGTTTTCTTTTCTTCATTTTCTGAAACTTTTTCATTTAAAAAGCGATTTCTTTCAGACTTGTGTGTATTAGGGCTCATATCGTCATTTCCTCTGAGACTAATCTCATTTGTCATGTCTGTAAAAGTCTTGTAAGGTACCTCCATCCAACTGATGACGAGCTTAAGTCACTGATTGGCAAGAATGCTACTGGCCATGCAACCAAAGGTAAAGGCAGGAAGGCCACATCTGCAGATTCAAGGTTTGTGAATTCACTTTCACTAGGTAATAATAATAATAATAATTTTATTTATATAGCGCTAAAATCCAATAATTGTCCAAAGCGCTACCTAATTACAAAAAAGAATATATATAAAAAAAAAAAAAAATCTAAATTATAAAATATCTACAATATACAATACAATTCAAATATAGCCTAAGTTATCTACTATATAAATCAAAAACATCTTAAAACAAAAGGAATCTCATAACCTATATGCTAACTTAAATAAAAAAGTTTTAAGGGATTTCTTAAAAGTTGCCACTGAAGCACATTTCCTAATCTCTAGAGGTAAATCGTTCCACAATTTAGGTCCTGCAATAGAGAAAGCTCTGTCTCCATATGTTTTCAATCTGCTTCTTGGAACCACTAAATATTCTTTACATGAAGAACGCAATGACCTAGAGTATGTTTTAAAATTCAAAAGGTCAGAAATATAAGAAGGTGCAAGGCCATGAAGGGCCTTGTATACCAATAAAAGGACTTTAAAAGTTATTCTAAACTTAACTGGTAACCAATGAAGATTAATTAAAATAGGAGTTATATGAACATGCTTCGGTGTTAGTGTGACAACACGAGCTGCAGCATTCTGAACTGCCTGTAGTCTAGCTACAGCAACATACGAAACTATTGAGTAAGTTTATACCAGTCACATCCAATTTCCTGTGCAATGAGAATCATATCATGCTACACAACTCTCATTACCAAGTGTACTATTAGAATTGGTGTGAGAATCAGTGATACAGCATTTTTTGGCTACATTATTGACAAATCTTCCTGCCAAAACCCAGCTAATTTCGCTTAGTAGTTCCTGGAGAATGAAGAAAACAAACTTTGGATTTTGCATAATTTTAAGTTTTTTATTTGGGAAATTCACCTTTAGCTTGATATCTGCAGCAGCTTATTCAAATAGAATTTCTGATTAATTTTGTTGTAGGGTTTTTACCCTCCTGTAAATAGATAGGGACGAGTTTCTCTGGTTGAGCTTAAATTATAAGATTCATTATTTATGCCAGAACAAAAGAAGTTGGGGTTGGGTTTATTATTTTTGTTCTTTATTTGTACATGTGTTATAGAAAGAGGCAAACAAATGCAGCTCCTGGAGGAATTAACAGTGATGATCTTAAGACATTTACAGTTCCTTGTAACATTGATGTTCAGCTAGATAAGGCCATGGTAAAATAATGTTCTGTATTATTGATATTTTATTATAATGAAGAATTATATATTAGGGCTGATTTCAAGATGAATAAGACAGTATAATTTAATGTTATAAATCATTATGCTATACACATTTATACTAAGCTGTTATTGGATGGTGGCACTTGAATACATGTATAGGATGGATTGATCTCTTCAGATTTTACATGTTCAACCCAAATTTCACTTCAAGAAGTATCCCGTGTTTATTCAATTAAGCGTCCAACCGAATAAGTGCACGTGTTGAATAAGTGCCCATTCTGTAGGGAGGAAAAGTTAATAAGCATTCAGCCTCTAATAAAGTACCAGTTACTGAATGTCCATTACCACTGCTAGAAAGAGCTTTTCAAAATTGGGAAGGGCGGATGGGTGCAGAAATCTCTCCCTTCAGTCATACAAAGAACTGTGAAATTGGCTAATGTGCGGATTGACTTTGTCAAAATAAATCACTTTCAAAACTGGCAACTTTAAAGATTTTTGGGCATTTTTTCCTGATCGGTGGTGCTATTTTTTCTATGTGTGGTCCTGTCAAAAAGGACTGGAAATATCTATATAGTTACCATATAGTGTTGATTTTTTTCAATTTCAGATTGAGGAAATTGACTTGCTCCCGCAGTTTCTCTACAGCGATTACAAATGGCTCATTGATTTTTCACTTTGTGCAGTTGTAATCAATGTTCTTGTGGAGATCTTTGCATTCTTTTTACCGGAAATCTATACTCAGGAGTTGAATTTGGCTCTGGTGTGGAACTTTCTTGTCATCTTCTTTTCACTGTATCCTTTGTTCAAGAAACATCATTTTAGAATAAAAACATTTTTAGGGGTTGGAAATTTGCCACTGAAGTTGAACCTCCTTCTCCTTTTGTATGCAGCTTGCTTGTGACTTCTCAACATATCCCCCTGATAAAGGTCTTTGTCCATAGGCTAAACCATTCCCTGTATGAAACCAACCAAAAATTAAAGGGACAGGTTCACGGTTATGTGCATGGTCATTAATTAAATTACTTTTTTCCAATAATTATTAATTCTGTTGGTTAATAATCCCACTCACATGTATCTCAGCAATCTCAGAGTGTATTTCAAAGTAGAAGTGTATTTCAGAGTAACAAGGTAAGATAGTGGAGTACTAAAATCGAAGAAAAAATTAGTGGATTATGCTAACACCACCAACATTGAATTTGTTGTTGACGCGAAGGTTTTATTCCATCGTTGATTAATTTACAGCTATTTGCAAATATTTAAGTTGATCAAGAGCAAGTGACTGCCAGGGGAGTGTGCAGTTTGGTTCTTTGATGACATGATCATATTGCTTGCATAGACGATACAGCATGCCCTGGCTCAAAAGCAGCATTTTGATAAATGAGCATGCACTGAACCGTGAACCTGTCCCTTTAAGGTGGCTCGATACAGTTTTTCAGAGCCAATACCTCCCAAGTTTGAGCATAAGCTACGTCGCCATAAACAAAGTTTTGGAAAAATTGCCCCCACAGTTGTATTTAATAGATAAAGATGAAAATTTGTTATGATCAGGGTTGCAACGTCATTGGAGTTGTCATAGCAACGAAATGACGCTTTTACCTATTTTACTTGCAGCAGTATATCTCGGCTTTGAGAACTGTCCTTCCAAAATCGTTCACGGGAGCTTTTTCCTCCAATAGGGGCCTCAATGTTCGTGAAGTTTAAGCGAAATCTGTAAGAGCGTTATTGAGATATTTTGGGATGAAGTTTTTATGGTTAGAAACACAGTAAAAAATGGACAATATTATTGTTTGGCCGTTATCTGTAGAAAATGAAGCGCTTTTGACATGCAATTTCATCTCATACTATTTTCAATCTTTTTAAAAACGTGTGTGAAAGATCATGGAGATAGCTGCAGCCGATTGCTAGAAAGAAGGGTTTTATTAGTATGTATCGAAGCGCTCTTGTTAGCGGTTTTGTAAACATTTTGGTCTTCTCTAACAAATTAGCGAATAATTTTTAAACCGCTCGATAGATTTTTTTTTTAAATTAAGACTCTTGAGATTAACCTTTCTTTTATATGACCTTTTAGTTTCAAGATTATTGATACATTGTAAGGCAGTAAAATAACGGCTACAATTCGTTACTTTTTTATCGGAAGATTCGTTATTACAAGTGAAAGTATCTCATTATTCAAGGCATTGTCTCCAAGTTTCATTTTCACGTGAACAACAGTAACTAACAATGCATTTGACATATGCAAAAATGCTAGCTATTGTTATGCGCGAAACTATGAAACTTGGAGACAATACCCTGAATAATGAGAGGCTCACATTTGTAAACACAAAATTTCTGCCAAAATATTGGCGCATTGTAGCCCTGATTTTACTGCCTTACAATATATCAATAATCTTGAAACTAAAAGGTCATATAAAAGGAACGTTAACCTCAAGAATCTTAATGTTTTAAAAAAATCTATCGAGCGGTTTAAAAAATATTCGCTAATTTGTTAAAGTAGACCAAAATGTTCAAAAACCGCCAACAAAAGCGCCTCGATACATACTAATCAAATCCTTCTTTCTAGCAATCGGCTGGAGCTATCTCCACGGTCTTTCACACACGTTTTTAAAAAGATTGACACTACTATGAGGTGAAATTGCATGTCAAAAGCGCTCCATTTTCTACAGATAACAGCCGAACATCAAGATTATCCATTTTTTACCGTATTTCTAACCACAAAATCTTTCTTCCAAAATATCTCGATAACGCTCTTACAGATTTCGCTTAAACTTCACGAACATCGAGGCGGCTATTGGAGGAAAAAGCTCCCGTGAATGATTTTGGAAGAACAGTTCCCAGTGCCGAGAAATACTTCTGTAAGTAAAATAGGTAATAGCGTCATTTCGTTGCTATGACAACTCCGATGTCATTTCAACCCTGGTCATAAAAGATTTTCTTCTTTATCTAATACAACTGTGGGGGCAATTTTTCCAAAACTCTGTTTATGGCGACGTAGTCTATGCTCAAACTTGGGAGGTATTGGCTTTGCAAAACTGTATCGAGCCACCTTAAAATGGTAAGATTTGGTGGTATATTACTTGATGTGGGTACATACAAGAGGTTCAGCTGTAAATGCAGTGACTAACTGGTTGCTCATGCAAGGTTGCTGTTTGCTGATGAGGGCTGCTCACACTTTTGTTGACTGTAATAATGTGAAGGTGTGAAATTTTGCCAGTATATTTTGGTTCCAAGACATGGTTATTGGTTTGTTTGGCAATTCAGTTGCATAATTCAGTTTATTACAATACAGCAAGTAGTTTTGTTAGAGGATGACTTGCTTGGACTCTTGCCCATCGGGAAAGTGAGGTTTGAAAGCTTCTTTCCTAGCAAAAATATCTACTGGTCCTGGACTATCGGACGAAACTTTTTTCAAGCCCTGAAAAAGTGGTCACGTGTCAGAGGTTGTCGTCTTTGAGAGGTGGATTTGTTGCGGTCCTGGATTTATTTTCTTTTGTTTTTGGTATGGTTATGTATGAGAATGAGTTTGAAAAATTAGGGAAAACAAAAATTAAACCAAAAATACATATGTAATATTGAACCATTTAGCATATCAGTGCACCTAGAGGTTCTCCTTCCCTTTTCCCAAACTTATTTATCTCTTCAGTATTCCAGTTTGATTTATTTACCTTACATCTTGTTCCCTAAACTTAATACCAGCAAGGTTCTGTTTTCACTGGCAGCAGCTTATTGGAGAGGTGATGACACTGGTGAACGCTCCATGTGTTTGACGTTTGGTTTGTTCTTTTTTGTTGTTGCCATGGCTGTGCTTGTGATTGACGAGTCTCTTCTAGACTTTGGTCTTGATAAAGGTAAGCAAGTATAAAGTGGTAAATGATTGTTTATTTAAGTAATAGACAACACTTTCCATGAGTTTACCGGCGTGATAACGCGGGATGTTGGGAGAACACGAGAAGAGCTGGTAAATCACGAGCCGAAGTCGAGTGATTTACAAGCTTTTCTTGTGTTCTCCCAATATCCCAAGTGGGTTATCACGCCGGTAAACCCATAGAAAGTGTGGTCTTTTGCTTTTACATAATAACTTTAAGTAAAACTATGAGTTTACTGGCACAATAAACCATAGCTTTTAAACGAATCAGAACGCTCGTACTATCTTAGTTATTTTTTTATTAAACAATTATTCCACTCGCGCTTGTTGGATATGAGATGATTATAGCCAACTCGGCGCTACGCGCCCCGTTGGCTATCTATCATCTCATATCCAACGCGCCCTCGTGGAATAATTGTTAAATACAAACACAGGTTATAAAGCTGAAAGACAAAACATAATGACAACCCTTTTAAACCGACCACTTGTTTAAATACTATTAAAGGTAAAGGTGAAAAATAAGGTAAGTGCAAAACGTTCCTCGTGAAAATGAGTTTTTTTGCGTGAGAATAAGAAAAAAAAAAAATTCATATCAATGGCTTCGCACTTAGCCTCTCTTTGAAACAGAGGCTTGTGGCAATTCGGAAATGACCTATTCAATTGATGTCGCAAAAATGTCTTTTTTTTTGTTTTCCTTTAATCTAGTCATCTATTTTCATTTCAAAAAATGCAGTTGTACTTTACGTAAGCGATCACACATTATGCCAGATTTAGTGGAACTTGCATATGAGAGGCAGGGGCGTATCTAGGGGGTGAGTGCAAGGGGTGCGCACCCCCCCCCCCCCCCCCCCCTTGAGATGACCTTCGGCTTTCTAATACAAATGTTATTCTAAAAAAATATATTTTTGTTATTGATATGGTTTTAACGGACCCTACAGAAAATTTTTTTGTCGTTTCCGTAACAATTTATTTCCTCAGGATTATACAACTTCGTTCCAAGGGGTCCCCATCTCCCACTCGTCCCTGTCTCGCTCCGTGTAGAACCCTTGGAACGGGGTTAAGAATTATAGTTTAACTAAGAAATGTTCGAACATATAATTCTATTCAACATTTTTTAGGGTTTTTGGTAGCATTTGGAAGTAACGGATGCTGAAGTTGAGCTGGCAGACTTGAACCGTACGTTCGCGCCGGAAGTGTGAACCTTGAACAACTAGGGGGTTCCGGGAACATAGTCCCTTCCGGCTATTTTGTAGGTTTTTCAGGCGAAAGTAAACAACCGAGGCCAGGGCGTCAAGCAACTGAGGCACGCCGCGTAGTTGTTTTCACTCGCCTAAAACTTATTGTTCCAATGATCTGCAGAATAATTAAAGTTGACCGCTGATCTTTACTTGTTTTGTTTTAATGTCAGGTTACGAGTCTTTTTCAGAAAAGGTTACAGAGTTCATGGAAAAGCAAGGGATTTCATCCAGGTCAGGTTTGGCAATTGCCTTATACATTTAAATTCGCTTAACTCTTAGATTTCTAATATTCATCAACGTCAATTCTTCTAACGTTATAAATACGTGATGAGGGGAAAATTTATAAGAATTAAAATTGATTGAAAGATGTTGTGATCTTTTATCGCTACACTGTACTACTGTCGTTAAGGTCGCTGAACGGCGTTGCGATCATGTGGAAAACAGGGCTTACAATTCATTTAAATCTGGCAAATTCAGTTCTAAAGTTTCACCTTCCCCTATACTTCTCAACAGACACTTCGTGTATTCAGGCGACGACGACATTGTGGGGAGGTTAAGCAAAGACGACGGCGAAGGCCGCAACGAGAGTAAAGGTCGTTTAAAAAGTGATTTCGGGTTCTTTCAATATTTATCGCAATTATTTCGATTCACTTTGTCACATGCAGGCGAACTCTCCTGGAGCTGAGTTCCTAAGAACAATACCCAAGTTCATAAAGAAAAGGAAAATTTCGTCGTGACTTGTTTACTTCCTCCATAAAACGTAAAGTCCGGCATTTTAACTTCGTAGTCGTGCAGTGACGGCAACGAAATGCACAAGAAAGCGTCATGTACCTGCAGAAATTTTGTTTTTGCTCATTAATCCTGTTGCTTTTTTGACGTTCTCGTCGTTGGATCTTTGGGTCCCTAATTATCAGGGAGTAGTCACGAGCAGATGACGTCAGCTGTTGCGTTTTTCGCTTCGAAAGATTCTTAATACCTCTTAAACTAAATGCTGTCGTATCATTACCTTGGTCTACCTACTGTACGTGTTGTTTATGCGAATGCAAACAAGTCCAAGAGAGCGGTAGTTGAATGTGAAGAAGAACTCCCCAGCCTCGTTTGTCGGTCATTTGTTGGTCTAGTATCTTGCAGACATTTTTTAACTTATTTCAAAAAGTTTCACTTTTGAAACAGCGAAACGTTCATTGATGAATAAAGCTGTATATATGTAGATATGCAAGGCTTTTCAGACTTTTCTCTGAGTCACGTTAATCACGTTAGTCATCAGTATCGCTTTCATAGAAGCTTATCATAATTCAAACTCAATGAGTGTTGTAACACACCCAAAAAAAGAGTGGTTTGTTTGAACCGTTAACAATACACAACTGCTTTCTTTCTGCGGCTTTTTCCGGGCCAGTCCTCATTTCTCGAACAGCAGCCTGTAATCGAGCCTAGTCGACAACATTTAAAACAATGAGCTATTGAAGTCAAAGTGTATCAGAAGCATTAAGGGTGAGTCAAATGATACTGGAATCTTTGGTAAGTCACAAACAGTTAAAGAATAGCAATTGGTAACCGCTGATGAAGAAAACTAGAAAACTGCGTTCTTTTGATAATCTTTCCACAATGAATCATTTTTTCTTCCGCAGTGGCCCGACTCCTAGGTGGGTGTTCAAACTGTTCCTCGCTGTGGCCTCTGCTGTGCTTGGTGCTTTTCTAAGCTTTCCTGGCATGCGTTTGGCAAACATGTACCTGGATTCACTTTTCTACTGTCGAGAAACTCGCGTTATGCTGTAAGTTCAACTTATATTTCTAGGTCTTTACTCAGTTTTATGAAGCGAGTGCCTCCTTCACTCTGGGAACTCTCTATTTTCGAATCCCCCATATAAGTACACTCAGTTTGCCCTTTAATATTCCTGGGAGGACTACATTTTCAAAAAAATATTTGGGCGTGAGGGTAATTAAAGTGCGTTATGGGGGACTGGAAAATAGAGTGTTCAGCACAGGGGACTTTCTAATTACTCAAAGAATGTTTGTCACGACATTTCTAGTCCAGTGTTGTTTAGTTCTGTCAGTTACTCACGGTGAAACCTACAGAGGCAAAGAAATTAATCCTAAAAGACTATATCGCAAGTGAAGGGAAACAGGATTATAATTATGTATCCAGATCGCTATATTTCAGACTTACCAAAATCAAACACCTAACAACATTCCAGTCCTAGAAGTATGCAGGATGTCTGCGAGTTTATACCAATTACTAAAGAACTGCAAAATCAGTCGGTGAACCGACAATGCCTTTAAGCTACATGCAAATAGACGCAACAACTCCCAACATTGTTGGCCCAAGAACGTTGGAAGTTGTTGCGTCCCTGTAGGCCGCGGTGTGCAAACGGATGCAACAACTCCAAACAATGTTGGGACCTGCAGTGCATCGTGGGAAGGATACAACCCATAAGTCTTTGTAAACCATGCGTAATGAGCGTGCGTGGCCCCAACAATGTTGAAAAAGCGCTGCAAACGGATCCAACATTGTTGAGCTACGCTTCGGTGGTCACGGGACAAAAGAAATGTTGGGAGTCGTTGGCTGAAAAGTTTGACCGGTAAAAAAAATTGTAAACTGTAAATTGCTTCTTTACCCACGAAGCACAAAGGAGTTCATGTGAACTCGTTTAAACGTGTCCGTGCGTTCCAGATCGAATTGGAATTTTGAAGTGTTAGTTTTTGAGGTTTCAAACCTTGCGCTACAACTCCCAACAACACGCAATAACGTGCAACAGGGTAACCTGAGATCAGGCTCTATTTTCGTTTCGTTTTGTAAAGGACGACGTAAGAGAGAATGTACGAGAACTGCTAAAATTAGGCCTGATCTGAGGTTAGCAATAGGGTGTGTAAACGAAAGCAGCATGTAGCATCCAACAATGTTGGGAGCTGTTGGCCAACAATGTTGCGTCCGTTTGCACTGGGGTTTATGCCCAATGTCCTACTGCGGTCGCGGATATGATTATAAAACACCATGAAAGATGATTATTTTGATGATCTTCATCTTTTCTTTTTCTGTTTTAGGGTTTGTCTCCACGTGAATTTCGTGGCGCCTTTGTTCCTTATTCTGTTATGGGTAACGCCCATCGTACAAGGACCCCTATTGGCTGGTTCATGGAAAGATCCCAACAGTAAAGACAGCCAACCAGTGTAATTTTGACTGTTATGTTTTCAGTCTACAATCACTTTATTTATACTTCACTGTTTTACTTACTTTACTGCTAGATTATGTAAATGGTAATGCCTGTAATATATTGTAAGCTTACCTGGGACTCAACGCAATGCATGACAGTGACTGAAGTACGGAAGTAGCACCAAGGGATTTTGTCACCATACTCAAATGTTGAAATTGCGTAACGTGTCTTCAAAATTAGCAAAATGATTAATCTTCTCTGAGAGTTTAGGTATCCCTATTTTTTTCTTTTTGTAGACTTCAAAATGTATTTTTGGAATGATGCCACCCTCTACGTATTCGTGAAACGCGCAAATTATAACCCAACAACACAGCCCACATATTGCGACGCCACCCACAGTTTTCCCCGCGAAATGGAATCTGACGATCGAGCGGAAAAATTCCATACTGATGACGTGTTACTTCCCTGATCTTGATATTGCTTCTGATTGGTTGTGCTGTGAGGGCAACTAGCTACAACCAATACAAAGCCCTTTCCTGATCTGGGAAGTTTCACGTCATCAGTATGGAATTTCTTCGTTTGTTCCTCAGACGTCATTTTGGCGAGAAACTAGTGGTGGCGTCGCGAAATATGGACTGTTTTCTCAGGCTTGCAAAGTACCCTTGTACAGAATGCGCTGCCTTTTAAGGAGGCCACTAGGCACTTGACATGCGCAGTGTTTATCACTGATTCCCGTTGTAATATTTGATTTCAGATTAACAGAGAAAGGGTACAATAACCTACGCTTCAGCTCGTTGCTTTTGTTTTGCGTTTTACGGCTTAGTCTAGTTTGGCGACATCTTCAGTCATATCTAGACATGGCTCACGAGAGAATTGAAAAGATGAAGAAAGAAACAGGGAGGATATCAAATGTGGACTTACAAAGAAAGGTGATAAATCCATTTTCTCTTTCCTTTCTTTTCATTTCTCTTCAGCAAATATGTGCCTCTTTGACTTTAAATAGACTTTGAAATGATATATTTGAAGTTGATACAGACAGTTTTTCAGTCGAAGTTGTAGTTTGTTCAGAACGAAGTCTCTTTTTTTCACTTGTGAATTATAAGGCAGTTAATACTATGTTTTTAAATTACTTTGTTTATTTTTTGTCGCTCAATTAAAGTTAAATTTGTTCGTATTACACAGGTCGCCCGCGTGTTCTATTACTTGTCAGCGGCTGCTCTTCAATACCTAGCCCCAACGATTCTCCTTCTCTTCTCAGTATTGATGCTGCGTACATTGGGTAGGTTTACAACATGACTACGTCAAAAGGGGCTTTGGCTATGGCCACAAGAAATCCTCTAACGTTGTGAGCGCAAACTAACTTGAACGTTACCGAGGAATGAATTTTGCTGCATAAAAATATTCTTTGGGAAAAATATATATTGTTTTAGTGTCGGTGCCTGGCTGGGATTCGATTTCATAACCTTTGCTGGCGCAGCCACCCAGTACAGCCTTTCTTTCGCTTTGTTGAAGTTGGTGTACTCGAGAAAGACTCAACATGAATCGAGTAAGATCTTTTTTGAGCATGCATTTCATGTTGCTAAGCCTATAATATTTTTCCGCATGGTACAACGGGCTCTGTTATGGACAGCGGTTTGTCGATAAACGGATAGTCGGACACAAAAACCCAGTTTTACGAGATGAAATAAGACTGACTAGTCCTGAAGTTGGGGCTGCCATTACTTCAAAAGATTGACAAAAGATTCAAGTAGAGCCTCCTTTCTCCTCCTCGATCAAAGTGATGTTACACGGGACGATTCGTAACGACGGTTTTCAGCGCAACACGTCTTTGCAATGTTGGAACAATGTTGTAACTATTCGAAACAATGTCGCAACAATGTTGCAACGCTGTGTTGCACTAGAAATCGTCGTTGCGAATCTTCTCGTGTAACATTACCTAAAAGGAGGCTCTGCTTGCAGCGTTTTGCCGTCGTCGTCGTCTACTGTATCTTTAGCGAGCTTACGCAACAGGACGGGAGAGGAAGGAACATAGTAAACCTTGTGTGACATCGTGATAATAATTTTGATTGAAAAACGCTTCCGCCAAACTTCACCCTCCTTTAAACAGGTCTTTTTGTACAAGACCAGAACACATTAACTTAAGTGAAGATCACCACAAGACACATAAGTAATAGGCCAGTCACGTTTGTCACAAACAAAAGTTTTGTCGTCGTCCTCTTCTTTTTGCCGTCCTGTTGGGCAAAGCTTGATCCAACTGAACAAACTAGGCCGGGTTGCTGTAGGGGACGCGGAAGATCTCTACCTACATTAGCGTTCAGTAAGAGTAAAGGACGTGCAGGCTCTGCTTATTATTAATAAGGCGATTTAAGTGCTCTTGAATCAGAAACTAAATCTTGATCTTAAGATAATTTCTCAAAAGCCACTTCTAGCCTACTTCGTGTTTGATTACTTTCTTTATTTTGTACTAATGTACCCTGCTATTCCACCTTTCTTAACTACTCTGCTTTGGAAATTTATCTTGTATTAAAAACGTCTCTTGGTAGCAAAGAACCGTCTGAATGTTAAAGGGCATTGTACATCCAAATCCCCATTCCAGAAACAATGGGGGAATGGATACAAACTTTCGGCGCTGAGGTTTCTGGGGTCGTTTGGGTGGACAAACGTTACATGTACTTATGATTGGTTAATAGTTGCCTTGAATACCATCGACCAATCATAACTAACGCTTGTCCACCCAGACAATCCCAGAAATCACTGCACCCAAAGCTTGCACCCATTCTCCCCAGAGTTTCTGAAGTGGGCTATAACAGTAAAAAGATTTACATTCAGGCATCACCACACTTGACCGTCTCTTTGAAGCACTCAGTCGGAACATTTTTTAAAAACTTAATGGCGCCATTTTATAAGTTCGTATTTCCAATGATCACTGGGTTGTGGATTACAGTGGGGTTAAAGAAATCTACCGGCATAATAAGATTTACACATTCCTTGTTTGTAATTTTGGATGAATTAATTAAATGTAAGTTGTTTTTTTAGGTTGTTCAGACTGGAACAGTAACCCTGTTGGTGTATCCCGTATACAGTATTCCTCACTGATATCCAATAGCACGAGAGAAGCCGCTCTGAGCTTGCGTGGAGTACTTACCCCTGCGTTGTTCCAGGGAATCATGTCTTACATGGTGTGGTGGGTGTGTGTGTCTTGGTTAATCACCTCGGTGTTTGGAGTTGTTTATCTCAAGATGTTTGAAGCAAGTTGACACTACACTCATAGGCAGCCTAGTCCCTAAACGTTCTCGGCTCGGTTAAAACTGGACCCCACCGTGAGCTTTGACGTCACCGAGAAAGACTCGCCCAGATTTCGCGCGGACAATGGGGGAAGAGAGAATGCCTAGGGACTAGGCTGATTCAGGGATAGACAGAAGAGGGAAAGACGAGGATTGCGCGATCGACTGAAATGGATTTCGAGGCCGAGAATGACGTGTTGCAGTGACGACGCTCTCCAAACTATCGGAGAAATAAATTCCACTTCGATAAACCTGGATAAAGCTACTTTGATCCTTTGACTGAAATGTTATTATTGGACAGCAGCCCCATGAAAGTTGAGATCAGTTGTAAATTCAGCCAGAGAAAGGACATTTTCCTGGCCTCCGTAATAAAGTCTCTGAAACAGTTACTGTATGCAGGCTATACTCAGAAAAGAAGTTACCATGGTGATTTCCCCTTTATGTTTAATGCTTGTCTCTTTAAACCTCCGAGTTTCAATAATTATTCTACTCTTTGGACCAAATAGACATCTTTGCCTGTATGTTTTGTTTTCCTAATGAAGGTTTCAGAGTAATTTGTCCACATGTCTTTTCATACATTATGCGTACATGTGCACGTGAAAAAGACAAAATTTAGAGTATTATCACATGACCTACTTGTAGTTTTCGATGAGGGAGCGGGAGCTGCAGAAACAATGCCCTCCCACGGTCCCCACGGGGAAAGCTTCAACTTGTTGCAATTCTCTCCCTAGTCAGATGGGCTTTAAATGCAATACAGTAAAACCCTGCGACTAAGAGCCTGGATTTTAAGAACCTGTTAGGCTAAAATTTGCCAGTTAATGGGGCAGAGCTGGATTTGGGGTGCGTTGGGTAGAGTCCTAGTTAAAAAAAAAATAGCCGATCCTTTGTTCTTTCTAGCTATTTTTAGCGAAGCTCTCTCGCGCGCAGCAGAGCACCATGGGTAAGAAAGTCTGGTTATCTATGCAACCAAGACATTTTGGTTCTGACAAAATCGTCCGTCCGTCCGTACGTACGTACGTCCACCCCTTCATGTAAGATGGAATGAAATTTTGCATTTCAAGCACCCCGCGCGTTTCAGCGGTAAATTGCATGGCCACCTGTGCTTTTAGAGAGAAAAAAAATAACAACAACAACAAAGCCGAGTCTTTCTGTAGACTAAAATTCAATGTCTACATTAACGTGAATAACAGAGAAAGTCCTAGTGCAAGAATGAAAAAAAAAAAAAGGAAGACCAATTTCGTTGGAAGAAACTAGCATGTTCACAGACTTTCTATTTTCTCCTACAAGTCCACCGAGCGCGCGTGATAACGATAGAAACAGCGGGGAATTAAATGACCGCTAGCTTAAGGGGGTAGGGGTGGGCGGAAGGAGAAAATATTCATTTTTCTTTCTCGCGCTCGCTCTCGTCGAGCCGATTATCGAAAAGAATTTTAAAAAAAGCAACGTCTGTGTACAGGCTAGAAGAACACTTAAAAATGTGATAGCGCAGGTGAGAAAAGGAGAAATGCTAGCGGCTACCAAGGTGAAAATGTGCGGCAGTGAAAAAAATAAGTGAACAGGAACTCATGCATACAACATTTCCTCCATAAGCCTGCCTGCAAACAGACGCCGTACGTGTTGGCAGTGGTGTGCAAACGGATGCAACAACTCCCAACAATGTTGGGACCTGCAGTGCATCGTGGGAAGGATACAACCCATAAGTCTTTGTAAACCATGCGTAATGAACGTGCGTGGCCCCAACAATGTTGGAAGAGCTGTGCAAACGGATCCAACATTGTTGAGCTACGCTTCGGTGGTAACGATCACGGAACAAAAGAAATATTGGGAGTCGTTGGCTGAAAAGTTTGACCGGCTTCAAACTTTGCGCAACAACACGTGACAACATCCAACAACCTGAAACAGGGTGTGCAAACGGACGCAACATATAACATCCCGCAATGTTGGGAGTAGTTGGCCAACAATGTTGCGTCCGTTTGCACGGGGCTCAAAACGTGTAACTAGAAAGTTTCTGAAAGTTTCACTTTGTAGTCGTGCAAAACAGCGGCAAAGAAATGTACAAAAAAGTGTGCTGGGCACGTGCAAAGGTGCTTTTATTCTAATTAGACCTCTTGTTGTTGTTTTTTACCGTTCTCCTTGTCTTCACCGTTTCTTTAGCATTACACGGTTTTATAGTTTGTTTGAGTAAACTATAAATATTAAAGAGAGCCTCGCTTTTGCCCTGGCTAAATCTATATATAATTCATAATTACTTTTCAGCCCGGCTTCAAACGCGCTGTCGGCAGACCAATGAGCCCGGCACCACTATGGGGGTCTTGTTTCTTTTTGTTCTCCCTAAAAAAATCAGTCATATTACACCCCTACCTCCCTATAACGACCACCTCCACAACGGCCACTTTCTTCTGTCCGCAATGTGACCGTGGTTGAGAGGTCGACTGTATAATGTTTTAACAAAACGAGAACTCGGTAACGTTTTCATGGAATTAAAAGGTATAGCTGTTAATTGCATGTGGTCTAATTTGTGTTAAATCTGGACCAAAAATGGACCAAGTCATTGTACAAGTTCATCCTTCACAGATGAATATTATGGCACGGAAACTTACGGGCAACAAAAAACGTGCAACTTGTTTGGCAACATTGCTGCAAAACGAGTTGAATAGCGATGTTGCGAGTTTTACCTCCCACATCAAACCTGTCTTGCAATAAATCAGGTTGTTAACAGGTTTGAACATGGGTGGTGAAACGCGCAACATCGCGATTCATCTCGTTTTGCAGCAATGTTGCAGAACAAGTTGTACGTTTTTTGTTGCCCGTTTTTCCGTACCTTTAGGTGCTCATCAACAACATTAAACGTAAAAAAGGAAAAGTAATAAATGAAAGAATGTGAAGGATCCTCTCAAGATGATAGGGTCTAATTTTTGCATATCAAATTAAGGTGAAAAGATATTTGCCTCGCGTCGAATGAACCTCTGCACAATTCTAATCCTTACATAGTATTTGACAACAACTTTGCACTCTCTCAAGGACATAAGATTAAAGCGGAAGAAACGGCCTTACAACCTGAGAACATATGCCAAGGTGAGTAGCAAAAGAATGATTTACTAGGACGAACTGTTTCAATGAATCGAAGTAGAAAATTATAATTCTTTTACTGCTTTGTATCGCAGTTTTTATGGGCTACAGATGTGAAAGAGAAGCATTATCATGCAAAACTTAAAAACAAAATACTCCATGTTAATATATATTGTAAAAAGTAATTACAAAGAAGGTGTAATCACAAAGCGAGTATTTTGTTTGTCCCTGAGGAAACTTGTATTGTAGGATAGTTTGTTCAGGTGAGATAAGCGATGAAAAGAACGAATTGTCTTCTAACTCACAGTGTTTTTCCTTTCTTTTTCCTTTATCATACCCCTTTTTCATTCCGGGTGTATGAATAAAAGCTACACTATATAACGCGCGCTCTTTCAACCTCTGTTTTTCGGGAAAAATCTTCATTATGGTTTTCACTCGGGCCTTTCTTCTTGTCATTGTGGCTTTTTCAGTTGATGCTCTGAAATGGAGTAACTGTGGTAAGCTAAATAATATTTTTTTACATATTATAGTCAATCTTAATTTCTTTTTTACTCATTAATCGATCCGTCAAGAGTTCACGGGTTTTATTTCCTGTTAGTGTGAATTTGCATTAAGTATTGCTGCTTGTTTATGCCCTAACCCTAACCTTACCAAACACGATTAGCTTATAATTTATAGGAAACATACGTTTCAAGCTGTTTCATGAAACGGTATTACGCGAATTTCAAAAAATTAGCATCGCGTTAATTTTCTTCGGCAAACGTCAATTGTCGTGCGATTAATTAAGTGAAGCGTTTAATATTATTTTTGCCCAAAATTCTCGATACAATTTGACATTCTTGACACGCCTAAGAATGAAAACCTATTAAGAAGGAGGAGTATTTTATCAGGTTGGTGATCCACCAGTATTCAGGAAACTGTGAAGAACCCTCGAATTGGGCAGATTTCTTCGCTTGACCCCTTTCGTTCGTTTAGGGAAAGTACCGACCACGAACTAAGTTTCCATTTCAGTATCAGTACGTTTAAATTTGTTCCTGTTGTTCCAACCGCAAGTTTTGTCTTTTGTGAACATAGCGTTATTTTTTAATTCGATTCTTAAATTTCAAATACTTCAATTCCGTCATAGAACGTTAATTTCCTATAATAAGGTACTTCCTCATTCCGCGAGGGTTAATCATAGCAAGAATTTTACCAACGATTTTCAACATTTCTTTGCAATTGTTTCTAGTTCACTGCAGGCTTAATTTTCTTGTTTCCACTTCCGAGAATGTTCCTCAAAACTGACCAACAAAAAAGTTCATCTGTTTGTATCTTTGAAGACAGGGCCCTTATGTCCGTTTTTTTTTTCATCGCACGAAAGATAAAATTATGATATGGTCCACTTATATCGTGATCCAGAGGTCCTCACAAACAACCAGGGTAACCAAAAAGCTTACTAGAAATGGATATTATGCGAAACTTTCGCAAAATGGGGAGTACAACTTCAAACCTTACCAACCCATCCCTTATTTGCCAAAACGTTAATTTGTTTCCTGTTTTGCTTGAACAGATGGTAGCTCTCCTATACAAATAAAGGACATTAGCCTCTCTCCACACCCTGTGATCCTTCGAAAGGGGGCAAAAGTAACGTTCAGTGGAAAGTTCAAGGTAGAGAGTGCTGTTGGAATTAACTATAAAATCGACGTTACGTTGAAGCGAGAGGGCTGGTGGGGGATATGGATTCCAATCCCTTGCTTCGGAAAGTGGTAGGTAAATTAAAATTAAATCGATCAGTTACAAAATAACAACAAAAAAATGAGAGAAAAGACGTTGGTTATATTTTCACACCGAACAAGAGACGGAATAGAAAAATTGTATATGTTAATTCAGAGTTATTTTTAGAAGCAAAGGTGGTGCAGTGGTTTTGACTGAGCACTTGCCTCCCACGAATGGACTCCGGTTCAAATCCTGCGGTCGACGCCATATGTGGGTTGATTGTTGGTTCTCTCCCTTGTTCAGAATTTTTTTTTTTTAAAAAAAATCAACACTTTCACCTACTCCCGTTTGATCTTGATCATGAACGCACGGACACGATTTAATCCCATGTCAGCGAAGCAGATTCCGAAATCAGCGATTAGGGGAATTTTTGTTTCTGGAATCCGTAATCCGGAAAACTTTGTTTGTGGAATCCGAAATCCTGGGCTTTGGAATCCGGAATACAGCTTAAGGAATCAGGAATCCCACTATCGATTAGAATCCAGAATCCAAGCTCCACTGAAAAAAATCCGGAATCCAAGGCGTACCGTGATTCCCTTACATGCTGTTCGAACGATTAAACACGATCGAGTTCTTAAGAACTCCATAATGCTTCATGGTTAAAAAGAAAACTACAATTTTTCTCTATTGCTACCTTTTAAAATCCCTAAATTGATGATTCACAGAAGGGGTCACCCATTAATGGACTTGTGGAGAAAAATATATTTAAAACATTTTTCCTTTAAAATTGTTACAAATTTTCTTGTGAGTAATAATAACTGCGTGCTTTTCTTTACAGTACTCATGACATCGGATGCAATCAATTAATTTCCTTGCTAGAAGGAGAAAGATGCCCTCTCCGGTCGCCAAAAGAGTACATCGTGAGAAAACAGGAGCACGTTTTGCCAGACGTCAATATTCCTTCATTTTTGACTAGTGTAAGTATCTATACAATGAATACACACCTTAAATCACTCCCTCAGCGGGATGACGTTAGAGAGCTTTAGGGGAGAACGACGAGGACGACAATTAATTTTACTTTTTCACGCCTATTCTCTATACTAAAAATAGACACTTCGGAAAGCATAATTGTACTTTTTTTAACCACAAAAGTTAGTTAGCTTATTTCCGTTGAAGGTGTTAAAGCCCTCTCCCGATCGCTAAATGATACAATTCCTAACATTTGATAACTCGTTTTCGCCACTACGACATAGAATGACGATGGCTATCACGTTCACATTTTCCCACGAAAATGACGTTGGTTCGCACGCTCGCGCTACTCAGTATTGATCGTTCTCGTAGTAGTCCTTGTCTTAGAATCTGAAGATCTCTATCAAAACGGGGAAGGGAAAAGTGAAAAAAAAAAAAAAACGAAAACGAAAAGTAAAAATAAAAATAAAAAATGGTAACAGAAGCTAACTCGAACGGCCTAGCCCTATCAATAACTCCATGTCCAATTCTCTGCTTAGTTCTAGTTTTTAATTTTCTCGTTCTGCGGTACCTGTTTGCTTTAAATCAGATACGAGTATTTTGATATAGATAGACATAAAATAAATGTACATAACAAGATAGATATATATATATAAAATATTTTTTCTACATACAGGCTTCAACATTTTATATTCGTTATTAGTGTAAGAGGTTACTACACAGTGAGAGGATAATTATGTGTTTGACGTATGTTATGACACATTTGACTTCAGCCCTCAGACACCTTATTTGCTATCCTTTTGTATTACGTATTTTAGGGCACGTACAAGGTTCAGGCAGATCTGAGAGATAAAGCAAGCAACAAGAGGATTTCTTGTGTAGAGGCCGTCGTGACAATAACTGAATAGCTGAAGAATGTCTTTGTTGCTAACGAAAAAAAGGAAATTAAAGGCTCTTTAAATTGAAATATCAGAATTATTCAGTTATTTCTTGTCATTGTGATCTATCATCTTTTGGTCGCCCAAGCTGTATTTTCGATCCTTGTTGCCATTTGCCTCTGGATACTGTTTAGCGCACTTATAACAACCTGGATTTTCCCCGGGTATTCACAAATCTTCTCTTTTTTTTCGTTGTCTTTATTTTTTTTTCAATGTCTTCTGTGAAGTTTGGTTATAAAATATAGAACTTTAAAAAGTTCTTATCTTCTAAGAGGGGACATGATATCACTCCGGTAACTATAGGCATCATTACCACACCTAAATGTTGTTCTTTTTGCTTTCGCTACAACTTTCGCGCCATAACTCAATCGGGAAAGTTTACCACGCTGGCTAGTAATGGGCTAGTAATGGCTAGTCTCCGTAGCAAGCGTTTCCGCGTGTGTCCGTCGAAAAAATTGAAACTTCCAAAGAAACAAAAATGGCAGCTCGTAGTCACGTGACATACTTGACTGTTTGCAACTCTCAGTCACGTGGCCTACATAATGGGAAAACAACAACAACAACAACAACAGACATGGAAGAGCATGAGGAAATGAGCTGTATAAAATGATCGAAGGCCAGGCCTCTGACAGCCTCCTCCCTAGGGTCTTTTCGTTTCCTGATTGGAAAGCGAGCCGGGAAGACTCTGTGGAGTGGGTGAATGTCAAAACGGCTACGATTTTATGGGTTTAATTTTGGAATGTCTACATAAAAATCGTTACACCCATTATTTGTCTTTTATAAAATAACTAAGACAGTACGCGCGCTCTGATTGGCCGAGAGGAGTGTTTGCATGAGAGTATGTAAACATGGTTGTGGCGTCAAGTTGTTTGGCTTTTCGCGCGCTAATCACGCAAGCACGAATTTGAAAAAGTTTTCGAGTTCAAAACTCGACAAGTTTTAGTCCATGGGCCAATCCTGATTTTGGTACCAATTCGAGGGACAAAGGATGATTGCTGCGAATTGATAGCACATAAGGTGGAGATTGAAAATTTGTATGATAACCTTTCTGTAGGAGTAGCTTTCAAGATATTTTTTTCATGTAAAAGTGCCAGAAATGACCTTTGAGGATACTAAACGTGCACTTAAAATGTACTATATCTTTTGTAGTTTAGTTTATTATGAGAGACATGAGAATTTTTTTCTTGCATTTTTCTATCGCCAAAATATTACTTGTTCTGAATTTAACCAAAGTAGAGCGTAGAAAATTCAAAAGTAGCGTCCGAATTGCATTATGGGTAAAATCCAAAATGGCGGCTAATATGGCAAGGGTAGTGGGTTCTTGATTTGCCGGTTTAATAGCCATTTTACCATATAAAACGCAATAATTTCAAGAAAAGTCAGCAAAATCATCTAGTTAATAAAGCGCTAAAACTTTTTGAGGTAAAAGTCTTTGAACTTTTGACTTAATAAACAGAATTTTGCAAATACTTACAGTTCTTGTACAATGTTCACTTCGATAATCCGATATGTATTTTGCTCATATCAATCATAAACATCTGTTTATATATTTATAAATTTTGAAATAAAATCTAATTTTAGGAATGATCAACCTGTTGCAGTCAACATTATTTGAATTATCGGTTATTCGGTAATGAAAACTCAATATGATATGCCAATTTTTAATACATAGATACATTTGGTTTATTTAAACACGATAAAATCATCAGTCTGAGAAGGTTCAGTGAAGTAAAAAGGATATAAAGACTACATACACCTGAATGGCTTACATGATTGCCCTGTGCTGGGAAACAGAAAACTAGAAAGCTAACTGGTTTACTTCCCTTTTGAAATGACATAGCGATGTTATTCTTCGTATGTTTTTTGTGGTAACTCATTCCAAATCATGGCACCGCTATGAAAAAAAAAACTTTTGGAAGTCCAGACTTTCGTAAATTATAATATACCGTATTTGCTGTTATGTCCCTGTTTATTGCATTTGCATTGCGACTTAAACGCTGAAAAATCTGATACAAAAAGGGTCCTCATCTAAGAAGGAGTGTTGATGATGCTGAGGAGTCAAATGCAGTCAAACGTTTCTGCAAGAAGAAGTGGATCATTCACTGTACCGACGATAGCAGTGATTTAGTTAATCCTAAAGACGAGGATTCGTGGAAAACCTTGCTACGTGCAGCACAGATTAGAAATCACCAAGAAATCGTACAACTTTCGAAGTCTTTAAGAGACGATGAAGTTTCGCTCATTTACTACCATCGTAAGTGTTGAAGCACTTTTACAATGAAAAATGTATTAGATAAATTATCCCAGCAATCATCCAATAGCCAGACTCACCAGGAACAAGTGGCTAGGAGAGTCTCTATTCGAGGATCTTCCAATATTTCCACAACATACGAGCGCATTTGTATTTTTTGTGAAAAGCCAAAATATTTCAAGGGTACAAGGACCATTGCCGAGATATGCGTGCAGATAGCTCTATCAGAAAGATTGCTACACAAAAGAATGACAGCAAGATTCTTGCCCTTGTGTCGCTCGAATTAGTTGCAACAGAGGCTTGTTATCACAGGACATGCTACAGGAGCTGCACTAGACCAGAAGCAAGCAGCAGTGTGAATCCTGATATGAGCAGTGAATCTTCGGATGATGAATATGCCCGTCTAGGGTCATTTGCTTACTAGATGCTTTTTGACTTTATAAGATCAGATGTGATAGAAAATTAGAAAAACGTAAGGCTGCTTGAGATGATCCAGTTACTTGTAGAGTATCTAATGTCATTAGGGGCTAAGGAATGTAAGCCATCAACAAAGAAGCATATCAAAAGGAACGTAGAAGCAGAATTCAGTGAATTGATCAAGTTTGAAAACTTGCTAAACAGCAACCGTGTATTCCTATACCCTGCTAGCCTAACGCCAGTGCAAATCGCCAGAAATGTACTAAATATCCTTATGGCAGAAAAAGAAACCAAAGGTTCAACAATGAAGATCTCCAATATTCAGAAAGCTGCGGCTGACATCCGCGATGCTATTCTAAACAAAGAAAGCAAAATGTCATGGCCACCGCGCCCTTCAGAGCTCAATGACAGTGCGTTTTTGCATACCTTGCTGACTGGCAGCAAATATTTGTTAGAGATAATCTTCTTAAAGAGTCCAGCGGTTGATGAAGTCGTTCGCGCAAGACCTGTTATTTGGAGTAACCAGAGGGAGGATTAAGCCACCTAAACAAATTCTTCTGTGGTATGCTGTAAAAACTCTCACAAACGATGCAGAGCTAGTGTCTATACTAAACCGTTATGGTCATGGTATTTCTTATTCCCAGCTTGAGTATGCAGGTGAGCGTCAAGGCCCTAAGCCAAGAACATATGTTGAAGTAAATTGCCAGGAAGCGTTAGAAAATACCCGAAGGAAAAACCTTTTGTGGGTTTTAGTGCGCCTTCTTTCATTTCTCTCACGCAGCCAGATCGGATTACAGCACATTGATTGTGGTATTAGAAGATACAGATGTATTTATTCTTTGAGTGTCATTCAAGTACTTAATTCCGTCTTCAATAGTTTTCAAGTGTGGAACACAAACAAGAGTTAGATACATCAGCATCACGAGTATAGTGCAAGCCATAGGTCAAAATTTACGCTTATACTGGTTGCGACACAGTAAGTGCTCTTTCTGGACGGGGTAAGATTGGTGCACTTTGAATTGTCAAAGAACAGAGATCCTTTCAGGAAATGTTTGACCTCTTAGGAGTGAAATGGGAATTCTCAGATAATCTATTCCAGATGCTTCAGAATTTCACCTGTCGTATGTACAGTTCCCGCCCAGGGACAAACAGCATCAATGAGCTAAGATATAGATTGTTCTGTCCAAAGAGATGTAACATCGAGTCCGACCAACTACCACCTTGCGCTGATTGCCTGTATAAACATGCGTGTCGAGCAAACTAGCAAACAGGAATGTGGAGGCGAAGAATTGAGAACTGCCCTGAAATTCCGAGTCCCTTAAGACATGGCTGGATTCAGGATGAGAAAAAGTTAGGGATTGATTGGTTGAGTGGTCAGCCGGCTCCCGCAACAGTTTTACAGCTACTTTCTTGTTCTTGCACCAAATCTTGTATAGGCTCCCGAACTATAGCTGCCTTGCGAATGGTCTTAAGTGCACAGACAAGTGCCGGCTCTCCAATTGTGACAACAGGCGAGAAAAACAAGCTGTCACAGTAGAAGTCGATGCTGACGAGGACTAGAATATGTGGTCTGATTCTGTTTTTCAGCATTATTTCCTTTGGCTGTCGACATGATAAATAAAATGTGTGTGGATTTATTGACCGCAGAAGAATATAGTCATTGTTAGTCGTTGCTACATTTAAACATATGACTTGCCAAATGTACACCCAAAATACATAAAAACAAGTGGTCACTGTAAGAGGAATTATAACGTTTTGTATGTCAACCTCGGATGTCCAAAAAGCATGACTTCACAGAAAAACCACAATTAGTACCGGTACTTTTGCTAGAGATATGGAGAAATCTCTAGCAAAGCGGAAGAGTTTGTATCTATGGTGTTTCAGTTTACAGCTTTAAGAGCAGCTTCTTTCACAGCTTGAATGTGGCGATTTTGCATGTTCCTTTCAGTTTTGATCGTTTTTGGGCACTTTAGGGGACAAAATTGGCATGTTTGGAAATCAAAGATGGCGGATCCAATATGGCCGCCAAAAAGGTAATTTCATATTATAGCAGCGCCATAGGTAGCTTTAACACCTGAGTCAAGCTAGTATCCAGTTGTTATCTAGAACTATCATTTAACAGATTTTTCAAACAATTAATCTTCATTACTTTAGTTTTTATCGACCCTCTGGTTCAAAAGGCTACTTTTCTACGTTACCATGGCAACCAAAACCAAAATCCATCTAACTTTGCTACAAAAGCCTCGAAAATCACTTGCAAACCAGTGGTACCATTTAATCATCTAGACGTGCCCCATAACATGAGTAAAAACATGAGTAAAAACTTATGTACGTACATTTATTCGACATTGTTGAAAGCTGAGTGACGTCACTTCATCACGTGATAAACCCTATAAAACTACTAATTTGACGTGGTTATCATACATTAAAATAAACTAGAGGAGTCATAGTTTTTAAAAATATAAGCCACTCTTTGTCCCTCTTTTTGGTACCAAATCATCAAATTTGGGGTCCTGGCCCATGGACTATTTACTTTATTTACTCATTCCTTCGTCGGCTGAAACATGGAAAATCGTTACAAAGAAGGTGAGTCAATTTTTCTTCACTTAAGCTGACATTTTAAGCGAGAAAAATCCGTATTTTGCAAAGCATCTTTTTGCAAAACAAGAACTGATTACGCGTGCAAGACTTCGTGGGCAAGATTTTGCGACTAGTAAGAATTTTTCTTTTAATCAATTCCATACGAAGAGTTTTGCGTTTTTTTCTAGGAAAAGTTATTTTATAAAAGCAATAGAAAACTTTTTTCCTGTGTTTGCATAGCCTGATATAAACACTCGAGGCGTTGGGAGAATTCTCGACGGTTATGCAAACCCTCGACTTCGTCTAGGGTTTGCATAACTGTCTCGAATTCTCCCAACCCCTCTCGTGTTTATATCAGGCTATGCAAACACAGAAAACGTTTTCTATTGCCTAAATGAAACTATGGTATTTTTTAGGGTTGTATCCCATAATTTTGGCATGATAGGTTCACGTTACCCGGCCCAGTCTCCCACTGTGAATCACGCTGTCAACCTTCACTCGGGTGGACATTACGTGAACCTTACGTGACAGTCTTGTGCTCCTGTCATGACTTCGCTATTTTGATGATCAGAGCAGTGATCTAAGCAGTGATATTGCTTTGCGGAATTTCAAACTAAGACATGGCTTCGTCTCTTAAAACCTCTGCAGAGTTTTCTGCCTTGCAAAAACATTATGAGTCAGCCTCGAAACTCCATATGCGGAGTCTCTTTGAGAGCGACGCGCACAGATTCGACAAATTCAGGTACAGCTTAAATTTTAGCATGTTCACCAATGCATAAGAAAGCTTAATTATTTTCCGAGTTTCCCTAACAGTGGATTTAGTTGTAGTTTCCTTCGTCTCTTTCAACCTGAAAGTGCTTTTAAATACTTTTAATGGGATGTTTAACTGAGGTCGAGCTAACAGCTGCTAGTTTTAGTTGTTTTGTAACGTCAAAGTAAATTTCGTGACCCAACTTTCAGAACATTTTAAAGCTTACAAGCTCTTATAAAGATTGATTAGGTGAAGTAAACAGTTTATTCGATTTTAACATACTTTCCTTTTATGTTACTAAAAAAATTCCACAAGTATCGAAAATAACGTGCCTTGTTCACTTTTTCATGTTTATTTCATTCATCAATATCATTCTTTATTATCAAGTTAAGTTTATGTCTATGAAAAATATACCTATAGCCCGAAGTGTTTGGCCTAATTATGAACAACCTTTTTTTCCTTTTCTTATGTAAATCATATTGTTCAAACAATAATATTTCTTTGTATTATTTTTTCAACATGACTCCCAAAGGAAAAGTAACAGGAAAAGATATTGTCAGTCTATTCACTAAAGACTAGGGAGTACACTTTCAAAAAACAAACAAACGCCCAAGAACAGAAGACAGTTCACCAGCAGTCCCTTTTTGAATAGTTGAGAAGATGAGCTAATGAAAGGGAGTAGGATGGGGTTAATTAAGAGGAAGGAACGGCACTTGCACAGACTCTCACTGATAAGACTTTTTACTCTCTCAAGCAAGAGTAACAAAAATCAACCTGAAAACAAAAACCTGAAGTGAGCCCAGTGCTAATATTTGAACCTGTGAAATCCAGGAGCAAAAGTTTGGTGCCAATGAGCAGTCCAGGTGCCTTACTATCTGTTAATTTGAGCCTTATGGCCACATGAACGACAACTGTATGAAGTAAATGAGCTTCAATATTTTTTTCCATAGCACACAGATTGAAACTCCGGATGGCACTATTCTGGTGGACTATTCAAAAAACATCATTACAGAGGAGACCATGAAACACCTCATGAATCTGGTTTGTTTTAAGTGATTATCTGTTAAACATTTTATTCGAATTAAGAGGGCTAGATGACAAAGAAGTTTGTTTTTCTTTTTTTTTGGTAGGCCAAAGCAAGGGGTATTGAAAGTGCTCGGGATAAGATGTTCTCCGGAGAGAAAATTAATTTTACTGAGGTTTGTTTAAAACTTTGTATAATCTCAACTAAAGTATGTTGTAGTTTTACCGTAATTATTATCTTTTCATTGCTGAGTAATGGTCATTTCCCATTGCTGATTATCAGCAAAAGCTTTTAAAGCATGTAGTAGAAAAACATTAATACAACAATGGTATTGCTTTCTTCTTACCCACATTTACATGTACCTCATTACATGAAATTTTGGTGACACTTTAATTCAGCAAATTTAGCACCAAAATTAAGTGTCGCTAAATTTAAATTGTCGCTAAATTAAAGTAAGTACAATATGAAATTCTTCCATCTGGTCAGTTTTCACACATGTTTGCTATTTGATATAGTCAATTATGACGTGTCTGGTGCACATTTCAGTCATTTCAGCTTGATAACTGAAATGGATGAATCGCAAAAATTAAGTGACTTATGTTCCAAAATTTATGAAAAATTGCTTTATTAAAGCGTTGCTAAATAGTTCAAAATTGCTGATTTTTAGTGTTGCCAAAATTTCATGTAATAACTAAAAGGTTTTTCCAGGCGTCCTAGTAGAGGAGCATAGTAAGAAAGATATTGTTCTAATTATCCTGTTAAACTGATTAACCACCTTTCAGGACCGAGCAGTTCTTCATGTGGCTCTCAGAAACCGTTCCAATAAACCAGTCAATGTAGATGGCAAGAATGTAAGTTGCTGGTGTATGTGGGAATAAAACTCAGTACATTTTTCTGAAAAGATTTGTTCCATGTCCAAAACTACTTTAATTATCTTTTACAAAGAACAGTATTAAAACCTCATAATAAAATTAATTAAACATGATTATTATCTGACTTGCCTTAACTTGACCTTATCTTCAGTGTGCTTTATATGCAGTGGAGAAGAGTTTCCGAAACAATAAGTTCATAAGTGGATGGAATATGATTGTGCGGGTGATCACAGGCCTGAATAGGACTGTTGTTGACAGTTACTGACATTTAAACAACGTATGCAGTAGTCAACTTCAAAATCAACATGAGTTGTGTCACATCAATAATTTTTTTTTTTTTTTTTTTTTTTTTGATGGTCTTAAACTCTGGTTATTGACCTTATTGGGCTGACACCTGAGCTCGCGATACAGTCAAGTGATTCTGTCCAGCAGATATAGTTATACCCTGTTTTTCCAGCTGTCAAATGACCATAATATGGATGTATATATTACCAAGTTAAACACAGGTTACAGGCTCTCATACTAGCTAGAAAAGTGACGTCTCACACTGGTTTCCCTGTTGTGCGGACGGAAGCCAGACGGCGGACGTACGTTCACGTGACTACCAAATTTTTTCGGATACAAAGCTAACACAATTTTCTTACTCATGGTGCTCACGCACAAGAGTTCCGCAAATACATGTAATTTAGTGCAACAAATTATGTGACTTTAGAGCAATTATTTAAGCATAGCACATATGTGTACATTGATTAGATTTGCAATGACCAGCACTAATAGTTTTGATTTTTAAACATTATTTACTAGGTTATGGATGATGTAAATGCAGTTCTTAAGCAAATGCGGAATTTCACTGAGGTACAGTAAATACATACATGAACATTCGTTGCACATTTTACTTTGTTTTAGGGAGACAGACATCTATCTTCTCGGTTCCTTAAAATAAAATATTTGATGGCAACATAAGAAATTTTACTTTAAAAAAATAGATGGTTTGTTTGTAAGAATTGTTTGGTGCTGACAGCACTGAAAAATTGTAGGACAGTAGGTAACATATAATTTTCCTACATACATCATATAATTTTCCACTTCTTCCACAGGATGCATGCTCATGAGAACTTACAGTAGATTTAGCTATCTCCTTTTTGACTGACAGTTCTCATTACATTCTGTTATTTTATAGGCTCTTAGGTCTGGTGCTTGGAAAGGTATGTTGTAGCTTATACATGAGAAAGAAATAAGTGTTAAATGTCTTATTAACTCGACGAAAACACGATATCTCCTTGATATGCCCCTGCTTATGTACATCATACAGGTGTAGGAGCTGATGGACAGCACAAATTGCTGGCTCAGGCTCCAACTAACCCGTCCACTTCCCCACCCAACCCCTGCTAGACAAGGTTTCTTTCCGGTGTGGATTTTATTATGAACGAAGTCGTTCGCACCGCTAACATTCGTGTAGTTGGCGTGTTGCAATTACACGAATGTTAGCGGTGCGAACGTTGTTAGTATGCTTCCTAAAGACCTCTCTTTGCACGGTATGGGCAATATTAAACCGTGAAAACTAAAACGCCGCACGAAAATTCCTCATTTTCATGCGCATGAACATGAAGAATTTATCCCTTTTCTCGTGTCTTGCCTCTCCTTGCGCGCTGCGATTTTCACGCGCTTGCGTATTCGGTGCGCTTTGCTATCCTTCAGCTGAGGAAAATAAGGGACTTCATGTACTTTAGTTCCTTTTCCCCTTAGTCTAGCCCTAGGGGAAACAGTTATATATTTTGTTTCCGGAGAATCCCAATAGCTCGGTCCAAAAAAAAAAAGGAGTTTGTTGTCCGGTGGCGCAGTGCTTACTATAGTTACTGACCTTCCACCGGTGCAGAATCACATTTTTTTAGGCTATGTTCACACGTGCGGACACGAAAAATTATCCAGTATAGTATGAACACTTGTATATCCCATATGGGACTCTCTACTTTATAGAGATCGGCGCGGCGCAGCATCGCGTCCTCGCGTCCTTTCCCAGAAATCATCGTTCTTATGTGTGAATCGAAGCCCTAACCGGTATGGTTTTCGTTCTAGCGCAGAAGCTGTCCGGTTTAGTGTGAACTTAGCCTTAGTTTGGTTGAATGTGAGTTTTTAATCTCGTTAAACACGAACCTGTTTAGTGCCAGAATGGACAGTAGAAAGCACGTGCAATGTAGGGAGTTTGAGTTAACGAGATTCTGCAGTGATTACACTGAAATGAGCTCACGGGTGCAAAAAGTAGACGGTGTATTTTGGTGTATTGTACATGTAATAACCTATTGGCAATGAATTTTGTTTGTTTGTTTGTTTTTTTTTCAGGCCACACTGGCAAAGTAATTACAGATGTTGTCAATATTGGAATTGGAGGATCTGATTTGGTAAGCTTATCAATTGGTCACTTCGCGGTTGGGCGTAAGGCTAGGTCTACAGGTACGTCAGTTGTATCAAATTATGGGGCTATCAAGGGGACGCTAAGGCTTGTTTTATTGCCTACTGAAAGGTTGCTGCGTTTAAGATACGCAGCTACGTGACTCCATGGCTAGGTGGGTACAGTATGTTGCTAAGGTGTACATGGCTATCTGGCTACGTGGCTACGCGGCTAGGTGTCAACGGGGTTACAAGGCTAAGTGGTTACATGGGTGTGTTACATTTTTGGCTGCTGGGTGCTACGTGGCTACGTGGCTGCATGGCTATGTGGCTACCTAGCTATGTAGCCGCGTGGCTGCCTACGTGCCTATGCGGCAGTTACGCGGCTAGGCGGCTGAGTGGCTAAGTGGATACTTCAGCGCCTCCACATGGCAAGACGTGATGTACGTTCATAATTTCCTTTCAGGGACCTCTCATGGTGACTGAGGCGTTGAAGCCTTACGGCAAAAAAGATCTGCACGTTCATTTTGTGTCTAATATTGACGGAACTCATCTGGCTAAGACTGTTGCAACACTCGATCCAGAAACAACCTTGTTCGTTGTCGCCTCAAAGGTATGGTCGATTTGATATGCAGGAGTAGTTCAAATTGCTGTTAAGCTCCGTGCAAACGGACGCAAAATTGTTATCCACCAGTCACAACATTGTTGGATGTTACCTGTTGAGTCCGTTTGCACACCCTTTTGCATGTTGTTGCGCAAAGTTTGAAACGGGTCAAACTTTTAGCCAACAATGTTTGGAGTTGTTGGTCAACAATGTTGCGTCCTTTTGCATCTCCCAGCAATGTTGGGAGTTGTTGGCCAACAATTTTGCGTCCATTTGCACGGGGCTTTAGTTATTGACATTCTTATTATCTTCTCGAACATTAACTTCTCACTTTTGATCATTCACATTAACTTCTGTCCTATCTATCCTTCCCTCTATGTAGCTCGAAAAATCAGTCTAAACTTTTTGTTTTGGGGTACATGATTTGATTTTGGTTGGTTTACCTTTATGGCTTGACATGCGTTCCGCTTTGTTTTGTCTCTATTAAAATCGAATAACACGGGACTTCACGGTTCTTTTTTCCTACTTAACTGTGTGTTCAAACTTCTTTTGCAGACATTTACCACAATAGAAACTATTACAAATGCAAAGACTGCACGAGAGTGGCTTTTGAATAAACTAAAGGATGTAAGTTACTTCATTTCAGTTGCGTGTTGCCGTTGCGCTCGAAAAACCAATCATAAAAATGTTCAAATCTGTACTTGCACAGTGGACCAAACATATTAAAGTGTCAAAAAGTCATTTCACCTCTTTCAAAGATTTAATGATTGTGTTCTGTTCGTACCAGGTAGGGAATGGTAAATGCAAATAGATCTCGAACGTCGGTTTTGTGGATTATGTACCTGAGACATATTATAAAAAGCCACTGTTATTAAGAGAACAGGAAACTTTCAAATAAATAGTTGTTTAAATAAGAGGCATTTGCATGAGAATCAGTCCATTTGCGCTCAAATTATAATTCAATACCTCTTTCACCAATGAATCACTTCTAAGCGAGATGAAATCACTTAAGTCATTTCATGAACCGACGAGAGAATGAGGCGTGTTAAGTTAGAGTTAGTTTTATTTAAGGTAACACTAATCAAAATACCCTGGCTCCAGAGGTTCGTTATCTAAATACCTAGGATGAAATAACCGATGCACACGCTTTGGTTCGGATTCTGAGACGGAAGAATCAGGAATTAGGAAAGAAAATAGAAAAAAAAAAAATTCTTATACATATAGCACCCAGAATCCATATGATGCAAAGTGTCATTTGAAATTTCAAAGTGCCAGTAAAAAAGAAGCTGCTATTTATTTTAAAGAGTTCCTTTTCTTATTTCCTATCAGCGGTGAACAATGTTAACAAAGTGGTATTTTTTCTTTGTGTTAGAAATCATTGGTTTTAATTAGGCTTTTTCAGTCTAAAGGATCATATCCTTCCCTCGACAGAAATCAGCTGTTGCCAAGCACTTCATTGCTCTTTCCACAAACGAGGTATGCACATGGTATAGTTCAACTTTGTTAACATAGATTAACACATTACGAAGGGTTATCCTTCGCTTTTTCGACCTCACAACAACTCTCCTCACCTCATCTTGCCTCTTCGCGCTCTGTTGCGCAGAAGCCAATTGTGTCTGATTTCAGTTATGATATTTACATTAACCCATCGCCTACCTCCAACTTGAAGGTTCAGGCGATGTAATTCATCTTGTCTTTCACCCAAAATTTGCCCAGCACTTTTGAACCCAGCACGCCGACCAAGGACCCAACTGGTCTAGCCTTTGGGAACACCAAGGTACGAAAACCTCTCCACAGTCACAGACATTAAGGCGTAACCCTTAGAGAGGGATTGTTCGACAGCATCGTGTCATTCCGGAGCTATACTTATTCCTCCTGGAAATGTTGCCAAAAATAATGCTTTTGAAGTTTGTAGAGCGGTTTTCTGGTGGCTCGCTCGTTAAAAATGACCAAAATTGCCAAAACGTTGTTTAGAAGTTGCACACTACCTTGTTATCTATTCCTTGTGGGCAAACTTTCGTGATCCTCTCCTAATCTTTTGTTTCGCACCCATAGCTCTGTTGTCGTTTTCCTTCGCTGGCATTTACTAGGCTTTACTTCGGTGGGAACAGTTTTTTGCAAAGCCTTTGCTCGGTAGGATTAGATTGAAGGAAGTCCATGAGGGTAAGGGAAAAAGGTCTCCATGGGAAGTTTTTTTTCTATATAGTTCCTTTGCTTTTTTTGTACGGCCTGTTTACTCAACCTTGCTCAATCGGGTGTGGTTTGAAAGATCCATAAGTGAATGTAAACACATACGACTTAAAATGTGGATGCGGTCCTTAGTTCAGGAGAATCCACCTACAAGTAATCGCGATGGAGTCGGAAAGAACGCAAGTTCATTTTATAAGTGGTTCCCTATAGTCAGGCCCTTTCGTAGGAAATTGTTATAATCCCATGTAGTTAGCACTAACAACTAAATACCGCTTTTAGTAAAGGTTAGTTCACGTTTTTGGGAGTGGCGAGAAAGGTTTTTCATCAATGAAAAGAATTACCCATTGAGACGTTATGAAAGAAGTATGTCTGTCAGTTCAGATTGCAACTTTGCACACATTAAAATTAACGAATTTATTTGAACGCTATTTGGTCATTTCATTTACAGGAGAAAGTCACAGAATTTGGAATTCTCAAGGAAAACATGTTTGCTTTTTGGGATGTGAGTAATTTAGGCAATACAAAGACTGATTAAGCACTACTATTTAAATCAAACGGCAACCAACACATGACCACGTGATGAATTATTTCCGCCATTTTTCACGTTTGCCGTTGAGTTGCTTTTTACGTTCACAAAATGCTCGGGTAAAAGCTCCCTTTTTTGTCTTTAATGTTGTCGGATACATTACTGTACGATTCAATATAATGCTGTTATGTTTAACGGTGCACATGATGCAAAATGTGAAGAAAGTGATTTGTATTACAAAAAGCCGACTGTCCGTGCGAAAACACTTAAGAATTGAATATTCGCCTTTGCTGGATGGCATAGAGTGACAAGTTTCCCGTGATTTGGGGTTTGCGCGAAAATTAAGCACAACATTTCCGTCCTAAAACGCAAGGCTAGAGGAAAGAGGTTCTCCTTCTTTGTTTTAGGTTTCCAAGTTATTATCTTTTTATCGAAACCTTTCGAAAAATAATGACGATTTTGGTTGTTTACCATGTACAAAAAGTATCCGGAAAATCCTGTTTGAAAGTAAATGGAACACGACTTTGTGGGTCGTTCTAGTAGAGAATTTCCGGGAACAACCGAACATCTGATAAGGTAGTCTTGTTTTTCTGGACGGAATATTCCAAACGGAAATTCGTGTTCCATTTCTTCAAAGCTATCTTTGATAACAGTTTCACGCCTTCGCGGCCGTTTTCGGTGAATGAAACTGATTTTTGCAAATGGTAGACGCTGTTCCGGGACGAAATTAACCAGTCCCGAATTTTGCTTACCATCTGCCCTAACCGTGAACCGACTGGTTTGCACATGTAAATCGTAAACAACCTTTAATTACTTTTGTTTTCAGTGGGTAGGAGGGCGTTACTCTCTGTGGTCTGCCATTGGAATGTCAATTGCTGTGTACATCGGTGAGAAGATTTTTTCATATTCATTAGTCAGAAGTTTCTGTCACACCTAGTGATTTTAGCAACCAAGCGATCAGTAAATTACAGCTGTTAAAAGTGCAGAAAAAAAGGGTACTTGCTATTTGTTCCAAAGAAACCGATCGGAATGACCGCTGAATGATTGTAAAGGTTTTTCCGGCAGGAAGGGGAATGACGTTTACCATTTCCAATAAGCCATTTCCGAGTTGCTCCAAGCAAGGCTAAGTGGGAAGGTATTGATACGAAAATTATTATGTATTTATTCTTATGTTAATTAAGCTCGTACTTAGCCTCGTTTAGCCTTCGACTGAACAGCAGACGCATTTCCGGTCGTCGCTTCTCTCCCTCCGAAAAATAGCGTCTGCGGAGGGAGAGAAGCGACGACCGGAAATGCGTCTGCTGTTCGCAGGCTAAGCCTCGTTTTGAAAGTGAGAGTTTTCAGAACTCGGAAATGGCCTTCTCGCCTTCCGGTTTTGTCGAGATGGCGGATGAAACCTTTAGTTTGCACATGGAAAAGACTAGAAACAGGGGAAATGAGCCGAGAGTGCACAGTTTGTCGACTTCCCCTTCCGAAGGGTAAGAAACTGACATGTACCTCCAAATTTGGAATTTCTAGAAAATTGTTGTCATAAGGTAAACACCTAAGCTCTACAGTTGTACCTTTTTCTTTTGCTCTTATCTGTAGGAATGGATAACTTTGAAGCTCTCCTTTCTGGTGCACATTTTATGGTTAGTGAAAGACACTTCTCCATAATTTTATTTGCTGCATTTCTTCAGTCGAACCTCCGCTAACGTACGCCTTCGGTGATCGCTGGTCGACCTTAATTAGATTTTACTGCGTGTTGTTTTTAGTTTGCTTTGAGGTCCTCCAGCAACTCATTTTTAAAATAAATTTTTCATTGCAGGACAATCACTTCTGTTCAGCTCCTTTGGAGAAAAACGTGCGTATATCTTCTCTCTTGTGTCTTGTTACGTGTAGTGTAGATGTCATGAAGATTCAAAGAAAAGAACCGAACGATCTTCCTTCTCTAGAGTTTCAACCCAGTCGCTCCTGGGAATTTTGCCGAAAAACGCCTTTTGAAGCTAGTCAAGCCGTTTTCTGGTCAATATCTGGGGTCAATTTTTAAAACTTTTGCAAGTATTATTTACAAGTGTAGCCATTGTTTTAAAGTCTGGAAACAATAGCTAGACTTGTAAAAGTTTTATTTAATTGACTCCAGATTATAAAGGACCAAATGTTAAAGTTGTCATTGACCGTTAAAGTGATGACGTCATAAGTGGCGTAAAAAAAAGTCACGGTAAATCCGCACGGGTGGTTTTGAACGTTGTGTATTCTTCTAGTCGCGTGTTGGTCCGGGCGTAAGTATTGTGGAACCGTGCGTTTGCAATATCACCGGAGACAAAGGTAAGGCTCTGCTGAACGAGTGTTACGGCTGTCTTCTTCTTTTTTTTAATATTGCCAATTAAGCTTTCTTTTGCGCTGTGGAGTGATTTAACGAAAGCTAAGAAATGAATTTGTAAACGTCAAAAATCACAGCGCTTTGTCAAACAAATGTTTCTCCCAAGCCAGGGTTCTATCTAGGATTTATCATTTGGGGGAGAAGTCCTGAGTGGCCGAAGGCGACAAGCCTCCTAGAGGCTTTACCGTAAAAAGGCCACCTAGAATTTTCTGGAGCCTTTCTCTGGCTGAAATTTTCGAAATTTTCGGATCACTAGACTTTCAGCTAGGAAATCCGAACTGATGAAAAATTTTTAGGGGATAAAAATATGCCTATATCTACCGTTTAAATACTAAAATACGTTCAACAATGCTATGTTTAAGTGGTTTTGAACTATATTCTCGTCAGGTGCCCCTGACCTTCTTTTAATGTGTTGAGCAGTTATTTTTATGGTTTACTCAATTTGTTGGCCGTTTCCTACTGTTAGAAATTCGGGGTCATGGTATAGGTCCTTTAATGCCTTAAACAACTAACCACATGTACATGTACTTGATCGGAAACTCTATTATTACAATATAAATATGCTTCACTCTTTCCCGGGAAATGCTTTGGAGGCTTTTATTTTGTTTTAACATGCTTATTTCTAACATGGGACCGTGTTACAAAGTGCATTTTATGATTTTCAGTTAACGAACATTCCTTCACTGTTAACAATATTCTTGTTTGTCGTTCTTGTATGGTATTAGCTCTTGCGCGAAAGACTTTTGGTTGGATTACCACGATCCTTTGCGCAGCTAGGTAGGCACCATGATGGTGTCGGGTTTTTAAAGTAAAAAGCCCCACCAATTCTAACTGCCCGGTAGTAGACGTCGGCAAACGTCATACATGTCTTGCGCCTTGTCTTGCGCAACCATCCTTTGCGGTACTTGTTGCTACACACCTTTTTCATGTCGCGCTGGAATGCTTTGTCGCATTGGAGTCGCGTCCATTTATAATGTCGACCCTGAATTAAAAAAAAAAAAAAAACGGTAAGAACTTCAAACTAAGTTTTGTTCTTCTACATTATTTTTAATGTGTAGGCACTCAAAGGATCATTTCGATTATAAGAACTGATCCTTTAACCCAGTAGGATGAAGTATGCGACTCCTTCACTAACGAGCTAAAATTACCGTCCTTTGTGCAGGTACTGTCAAACGGTTGTCGAACAAATGCCTTGTTAAAATGCATGATACAATGTAGATTCTTTCTTTCTTTTCAATTGACAGAACCCTTTCGATTCTATGATTTATATATATATGTTGTAGTTAAGTTTTTATCTCAAGTAATTTTTGTTTTTCTTTTGTTTTTGAGTATGTTAATGTATGCTAATGAAGTTGAAATAAAGAAAAAATAAAAATTACCTGAGATAAAAAATTAACTACAACATATATATATATAGAGGATATTACACGGCGGCGCGAAGATATGAATTTTCTTTTCGAGTGGCAAAACAATATTTTACGAACGAGCGCAGCGAGTGAGTAAAATATTGTTTTTGCCACGAGAAAATAAAATTCATATCTTCAAGCCGCCATGAAAATGTTCTTTTTATTATATAGACAGAAAGACCTGGATAAAACAATAGAGAGAAATTACCGAAATTACGTCATCGATAAACTCACTTGTGAGATTATGGAAAATAAACCACTCGGGTCCCGGATGTAGTTTTTATGAATTTTACGAGTGGTATATTTTCCAGTAAAACACTCGTGTCTATATAATAAATATATATATATATATATATATATATATATATATATATATATATATATATATATATATATATATATATATACACCCGTTTTCAGAAAGGTTTTCATAGAGAGAGATATATAGATAGATATATGCTTTTGTTTTCTTGCACGTGCACCCGTGTGCATTTACACTTGTTATTGTCCAACTTGTGAGAAAAAATTGGTTCAACGATAAATTTTCTTTTCGTCAGGTTCTTTGTTCCAATTTGTCAATTAAAAAAATAATGCACGAACATTGTCTGCAATTCTCTTGATTTACATTCTCTTGAAAATTAAAGAATGAGGAATTCGGTCAGATCATATAATTGTTGTCGTTACAGGATAAGGGTGAAAACATCAAAGATTTTCATTTTTAGAACAACGCAGATGGAATGAAAAAAATGTGTTTCGAAACCGCTGAGAAGGAAGATGTGACGGTGGATGTCCATATTGGATATGTGGGAAGGAGCAACAATATTATAGCAGTCGATTAAAACGGACTAAGACGTTGACGAGGTTCATAGAAGCAGACTTTATCATAACCATGATGAGCTGGTCATATATCTTAATGTCTCACCTTTTTTCGTGTAAAAATCACGGCCTGTAAGGCAACGTCTCATTGAAGACAGAATAAACTGTCGGCCACAAATGCTTTCAAGTTAGTTTACAGTTTCTCTTAAGCACGCTCCTGGACAGCGCATTTTTTAATACACTCCATCAATAAAAATGCTTCGTCACTTGCTACAGATGCCACGGCATTTGGCCTACCAATTCGGTGACGCCGTATAACTCGCGGATCGGCTGCTTCGCGGGATGTTTTCCTCATTCCCTAACTCAGCTATATAATTCGCCATTGCAAATTTTGTATCGCAGGGCGCATGCATTTTTCTAAAAAAACAAAAAAACTCAAAACGACAGGTTCTTTTCAAATTGGAAAAAAAACCCGACGAAGAAAAAATTTATCGTTGAACCGAGTTTTTCACAAGTTGGACAATAACAAGTGAAAAATGCACACGGGCACACGTGCAAGAAAACAAAAGTATATATCTATCTATATATCTCTCTCTATGAAAACCTTTCTGAAAACGGGTGTATATATATATATATATATATATATATAACACGCTAGAGCCAAAAAAAATTACTTGATGTGACACCTAATGGACCAGTCAGTGGTTCGCAGCAGCTTACACAACAGAACAAGAAAAAAGGAAAAAGGTTTAGAACTAAGTAGTCATCAGGTTCCATTTCCAGTCAACATTGCAGGAGAAACTTGTGCAACCGGCTCTTAAAAGATTGAATTCCCGTGTCATTTACAAGGCAACGATGTTGTCCGGCAGGCTGTTCCAGATGTTAACAGCGCGATGGATAAAACTTCTCCCTGAAGAGTACGTTCCGGTTTTTATTAGCGAAAATTTCCCGCAATTCGGATTCCCTAACAAGGAACGACGCGTACAAGACAAGAAGAAAAAAATAACGACAAAAAAGTGTTTTTTTTTTATGAACTTAGTCGTGTGTATGTTCTCAGCTGACATCGGTATCGACCGATAAAAACGCGCTTCAGTATTCAGTGAATTATATAACTAAAAATCGCCAAATATTGAAGAGTTAATCATTTTAGCTCCAATTCTCTACTTGGCAACTCAAAGATACCAAAAACGGCTGTGTAGCAGACTAGCCCGCAATGTGATTTTACGGCATTTTTTAACACGGAAGTTTTCATTTAAGATTGGATCCGCGTTTATGACGTAGCTGACTCCAAATGGCCGCTTTCAGTCGTTCACACGAATTCACCAAACCCGTCGCACCCACACTAAAAACGGCTGTGTAGCAGACTAATTGCGGGCTCGATTTTCGCAAACCTACCAGCAAGCATTTAGTAGAGAAAATTCCAAAACTCAGAGCAAAAAATAAGAAAACGAAACGTCTTCGCCGGGGCTAGTGAAAAACCTTTTAGGCTACTAGTCAGGAATTAGCAAATGTATATCGCAGTAGCGTATTCGTGTGGACGGGTGAATCCAAACCGGATACTCCACACCGTGTTGACGCAAATATCATGTACGCGGTTTCAGCATCCATGGTTTCAGCGCATCCAGATTCGTTTGGACGTGTCCCTGAGCTATCCTTTTTTAGTAAGAAAATGAAGCAAGTCTTACACAGTAGTAGCAGACATCGTGTTTGTTGCAAGCATTTATAAATGTCTTCTTGTAGAAGAATGGAAGTTTTCCTGGTATAGAGCAGCCATTGGCTTTTACGTAGCATGAGGTCACTTCTGAGATCAAGAACAATACTACCAAAAGACTAAGCACGGCGCATAAGGCTGAGAGTCTCATGGCGATGTCAACCAGACAGGAAGAAAACCTTAAAAATAACAGGGAAAAGCATCAGCTGAAAAAAAAAAAAAAAACTAAGAGACTGCGAAATTTAGAAAGATTAGCTTTGAGCCTAGCCTGCGTAGTAATGCGGACCGCAAAATCCCATTTTTTTCTACCCTCAAGTTTTACATTCTCCTGGTTATTCAAAAACATATTCAGTTTTCTTCCTATATTCTAGATCAAGCAAATTTCTTTTAAAGAGGTTCAAGAAATTAGAATATCATTGGATAACATCACTGAACGCTGCAAACTAACTCGCAATAAAGGCATTTTAGATACTGTTAGTTCGGAATGTTTTGCACAAAAACTATGCTATAAATATACTCATTTGGTGTAATAACAGTGTCCATAGGTGAAAATGAGGTTTTCTTCAATGGGACAATTCTAGAGCATCAAGGAGATTTAAGAGTGTTCTTGAAAAGAATACAAATCGTGCATACGCTTAGTGAGATCTAACAGGAGGAATTGTCGGACAAGAAACATGCTAAACGAAGATATGACTAACGGAGTGGAAATTGCAATTCAAGCGATTGCAAATTAATCCCTTATAACAAACACAGTGTTATTCGCTATTCAAGCAATTGCAAATTAAGCCCGAAAAAATAACGGAGCTTCAACGGGAATTGAACCCATGGCCTCTGCGTACCGCTGCCGGTGACTTGATAAAAATATATTAACAACGAGCGAATTAAATTTTCCCTATCAGCAACAAAATTGCTAGGGACTCAGTAAATACTAGAAGTTAACAGATAACATTAGAGATCGAGTGTGGCATTATTGAAGCTTAATTCAAGGGCTCGTGTTTATCGTTAAGCCCAAGTGAATTAAGAACGGTTGGGAAATTAGTGAACTGGAAACATACCCAAATCCAAGATTTAGAAGATGATTCTTCAGAGCAACTTCTTACTTCTGATAGTGTTGCTTATTAACTCCAGTTTGTTAAGTTTTGAATTTGCTGACTTTTTAGTTGAACGAAAACTAATATTGGAACAAATGATATTCTTTAAGCAGCGAGTGTGTCAAATGTTGGAGTCATGATATTTGGGTTTTGCGCCCACGTATTTGCTATCAAGGGAACTTATGTTGTATATATTGTTACGTATCACGTCATGCATATTGTTAAAGGGGCCGCCAACATTATATTTAAAAAAATTCCCTCGCAGAATTAGTTTAGCATTAGTTTAGTTCCACTGACCACAAAATTAAAATTTGATAATCATCGAAAATTCGGACATTAAAATAAATGTGTATTCCTTGTAGAACAATGAAATAACGACGTTAATAACGATTTTTACGTAGAGAAGAATATTTAGGGTAGATTCATTTGCACCATACGAGTATAGCTGTCGCATTTGCCCGCTAGAATTTTTTTTAGGTTTAAAGGGGCTGTGTCACGGCAGTCCAGTTCATTTTGTTTAATTTTGCCAATTACTTGCCCTCAATCGCTATGGAATTTAAAGTAAGTAAAGAAATTACATGCAAATGACAAAATGAGAGATCCGAGAGAAACAAATATATCTCCTGAGCATTATTTTTGAAGTTGCAAGCGGCAGGGATCAACTTTGAAAAACTGTTAGGCTGAACATTTTTCAAAAATCCTAATTTCAATCCGTTTCAATCTTCTTCAGTTTTGCCCATGCGTGACATTTGTTGTATCTGTTATGTTGTTTTAACCTTCCTGTGAAGTTTTAAGCGGTTATTTTTATGTTTCTGTTAATTTAAAGGGCATTTTGTTATTTCCCAATTTGGTTGAATTTCGTGACCCAGATGAAAAATTCCAGCGGGCAAATGAGGCAGCTATACGCGTATACTGCAAACGAATCACCCTTAATATGCCAGGAAATTTTCGACTAATGGAAATGACAATCATTCTATGAAAAAATAAACATTTTCATGCACCATTTAAATGTTGGTTGACAAAGGAAATTATTTCATATTAAGATCTTCTCTTGTTTATATAAAGCAGGTGGAGCAATAGTCCATTTTACAGTGACAGTTGGAAACGAGGCTGGAGTTGACCTTGTTTTGATACAGCCCTTCCTGCTTTATTATGTTAATCATGTCTTTCTTATGCTAACAGTATTTTTTAAGCAAAATTTACATTAGAAAAGGATCGAGGAGGTTTTTATCAAAACAATGTCAACCTCAGCCTCACGTTCTCTCAAAGGCTAGGGCACCAAGCCCACAACTGTAAAATGGCCTATTGATCGTCCGGGTGAGTGTAGTTCTGAATAGGAATGTTGTTGACAGTGAAATTATTTTTGGCCAAACAAGCCAAACTATTGTTTTTTTGACTTTGCGGAGTTTTTGATTAGAGTGAACCAAAACAAAAGCGAACAATTTCTTGATGTTATCATGTTCATGATTATTTCATTTCCTTATTACATTATGCTCTTCGACCCATTAAGCCAAACGATAGGATTGTGACGTACTAATGACACTTGTTTCATATTGGGAAACTTTGCTCCCGAATTAAAGCGTGACTATTTTGCGAAAAAATGCTCATAAAGAAAATTAATTAATTAATGAGAATTTTACCTTTAGCGATTATTCTTTTTAATGCAAAATCGATTAATTTATGATGATTATGAGTATGCTACCAGCGTGTTACACGCTTAATGCCATTAGTGTTTAAAATGCATATTACATGTATTGTAATGACATGGTATTGTTATGAACGGCTTGCCCACGCACGAGAAATTTACGTCGAAATTCACTGAACTGTTGCAAAACCAATGTTAGGGCCTGCTTCATCCTCGGAGACCCAGGGGCAGATAGTTAAGGCGTGGGAAAGTCTAAACGGGCGGGAAAATATATATGGAACGAAGAAAAGTAAAGAACGGCGACAAGAGCCCCTGGGGACAATGTCTTACCAGACCAGATCCAAACGGTCGCCGCCGTTCTGGCTTCTGATTGGTGCAAGAAAAACACAAGTTTTCTGGCATACAGGGTTAGCCTGGCATACAGGGTTAGCCTCGATCTAAGGTATATTGACAAATTCCAGTCAGAAAAAGACCTTTGTACAACTGTGTCTATTGTTTTAAACTCAAATTCAGGCACTTTCTCGCTGGTATTTGTGAATATTTTGTGTTAGATCGAGGCTAACCCTCTACAATTAAGTCTTCGGCGATTTTTATTTAAAACCACGACGAATTCGAAACTGGACTATTTGACCAATATAGTGACATATATTACACTGACAAAAGCCAGTCAAAACGCACCACTCAGGTTTAGGCCATTATCTACAGTACATCGGATAGCTCTTGCGCCGGCATTAAAACCATATCCGAAAAGAATTTTTTTTCACACACACACACACACACACAAGAACGGTGATTTTGGTGCGGTTTCAGTATAGAGAGTTTTAGATCTGAGTTTACCGCGAACCTCTAACTGCTGGAGGTCACGTGACAAGTCTTTCGCGTCACGTTTGAGGTTTACGACGTGCGTTTCCAACGTGGGGAGGTAGGTTTTCACGTAGGTTATTTACCTGAGAGCTTTTAGCGTATAATTCTTGTTTTATCTCACGTAATGATACAAAAATCTTGTGGAGCAAGTCTTTATCCATTAACAGAGGCACAAATTCGGGCGAAATGCTAAGTTTGATAAAACCTATTGGATCTTGAAAAGAAGTGCCATTCACGGCTGCTGATTCAAAATGGCGGCCGTAAATTTGCAAGAAGAACTAATGTAAGAATTTACAGCTCTTTGCTGCTAGATGACCGAGTGTTATCGTAAATTTCTTTTATTTTCACTGATTGATATTTCTTCTGTTTCTAAATGGAAAAATAAACCAGAATCCACTTCTTTAATCCACCGCCAATCTAAATCGAATTATGTTTGAACGTGGAACTGCAAACGGGTAACTGCAAACCGCGGTTAGAGGTTCGCGGTAGACTCTGATCGAAAACTCTCTAATGTTGTGAATCTGCGCCTCCCCGATATTGGAAGTGGGTTGTCACATATTGGATAGCTTTCTGTGCCTTTCTTTGTGGCATTACGGACTGAGGCATTTGAACAGCAGCGAAAGAGTAAGAACCCACGCACACGGAAGTTAATACTTAGGAGTGACGTTGACGATTTATGCACCAAGCCCTTATTGCCAACCGCTCCAGTACGAACCTCAGAAGACTGTGAACGACTTGTTTCAGTTCTTGTTCATACAAGGCCGGAGCATTTTTCATGTCGACATAGCCTTAGAAAGTTCTGGGTCAAAAACTTTAAGGCATAACTGACAGACGATCAACAACATGGCGTCTTGGTTGACAAATCGGTTTAATAACCAGTGTCTGATACCATTAAAGACGAATATTACACTTAGTACTCGACTCTGAAAATGACTGACGCATAGGTTTTTCAAACGTCATTGACTGTCATTAGCATTCCTATTTAGGATTTCATTCAGCCAGATCAGCATATTTCACCTGCTTACGAAATGACTCCTGGGTTCAAACCGTTTACATTCGTACCTTTGTTAAATAGCTGTTGTTGTATTATGTTCCGCAGCCCCAGTCCCTCTTGGCTGAAAGCCTTTTTGTTTCACTAACATCATCACAAAGGTCTGAGAGAACAGGCGGAAAGAAACAGTCTTAGAACTAACAAAAGTCGTTCGATCCAAGGCATGCATGTTACCTGCGTCTAACTGGTTTTGATATCGCTCAGCGTGTTAGTCCTTGCCGCTCACGCGATGTAATCATTCGTTTGAGCTCCAAGGAAAGTCATTTTCGGTAACAAGTCTTTCAAAGCACAATATTTTTGTTCCTGTTTAGGTGTATCCTGCCCCTATTAAACTTGTTAGGTACAGTACTACGCAAAAGTGATAAGAGTGAAGTTCGCCTAATTTCGTCCTTTGCTCTCGCCGCCGAAGGGTCGCTGAAAGCTCGCCACGAACTTTTGCTGAAACGCCCGCGAATTTTGGTGTAATGAAACAAAATCTCGTGAAAATCTCTGCGAAATTTCCCCTCCAAATAAGCGAAAATTCGTTTCAAAGAAACTTAGGCAGAGCGAAATTTTGCACAGTCCAAAATTCGGGAGAGCCAAAATTCTCACTAACGAAATTTTGGCAAAACGAAATAATTTACATTGTTATTACTGATAAAGTAAAATTTATAAAATTTCTATAAACAGGTGCCTGTCATCTTGGCGATGCTTGGAGTCTGGTACAACAATTTCTTTGGTGCTCAGACGCATGGGCTCTTCCCCTATGACCAGGTGAGCCGTTTCATTCTTTTGTCTTCGTTGCAGCTTCAAGTGAACAATTACTAAACTCCAATATGAAACATCATTCACTTTGTTTCCCAGCCCTGGTCACTAAACTTCACAGCAAGCTTTTGGTATTTTCTGTAAGTGTAATAAGGTGTCCGATCTCCTGAAGGGTTCAAAATGTTGCCACGTTCTGGGTACAGGTGAATAAAGGCAAGGCCACGTGACCAGGAATCGACCAATGGTTGAGGGAAAGTCTAGGAATTTAACAATTCCCTTTTTTGCTCTTTTTCTCTTTAAACCTCTTTTTTCAAAGCGACGCTGACTGCGAAGCCCGCCAAGTTCTCCATTTTAGCTCGCAAAATGCGCCACAATGCGCAACAAAGTGATAATTATTTGACTTCTAAACTGAGTGCGTGAATGAGAAGTTTACCAAAAGCCCATTTTTTTTCCCATTGCGTCACAGTGATGATGATGATTTTTTTTTGCCATGTTGAGTTGTTGTGGTATTTCGGTACTTCAGTTATTTAACATTTTTTGTTTTGGAAAAGGCTGTGTATGATATGAAGAATAACGCAAAGTAAAGAAAGTGTTATCCAGCGATGCCGCACGTCGAGGTGGATGACACCCACCGATATCTGTATATCTGTGTGTATATTTGCATCTCTCTTTAAAGCGTATAGCCTTTTCAGATAGCCTACCTCAACATACTAAACTTCAATTTGATAGCGAAACAGAAAATCAATAATACTGTTTATTTATTTTTATTTTTTAAAAATAGATCTTGTTATCAAGTTGAATGATTTTAGTATGCTAAAAGTAGCCTATCGGAAAGGTCAATAGGAAAAAGATAATGTTGCACCGTTTTTTGCGCGTAGCTCTGACTTGTGAAAGCGTGCCCAAAGATTTAGTCTACAATAAAGTTATGTTGGTTGATGTTGGTTAGCCAAATCTAAGCAAAACCGTGCTAGGTTGTGTTCTTTAACGGCTTTTTCTTCTTATTGCAGTACATGCACCGCTTCGCCGCCTATTTTCAGCAAGTAAGTTGTGTTTCTTTAGGTTTTGATCTGAATATTTGATTTCGGGCCCGAAAAGTTACCGGGACTTTCGAGAAGCGGCCCCCTGGTTCATTATTGGCCTGATTAAAAACCAAACTTGGGCATTTTGTAAAGCTCGGTTCCTAAACATGACACCAAGCAAAGGAAGTAATTATCTTTGTTTCTCTTTTTCTACAAGGGTGATATGGAGTCAAACGGTAAATCTGTAACTCGTAGCGGCGCACGTGTTGATTACTCCACTGGTCCGATTGTGTGGGGAGAACCTGGAACTAATGGACAACACGCATTTTACCAGCTTATACATCAGGGTATGTTCACAATTCTAGATAAGCTCTAGTTTTGGGCTTTTAGAGACTGAAAAGTACGTTACATGTAAAAAAAATGCCATAGGAATTTAGGCACATCTTCTCGACTAAACTATCATGCAACTTGCCTCGTACTGTTTGCGAGGCTTGTTATTCTGGAGCATTAAATTTGCAAACGTGAGATTATCTCATTATTAGTATTAGTGATTTTACACCCAAATGGCCATTGGCTGAAAATGTGTACTATTTTATTTATCCCTGTTTAAAATAAATTTTCCTAGTGGCCTCTCGCAACTCCTATCCTTGGTACTCATTTCCAAGTTCCTGACTGTTTGCCAATTGCATTTTAGGAAGCAAGGAGCCTGTAAACGAGGCGCTTATGTTGTACTTTACAAATCGACAACAATTTTCCATGGACTGTATTCTTATCGACCATAGAAATGTCGTCAAAATGTTCAAAACTCAAGCGGAACCACGAGCCGCAGGCGAGTTGTTTCACTGTAAAGTTTGAACATTTTGACGTCATTTCTACGGTCGATAACAGAACAGATCTTGGAAAATTGTTGTCCATTTATTGCTTACAATAACATTGACAATTTTGACGTCCATTTCCGTTGCGTGCGAGAGAGAGAGAGAGAAAGAAACAAACAAAAACAAATTGTGCCACCATCACGTTATTTCTGTGGTCTGTACTCTTATCGAACATAGCTCTCGACAAATCAGCGAGCGAGAAATCGCTCAGTTATGGTAAAATACTTAATATACCTATGCTGCGTTGGTTTTTGTTCAGGCACCAAACTGATCCCAGGAGACTTCTTAGCGCCGGTCGAGACCCAGAATCCAATTTCTGGTGGATTGCATCATACGGTAATGTTTTTGCCAGTTTAAACAGATTTGTTGAATTCAGAGAAATGTTAGAGGAACGAGCTGTCTGCTTCATAGATTGCAATTGTGCTCTGTTGCCTCGATCGGTTGTAGTTTGGACAGACAAAGTTACGATACTTGCCTGCATTACTTTGCAAGTTCTTTTAAGTAAAGTGCACACTATTCATATAACTTTAAGTAGCAGCAGCTGTAGCAGCTTATCGTTTTGTGTGCACGGGCATTGTGTCCGCTTTTTCTAACGTTGTTCTCTATAAAGCGCGATCCTAGTGAGGGCTCCGGTTCTTTTATTTGTATTGAATTTCGGCTTATACCAAATTCTAGGATTTTAGTACCTTTTTTCGCACATTGCACTGCTTGTCAGCGTTTTATAATTTCTGTGTGAATAATGTGTCTTTATTGATGCCTTTAGATTCTTTTAGCCAATTTCTTGGCCCAGCCTGAAGCTCTGATGAAAGGAAAGACGACAGAAGAGGCCCGGGCAGAGTTGGAGAAAAGTGGAAAGACGGGAGAAACTCTGGGAAAAATTCTGCCACATAAGGTACAACCATCTACGTAAACCTTCATTTGTAAGCACGCTTGAGGTCGTTCCAGTGCCCCTAGATTAAGGAATACATTACTTTCTGAAATAAGAGTAATTAGAAGCTTTGCTCTTTTCAAAGGAGCATTTAAGGGCCTGTTTACATAGAAGTGGGGGACCCCAGGTAGGTGGGGTAACCTGCCAGTCCATATAATCTCTCATTTTAATTTGATCACGTTTACATGATAGGTGGGGTGACCCACCGAAGGTTACCTTACCTACCTGGGGTCCCCAACCTTCATGTAAACAGTCCCTAAGACGTACTTGTTCAAAAAAGCATTTGCTTGTAACACCTAGAGCCTCTGTTAGCATGATTACTCGTGTAGTATTGTCTTAGATTTAGTTTTACATTTAAATTTTTATTCCATAACAATTCTTTAAATGCAATTTTATGTCTCTCCACGGCAAGAAAACCCTCATTTACCAATAATTTTACAAAATGGTAAATCCTAGAAAAGTCGGCATTCACCATCTGTTTTCCCACTCCTGAAAACATCCCGAAAATTACTAATTTTCCTTGTGTGAATCCAAGGAAAATTGGGAGTTAACTTGGCGTTTTCCTGCACTTGAAAATCTCAGGCAAACACCGTATTTTACAAGGCGTTTACATGTATTTTCCAGACCAGGTGAACGCGCAGTTTGTGCGGCATTTTCCTACTGTATTTGTTAACAGTTAACGCAAGGAAAACATTTCATTAACCTACAGTTTTCCACCTCTAGTAAAATATCGACGAACATGTTGTTTTCTAAGCGTTTTCTGTTGTTTTCCGCGGTGGCCAAATGAGAGTTTTTCGCGGGTTTTCATTTGACAGCAAAACATAAGGAAAACATGACGTTCAGTTGCCATTATCCTTCCAATGATAATGCTACGTTAGCTCCTCGTTTACCTTAGTAGGTGAATGCGGTGTTTTCTAACCGTACCTGTTAACGGTTAACGCGAGGAAAACATCATCAGGGACACAGAAAACGTGGGTCTCGGGAAAAGTTTGGCCCGATTTCGAAGATCTCAGAAGCGTTTGTGATGCCGGTCTCGAAGTCTCGTTTTCGGGTGACTCCGTGCGTTTCGGAGTTTTTAAATCACGGCCTCGAATTTTAAAACCGGGGTCTCGCAGTCTCGCAGTCTCCAATTTACAGTTCTTTACCATTATCATCGATCAGGTTCCAGCGTGAACCGAGATCGAACCACCTCGATCTACCGAGCCGTTTTCTGCAACCCGTATGCCGACTTCTGGTCACTTCTGTAACGTACCATTACGAGAGACCGTTGTGATCATCAAAATGCCAGTCTAACCTTATTACAGAATGCATCATTCAGAAAGCGGACTTGTTAATAATTTATAGCCAAATTGGGACGTTGCTGTAGACCCTGTGAACAGAAAGGACAATTTTTTTTTTGCCAGCTTATACAGGTTGTTTTAATTTTACTAGAACGAAAATGGATTTGATGATATTTGCCTCAAATTCAAATCTAAGACAAATCTGATGTCAGATTTGTCCACCCAACAAATGTTTCAAATGTGAGACAAATCTGTTATTACACTTGTCTTGAAGAAATGTAGGACAAATGTGTTTCAAATATGCTTTTATGTTTGCCCTTGTACAAAGTTTTTTTAAAACAAGACAAATGTGACGAGTAAAGGCTTTTGATAAATTTAGAACTATGTTATTGTATAATTTTGCTTGTATATGGTCAGATATATATGTAAGGTACATTTGAATCATATTCATATGTTAATTTGCACCAAATGAGCAATAAATTATTATTATTATTATTATTATTATTATTGTTGTTGTTATTAGAATTCTAAAAATTAAGTTTTAAAAGATTATTTCTGTTAGATTTTTGGTACTTCAGGAACTCAGCAACAGATTTGTTTCCTGTGTTAAAGGCATTTGTACAGCAAAAGGATAACTGACTTATTACTAGTTAATTTAATTCATTGACTTGAGCCTCAGAGTCATCCAACACAGTAGAAACTCTTAAGTTGTTACTTATTTATACACTTTAGATGTTAATGTATCATTTTTCATCGTAGGTTTTCGAAGGAAACAAACCAACGAATTCCATTTTGTTTTCCAAGTTGACTCCCTTCGTCTTGGGTGCCCTAATTGGTTAGTTGCTGGTATTTATTTATTTGTAAATATACAATCATACGTTTTTTGAAAACCGGGCTAGGGAAAAAGAATTCATTCATCCCTCTCCTTGGCAATTTAGAACAACAAAAAAAACTCAACCAAAGGTCGATCCCAAAGCCATTAAATGACGGCTTAAATGTTAGCAAAACGCTACGTTTGCTCAGGCCAAAACGGGATCAATTTTTAGGTTTCTGGGAAACTGCCCACCTACCCCTACCCTAAGTCAACGTTCACACTTACTTCTCACTTACGGCAAAATGTTGAGTTAGGAGAGGGGTACGTGAGCGGTTTCCCGTACAACATTTATCACCTTCTGATTCAACACTTTAGAAACGAGAGGGAAAGTGGGACGAGATATCTTTTGTAAAGACGTCTATGATCGTTACTGGGATCGCGCCGGTCTGCTATTGGCCAATTTTTCCCCTGTCCCCAGTGAAAGTGCCAGAAGTCTTTGCGAAAGTTAACTTGGCGCAGTTTCCTTCTAGTTTCTAAAGTGACGAATTTAATAGTATAACAACATGCCTGTCTTTTGTTTGTCAACAGCATCCAAAAATTACACAATGAAGCACTTTCTTTCCTGGCAATGATAACACTCCCGACCACTACTCAAATCATTTTTACATTTGAAACGAGCGTAATATCGTCAAATTAAGTCACTCTGAAAAAAAACTCAGACACGCTTTCTCCAGATTGACACATGTACGTAACATTTCTCTCCTCATCGTTTTATTCAAGTTTCCGGATGAGATTAAACGGTTGGCAGACAAGGAAAGAGATTGCTTTCAAACTTGGTTTTTACTTAGTCTTGGCCCGATATATTTTTGAACTGCAATCTCTCGTCGAATAAATACGACCCTAGAATCTACCTTTTGAGGCTAATGACTTGATACCTTCTAGAGCAAAGTGCACAATGTCCATTACCTTTTCTTTTCGTCTCGAGGCCGTTTTTTTTTCTTTTTATTGAAAACATATTAACATCATTAATACACAGCACAAAGTAAAAGAATAAATAAATAAGTCAGTAAGTAACAAAACAAATTACAATAAAAATAAAATGTCTTGAAGGATACTGTCAGTTGCCACACATATTTAATATTGTTTGCCACAATTTTCAATGCGATATTGTTCAAAAAGCTTACGTAAAAATTCATCTAAATTAAGTTTCGTTACAATTTTCTTACAAGTATACAAGTACTTCTTTTGCAGTAAAACCACTGACAAAGGAAGTTTGCTTTGAGTTGAATTTGGCATTTGCATTGGAAGGGAGTCGTCGAATGTGTTGAATAAAATTTGCTTGCTTGAAAGTTGTACGTTCTCTTTATAATATTCATTAAACCAACTTAAAGTTTTGGAAAAGAATTCCTTTGACTCTTGACAATATAAAAAGATGTGTTCAATTGAATCTGGATTAAGGCAGAAAGGACATTTGTCATCAGAGGCTAATTCATATTTTAGTAATTCTTTCTTTGTCGTGATTATTCTGTGCACGTTAAAAGTGAATTGTATAAGCTTATTATCTTTCGAGGCCGTTTCATTATTTCGCCCTTGCAGCCAAATAAAACGAAATACGGAAAGATATTACAAGAAGCAGGCTTTGCCAATCGTGAGCCAGCTCATCTCATTCGAAAGACTTAATGAAGTTTTTTCTTAAAACTTTGCGGGCCAGGGCGGAATCCAACGACATAGAAACTAGCTTTCAAATCGATGTCATTTCTTTTAGGCAGATAACTACTCGTTCATCTCTTCATCTGCAATTCAAATGTATGTTTTTTTTTTGCATGTGTCAAAGTCATTTATGTTTTCTTAAAGACCCAGTTGTTTCGCCCCAAATCGAAGACGTCTTTTTCATATCTGTTCGTAATTAAAACGAATTTCTGTCCCTTATCACTTCATAAGGCTGTACAATTGAAAGGAGTATGTTTCTTTAAAACTAATATAATCACATGTTGCTAACTATACCGTTTATTTTGAAGCTATGTACGAGCACAAGATATTCTGCCAAGGTGTTATTTGGGACATCAACTCTTTTGACCAGTGGGGGTGAGTACAAGACATTGCTTTTAAGACTTCGCCTCTTGGCTCGCTCATTTGTTTTTCCTTGATGCTCAGGGACGAGTCGTTCGAAGGACGACTAGCTGGGGTGGATCCAGAAAACTCAGAAAGGGGTGCCCGGGACACTTGCCATCTGAATAGATTCTATTTATTTTACTGAGAATTTTTTGAAACAGTAATACAAAATTTCTTAGAAAAAAACGGAGGGCTTGCGGTCCACTCGGCCAACTCCTAAAGCCGCCCTTGATAAGCTCTAATCCAGGTCTGGATAACATGACAACTTATATGCTCTGTTTGCAGTAATTCAGGATTAGAGTCAACCGAGCTTTTAACAGCTTGGTCCAGATAATGATGTTGATGGTGATGATGATGGTATTGATGCTAGTATTGACGGTTCTAATGATGTCAATGATGTTTATAATGACGATGATGATAATGACCAGTATTGATGATGTAACGTTGACTATTCACATCGTGATTCTTGTTCACCATATTTGTATAAATCGAATCATAATTTTAAAATGTTTTTTTTCGAGCAGAGGGGATAGGAGAACTAACAACAAACTCAATCCACATAGTGGGTCGGGATTCGAACCCAGGCCCCCTTAATAAATGTGCGAAAGCTTTCACCACTGAAACCCGTCGATCCTTGTTAAAGTTGTGTATGTCTTAAGAACGTCCCTGCACAGTAAGAAATGAAATCTACACCCAGCCACTTACATGTGATGGTTCCTTTTTGTTGTAGAGTTGAATTAGGCAAGCAACTTGCAAAGGCAATTCAACCAGAACTTGAGAAACCGGGTACAGTCACGTCACACGATTCGTCGACCAATGGACTGATCAACTTTATCAAGCAACACTCTGCTAAGTAGTGCTTTGTGGAGTCTTGTTACAGTCACTGTCAGTCGTGATTTAGGCCCTATACGCGATACGCAAAATTTTGTTTGTTTTGCAAAAAAAGTCTGTCATAGGAAGCCATTTCTAGTGCGAACGATTTGTTTTTCACCGACCAAAATTTTCTTAACTGTCACCAAACTTCAAAGATGCCGTCGAGAACATTTGGAGGCCTACAATTTTTTGTCAGGCGGCAAAATTCTTTGTTCCTTGACAGCTAGCCTTCGTCAGGTCATCTTATTTCTCGAATATGGCGTTTCTGGTTTTACAAAAAATTTCACTTGTCTCAGATGCGAACACGGTTGCAAAAAAAAAAGGAAAAAAAGGTGATTACACAATTTTTTGCAAACGCCAAACTCCATTTTTCGTCCTATTGCGAACAGGGCCTTAGGTTTTAATTCCATTAACACATTAACAAAGTAGAACTGTAAAATTATTTTATCATTTTTCGTAATTGTGCCATGATTGATTAAATACAATTTCTTGCATGGCAAGGCAAGATACGTGAGTGTTAAATGACAGTAGAGTTTAAAAATTACTAAGGGCATAAACATGCTGCTAATTAATTGCTGTAGGAGAAATGTGCTATTAGAATTGGTTTGCTGAGTTTATTTCTCAGCGGAAGCCTCTTTAAAAACAGAGATTGAAGGGGTGCTTTGAAAGGAGGCAAAATTCCAGAAGCTTGTTTACACTATAATGGACAGGCAAATCGAAGGTGATGTAGAACATCTGCATTATTTAGTGACCTGTTAAGCAAAATGCTTTATTTAAACGACGTAGAAAAGAAAGTAATAAAAATAATAACTAAAGCGTTACTGCAAGTAATAATCGATGGTTATAAATTTTTGCTTGAATACTTAGGAACTTATTCCACTAAAATTTCCATAAAAGGCTTTAATTTTTCTGGCACAAAGGCAAACGTCGAATGGATTTGGGTGGCAGAAAAGGCGGCAGATTGGTTCGAGCACGGTTGTTTTTACGGTGTTTTATGTCCTTCTAACGTCACACCACGCCTGAGCAGCTCTTTTCTTTCTTTCAGCGTGCTCAAAATGTCATTTGCCTGACTCCTCCTCAGGCATCTCTTAATATTTTTAAGCGGTCACGGAACGGTTGCGACAGGCTATAACGGCATATCGGCGAAGGGGACTTTGGGAAGGAGAAAGGAGAAACTGAGACTCTTTGCTTGTTCGCATCACCCCTCGCGCCTCCTCCTTGACCGGGTTAATAGGAGACTGGGAGACGACTGAAGACGAGTCAGGTTACATTTTGAAGAACGTTGAAGAACTGTAGCACGATAGAACTCTTAATTTAGTTTCGGTAGAGCCTTGTACTGCAAAGCGGGAGATCGAGCCGGACCAAAATCAGGAGAAAGAAAGGTTAGAAGCCGAAAGAAGCTAACACGTGTGCGGAGTTTATTTTCTTTTAGTTTTTTGAAGCTAAAGGTCCAGATTAACATTTTTTTTTCTTTAAAATACTTCTACTGTCACAGTCCATCGCTAAAAGAATTCAATGGTCGTTAAAATGGCTGCAAAAGTAACTGACCATCTCGGTTTGTAGAAATAAAAATGTGTTACAGTAGTATTAATGAGGCATTCGATCTCTCTTCGCGATCCACGCGCGACCTCTCTTCCCGAGGAATTACCGGGCTGAAAACTGAAAAGTATAACCGAAATTGTTTTTCCTTCACTGCCCTTCTCGGAAGAAAATGACTGGAGACCTTTATAGCTTAAACGTTTATTGCGGATTACAAAGCGTTATACGTGTACTGACATAAGATATGATTTTCAGTTAAGGGCCATTCTCTACACTGACTTGAATACTTTCCTTTTTATCGTCTGTGGGATTTTAACCTCAACGACTTCCGTTTGGATCTCCAAGATCCTTTGCGCAACTAGTTAGGCACCATGGTGGGGTTGTTGCTTTGAAGAATAAAACCCCACCAAGTCTAACCGAAACGAAGTATACATCTGCAGCTCTCCGACACAACCAGTTGCGTGCGCACAGCTTCTTCATGTCACGCTGGAATGCTTTGTCACACTGGATTCGCGACCATCCATAATGTCGTCCCTGAAATCAGTGAAGAGTTTTAGAACTTTAAACTTAGTTTGGTTCCTCTGGGATTTAATGATGTGAAGACAGCCAAACAATCGCTTGTTTTCTTTTTTATACAAAACCTAGCTTAGCAATGCTGTTTCTCTCTAAGTGGACAAAACTGATAATGTAGCCTATATAGCAGGAGTATTTTTCAGAGGGGCAGGCGAAGATGATTGTGTTCCTGTTACTGGTGCCAGCGTAAAATGCGACTCTTTCTTTACAAGGCCAATAAACCTCTTTAGTATAATACTAAAACAGTGGATAGTGTTTTTCGCGCACTCTGATTGGCTACTCAATCAGTGAATATCCTGTACTATTCACTGGTTCACCTCCAGTTCCTCCGAGTGAACGACGCCAAACTCGCGTAAGTTGCGAGCAAAATGCCTTCCCGTTTTGCTGCCGTAACAAACAAAGAAATTTCACAACTAATCAAGCAAGCTGTTCCCGAAATACACGAAGAAGGTGACGAAGTTCGGTTTGGAAGTTTTAAAAGGGAAAGCTTTGTCTTTTTGACTCGAATTTATCGATAAAACCGGTGAAAAATTCTTTTGTTTACAAATGCAAATTAAGCCTAAGTCTTGCGTTACTTTATTTAGTTGACTTGTTAATAAATAAACTTAAAACTAAATTTAATAATCTTTTTTTTACAGAATGATTTTAAATAGAAAAAGAATTCACAACTTTCTTTTGAAGAAATTTCCCCGCAAGAGCTAAACAAATGCTTTCAAAAGTTTTATTTGTCGGTAACAAAAAGCGACGGCCGCGGCTGTTCGGTCATTACTCGTCAAAATTGTAATAGACCTTGCCACGGTTTTCGACGCCATCTTGACGAGTAGGCAAACGCGTGAGAAATTACAGTGTTTGTATGAGAATCTAATGTCGAATAATTTCCGGCGAGCGATTGTTCTGAAAAAAATATCAATTGTAAACTAAAGCTTCTCTCCTAAGGATTTTACTGAAAAAAAAAATTAAGGGCGTTGTATGCGCTAGAAGACCTAAAACCACTTTTTTTTAAAATTTTCTATACATTTGTCTGTATGAAAGTCCCGGGAACAATTACAGACAAATATATGGAAAATCTAAAGCAAGCCTCTGGAGAAATTTAAGCACAGGTACGCCCCCAAAATTTGCAAGTGCAATCCTTTGCTTTGTAGCTTTAGTTTACAGTTGATATTTTTTTCAGAACAGCCGTTTTACGGAAATTATTCGACATTAGATTCTCATACAAACACTGTAATTTCTAACATGTTTGCCTACTCGTCAAGATGGCGTCGAAAACTGTGACAAAGTCTATCGTTGGCAACATTATTTGAGTTAAAAATCATCATTTTTGTGCTCAGTTATCTCACTGTTTTAGTATATACTAAAACAATTATTCACCTCAGTGTCGGTGGCTAGTGGTGGCCTCGCAGCTTGGTAAATGATAACGAGTAGCCACCTCCACGTCGATGAATAATTGTTATTTAGTTTGTATGTTTTGTTTTCCCATGACAGGTCATGTGATAATACTCTAGAGGACTGTTTCTTTCAACTTTCATCTTATTCACGTGCGTATCTGTGCTTAATTTATGAAAAGACAAAGAATACTAAGAGTTTCCCTTCGACCTCTATTGGAAAAGCAAAACATACAAGCTTAAGAGGCCGTCTATTCTTAAGGAAAACTTCGAGCGAACAAAATTATTGCTTCAAAATCTATAAATATTCAGTCGGCAAAAAATAAAACCAACAAAGAAAGCAAATTTTCACGTTCGGTTATGGGTAGCGACCGATGTGAAACGCGCTGGTCAGTATTCAGGGAATTCTATAAAATAATTAGAATCGCGTACATTTAAAGAGTGAAATTAAGTTTGTTTTTAGGTCCAATTCTTTATCAGGTATTTACGATATTGCTTTCATTGTTGACTAGATGTATTAATCACATTCATCCTTTTATATGTTATATATTTATTTATACATTTTATATTTTGGTCTAAACTGCGTAGTATGTAGTATATGAATTGCGTACTAAGCTAATATTAACCCCTTAAATTTAAGATAATCCCTTTTTTAGTAAGAAAATGAAGTAAGTTTTACACAGAAATAGCAGACATCGTGTATGTCACAAGCAGGTTTAAATTTCTTCTTGTAGAAGAATGGGAGGTCTCCTGGTATAGAGCAACCGTTAACGTCTACTTCGCATGAAGTCACTTCTGGGATCAAGAACAACTGTACCAACGCACTAAGCATGGCGCATAAGGCTGAGCGTCTCATGGTGATTTCTGCTAGTCAAAAAGGAGAGAACCTTAAAAAATAAACAACAGAAATTGCAGCTGAAAAACTTTAAAAGGTCATCTTTCAGCCCAGCCTGCGTGGTAGACGTTATCTAACCCCGGTTAGTAACGTCTGCGAAGCAGTGCCGAGCCGATATCCTCGTTCTATGCCTGCGTGCAGACGTCTCCTATTTCCTTTGTTGCACGCGGAAAAGGGACGTCTGCGTAACGCCGTCGCTAATCGTGTTCCAGCGTCGCGCTGGGTTCTCAAGATCTTGGGAATATGCTGTGATAGGCTGACACACAGTGCGCATTGTTTGACATAACGCTGATTGGTTGTTATCGAATCTGGTCTGATAATGTATGCGGTGATTTATGTAATCGGGGTTTTCCAGCCAAAACAAATCAAAACGTGTGCCATTGTGTGCAGACCGTTCGAAATCTTGTGCGAGGCCGCGGAAAATTTAACGTGTACGAGGAAATTATTTCTTTACAATTTACTGTGCATGACACATCACATCATATTTGCAAACAGTGTCTAAGAAAACTACAAAAACGGCGTGGACTTTCGCACCAGGCAGGCATTTCGGAGAAAGCCAGCCAAAGAAACTAAAATCTTTATTTAGCCGTAACAAACAGAGGTCAAAGAAAACTTAAACACTTTACAACTGTATCTGAAATCAAATCCAATCAGGAACACCCACAGAAGCATAAACCACAGGAAATGATTACTCAGTATGCATGTAACAAACCTGCCTCATGACTTCTAAATGTAAGAATTAGTGCGGCAAAAAACGAGATTTACTCAGTCAGAGTTTAGAATGCTACGTGCACTGTGTAGTGCTAGTAACCTTCGCGCGAGAGAGAAAAGAAGAAAAACCTCTGTTCAAGCAGACCCTCAAGGTCACGTTTCGCATTATCACGAGCTTATGATGTTGAGTTTGGCCTGTCAACTCTTATTTCTAACCGGATATTATTTCAGTGTTGTCAGTAGCCTGTTCACAGGCTCTCTGTTCACAGGCTATGTTGTCATTGGACTGCGGAACCCCATTTTTTCTTTTTTAACTCTTGTGTTTTAACCCCCCCCCCCCCTTGTTCAATTATTAGAACACTATCTGATTTTTCTTCCCCAGTTAAAAACCACAGTTTTGTCCCCTGACATTATTTCAAGCACTAGATCGAACCAGTTTCGTCGTCTTGAGGAAGTTCGAACATATCCGGTGCGCCTCTTAAACTGCCCTACAATTGGTGTATAGCATTAAATGGAATCGAAATCGATTGTGGCCGTCGTACTGATGAAGAGTCACGGATTATCAGATACTTCCAGCTCCTTAATAATTTGCAGTTTGTATATGTTGTGGTTCAGTTTTATCTTTGGTTTGAATTTTATTTCTCTTTGTTTCAAACTCATTATCGGGCATTACCATATCCAGAAAAAAAGGAAAATACCATTTAAACCAAGGATAAAACTAAATTACAACATATATACCCTTTGAATTGGATAATACCTGAGAAAGACGTAAACTAAGACGTAGTACAGGCATGTAAATAAACATGTCGTCCTAGGATATTGTTCATTAAAACTGTGCCATAACTTGCTATAAATATTGTTATATAATGCTATAGTAGCTTTAATGTAAATTACTATAGGCTTGACTGAATGCGACATACTGTAATTCTTGAACAAGAGATGGAGTTTTTGAAACGAATACAAACCGTTGACGCGCTCAGTAAGGTCTAGCAATAGGAAATACGGGACAAGAAACATGAATTAAATACGTTGGGTAAATAAACTGCTTTTGATGTATATATGTTGTCTGGCCCAAAGTATCTAGTTTCTTTAAAGCAAATGCAAATAATAGAACTAAGAACGACCAAGGTGAAATAAACCGCTATAGGTTGGCCTGATAAGCCAAAAAAAACCCTGAAAATACCATAACCTATATACCATAATGCTCTTTGTTTGTCGCCCCAAAGTTTTGCATAAGTATTGTCTTCAGTTTCTCTTGGGAGTTAAAATGGCCTCAAAGAGAAACTGGAAACAATGCTTATGTAAAAATTTGGGGTGACAAACAAAGAGCATTATGGTATGTTATGGTATTTTTAGAGTGCGGTCAATATCTAGGAAAGCACCAAATAACATCGACCTAAACCAGATGAGTCATCGATATGTCAGCGGCGACTTACAAAATGACTGAAATGATCCCGTCAACTTCCGCTCACTTGATCGATCATAGCAAAGATGTTATATTGGAGTTAGCTTGAGTTATAAAACGGTCAATACTGTCGTTTCCAGTTTTTATCACTAAACAAATGTTAAATCTGTAATAGACTCAGCTGTATTGCATTGAACGACGCGGCTTATGGTCTTCCCAGGGAACGCTAGTCTCGGTCGATGTTATTTAGTGTCAACACGTCACGAAGTCCTATCTAACATCGACCGAAACCTAACCGGAACTCAGCTGCAGCTAGGAAAAAAACGAAATAAAATAAATGCCGCGAGAGTGCGAATCCCTGGCGAATCCCATCCCAGTTTTATTGCTGTCATTTGACTGTTTTTAAGTTATGCTAATTTTTCCAAAATAATGCGCACTATACATACCTCCATGACTAGTACATTTTAGTTTGAATTTATCGCATCTTCTGAATGTAAAACTTTGACAATACTCACACTGAAATGTACCAGTCATGGATGTATGTATTGTCCGCAATGTTGTTGCGCGGATTTTTGATCGGTTCGTAGGATAGGTTTGTCTTGAAATTTCAAGGTGTTGCGGTGAATCAATCTTACTGAAAGTTTCAGACATATTCATTATGAAGATTATGTGAAGAGATTTTAAAAAAATTCGTTCTATTCGTTTCAGAGACATACAAAAAAGGGCTAAAAGCCCAAATTTTGAATGAAGTTGCGCTTATACAGGTGGTGAGAAAACGGGTTAGTTCTTAAGATCGAAAGAACGAAAATACACCAAACTTTCCTAGCATCGATATTAAGCAGTATTCTGGCGCTGCTTAAGAATACTTTGAGTCAATCTATCACGGCTTTGAAAATTTAAGGCCTGAAATATACTTTCGTCCTATACTTTTATTCGCAATAATAATGCCGTAGATCGGCTGACAGCTTCCTGGTTTGCTAACGAAAAACAAGAAAATAGAAGAAATGTGCGTGATCCCGAAGTCTGCAGTGGTTTTTCACTTCGCGGCCTTCGAGTTGTGGAATTATTAAAATGTTCTGGCTGAAGCTTTGGATTATGGGGGTTGTGAAGCCTGTCACAGGGACAGCTCTACGGCTCTCCAACTGCATAAGCGAGCCAGTATCCGGCCTGAGATCGCTACTGTACATATGTTGTTCAAACTCCGAGAGTGGAGAGACGAATATTTCTGGAACAAATAACTTGACCCACCGTAGCACCAGAACCACGCGAGGGAGACCAGTGTTTGATGTAAATACGAAGTTTGCTGCTCAATCCACATTTTGCTGTGTATAGAAAGCAAACAAGCGAACATACGAGGAATAGGAATCAATAGTCTTTTCTTCATGTTTCTTTGTCAAGCATTATTGTGCAAAAGCAAAACAGTTGAACCCTAGCTCACTGGTATTAAACGGAACGCGTGCGCTACAAAATAGTCCAGAATAAAAGTTCATAACTCCAAAATATCATCAAATCTTGACTTACCTCATTCCTTGGTATTTAATGTACTCTTTTCAAGTTTAAATTTCTGTGTTGGCGATATCAAATACATAAAAACAACCGAAAACAAGCTTGATCTCGAGTGTATACTTCGAACACAATGGCCGTTATTTTTGTATCTCGCCCCAGTCCCCGTTGCGCAAATTATCCATCCGACTGCTATCTCAAAACCACGTTCACCTTTCACAGCAGTTTGTGAGGAAACAAGCACGGTGACCCCCGATTTTTTCCTCAGGTATTTGCTAAGGACAGTCTAATAAAGAACATATTTGAAGAAGAAAAAAAGTTTGACAGTAGACTATGATTTCATGCGCATGAACTTGAAGAATTTTATCTCCTTTCTTTGTGTCTTGCCTCTCCTCGCGCGCTGCGATTATCAAACACTTGTGTATTGGGTGCTCTCTACTATCCTTCGGCTGAGGAAAATGAGGGACTTCATGTACTTTAGTTCCTTTTCCCCCTAGTCTAGCCCTAACGGAAACAGTTATATATTTTGTTGCCCGAGAATCCCAATAGCTTCGTCCAAAAAAAAAAAAAACAGGAGTTTGTTGTTCGGTGGTGCAGTGCTTATTATAGTTACTTACCACTCCACCGGTGCAGAATTGCATTTTGTAGGCTATATTCACACTTGCAGACACAAAAAGCTATCCAGTATAGTGTAAACACCTGTCCGATATGTGACGCACCACTTTATAGAGATCGGCGAGGCGGTCATCCAGACCCTGCGATAAGGGGGGGCCCTGTCTCCAACCAATTTTTTCGGCCCTTCAGGGCCTCAGTTTGGTCTAAAAATATAGGGAGGGGGCCCTCCCCTGGGGCCGCCACTGGAGGTAATAGAAAGCACATAATGTTGGGAGTTTGAGTTAACTAGATTCTGCAGTGATTACTCGTATTTTTGAAACGAGCTCTCTGTTACAAAATGTAGACCGTGCATTTTGGTGTATTTTACATGCAATAACCAGATGACAATGAATTTGTTTGTTTGTTTGGTTGTTTGTTTCAGGCCATACTGGCAAAGTAATTACTGATCTTGTCAATATTTGCATTGGATGATCTAATTTGGTAAGTTTATCAATTGATCACTTCGCGGTAGGGCGTGAGGCTAGGTCTACGTCAGCTGTATCAAATTATGGGGCTATCCAGGGGACGCTAAGGCTTGTTTTTGCCTACTAAAAGGTTGCCGCGTTTAAGATACGCAGTTACGTGGCTCCATGGCTAGGTGGCTACAGTATGTTGCTAAGGTGTACGTGGCTACCTGGCTACGTGGTTACGGGGCTACGTGTCAACGGGGGTAACAAGGATAAGTAGATACACTGGTGTGTGTTACATTTTTGGCTGCTGGTTGCTACGTGGCTATGTGGCTGCATAGATATGTGGCTACCTAGCTATGTAGCCCGGTGACTGCTTACGTGCCTATGCGGCAGTTACGCGGCTAGGCGGTTGAGTGGCTACGTGGATACTTCAGCGCCTCCACATGGCAAGACGTGATGTATGCTCATAATCTTCTTTCAGGGACCTCTCATGGTGACTGAGGCGTTGAAGCCTTACGGCAAAAAAGATCTGCACGTTCATTTTGTGTCTAATATTGACGGAACTCATCTTGCTAAGACTGTTGCAACACTCGATCCAGAAACAACCTTGTTTGTTGTCGCCTCAAAGGTATTGTCGATTTGATATGCATGAATAGTTCAAATTGTTGTTAAGCCCCGTGAAAACGGAAGCAAAATTGTTATCCACCGGTCCCAACATTGTTGGATGTTACATGTTGAGTCCGTTTGCACACCCTTTTGCATGTTGCGCAAAGTTTGAAACGGGTCAAACTTTTAGCCAACAATGTTTGGAGTTGTTGGTCAACAATGTTGCGTCCTTTTGCATCTCCCAACAATGTTGGGAGTTGTTGGCCAACAATTTTGCGTCCGTTTGCACGGGGCTTTAGTCACTGACATTCTTATTATCTTCTCGAACATTAACTTCTCACTTTTGATCATTCACATTAACTTCTGTGCTATCTACATGTATTCTGCCCTCTATGTAGCTCGAAAAACCAGTCTAAACATTTTGTTTTGGGGTACATGATTTGGTTTGGTTTCCTATAGTTTACTTTTGTAACTTGACATGCCTTCCGCTTTGTTTTGTCTCCATTAACATCGAATAACACCGGGCTTCACGGTTCTTTTTTCCTACTTAACTGTGTGTTCCAACTTCTTTTGCAGACATTTACCACAATAGAAACTATTACAAATGCAAAGACTGCAAAGAGTGGCTTTTGAATAAACTAAAGGATGTAAGTTACCTCATTTCAGTTCAATTCGATTTAAGGAGTATTATAGGATGCCCAGGGGGCATGAGCACATTTCGTTTGCATTTTCAAGCGCTTTTCGGGACATTTTTTCTTAAAGTTTTCTTAGGATAAGATTGTAATGGGAAAAAAAAGATCCTTGTGCCGTGTTTGAATGTAATAATGATCACCTTTTTCTAGTTTAGTATTAGAAGGTCTTTCACTGTATATTTCTCGGGAAAAAGGCGATCATTATTACGGCACAAGGATCTTTTTTCCCTTTAGAATCTTATTCTAAGAAAACTTTAAGAAAAAATGTCCCGAAAAGCGCTCGAAAATACAAACGAAATGTGCTCGTGCCCCCTTGGCATCCCATAATACTCCTTAAATCGAATTAATTCAGTATGGCCGCCGTATCGGTAAAAAGGTCTATTATAATTCAATACCTCTTTCACCAATGAATCACTTCTAAGCGAGTTGAAATCAGTTTTATGAGCCGACGAAGGCGTGTTAAGTTAGAGTCAGTTTTATTTAAGGTATTACTAATCAAAATACCCTGGCTCCAGAGGTCCGTTCTCTAGAAATCTAGGATGAAATAACTCGTGCACACGGTTTCTCAGCCGGAAGAATCAAGAATTGGGAAAGAAAACAGAAAAAAAATCTGTAGCACCCAGAATCCATATAATCAAAAGTGTCCTTTGAAATTTTAAAGTGCTAATAAAAACGAAGCTGCCATATATTTTAAAGAGTTTCTTTCCTTATTTCCTGTCAGCGGTGAACAGTGTGTTCTTTGTGTTAGAAATCATTGTTCTTAATTTGGCTTTTACATTCTAAAGGATCATATCCTTCCTTTGACAGAAATCAGCTGTTGCCAAGCACTTCATTGCTCTTTCCACAAACGAGGTATGCACATGTTATGGTTCAACTTTGTTAACATAGATTAACACATTACGAAGGGTTATCCTACGCTTTTTCGACCTCACAACAACTCTCCTCACCTCACCTTGCCTCTTCGCGCTCTGTTGCGCAGAAGCCAATTGTGTCTTATTTCACTTATGATCTTTACATTAACCCATCGCCTACCCCCAACTTGAAAGTGCAGGCGATGTAATTCATCTTGTCTTTCATCCAAAACTTGCCCAGCACTGTTGCCTAAAACCCACCACGAGGACAAGGACCCAACTGGTCTAGCCTTTGGGAACACCAAGGTACGAAAACCTCTCCACAGCCACAGACGTTAAGGCGTAATTATAACCCTTAGAGAGGGATTGTTCGACAGCATCGTGCCATTACGTAGTTATACCTCTTCATCCTGGAAACGTTGCCAAAAATAATGCTTTTAGAGCTAGTAGAGCCGTTTTCTGGTGACTCTCTCGTTAAAAAGGATCAAAAATGCCAAAACGTTGTTAAAAAGTTGCACACTACCTTGCTATCTATTCCTTGAGGGCAACCTTTCAAGATTCTCTCCTCCCCTCTTATTTTGCATCCATAGCTCTGTTTTCTTTCTCTTTTGCTGGCATTTACTAGGCTTCATTTCGGTGGGAAAAGTTTTTCGCAAAAACTTTGAGCTTGGTAGGATTAGATGTGGGTGAGGGAACAAGGTCTTCATGGGAATTTTAGGTCAATTCTATATAGCTCCTTTGCCTGTTTTGTACGGACTGTTTACTCAACCTTGCTCATTCGGGTGTGGCTGGATTGATTAATTGAAAGATCCTGGGAATTTTGCCGAAAAACGCCTTTTGAAGCTAGTCAGGCTGTTTTCTAGTCGATATCTGGGATCGTTTTTGTAAAACTTTTGCAAGTACTATTTACAAGTGTAGCCATTGTTTTAAAGTCTGGAAACAATAGTTAGACTTGTAAAAGTTTTATTAAATTGTCCCCAGATTACAAAGAACCAAAACTTATTATTATTATTATTATTATTATTATTACAATTTATTAGGCTAAGCTTCATTTTGGTGGAAAGAGTTATTGGGAACATTTATACGATCGTAGGATTAGACAGAAATAATTCTAGGTGGGTAGTGGAAGGGGATTTTCATCGGGGGTTTTCGGGTCAAGTTTACAGGGTAAATGTTAAAGTTGCCATTGACCATTAAACTGATGACGTCATAAGTGGCGCAAGAAAATGTCACGGTAAATCCGCACTGGTGGTTTTGGACGTTGTGTATTCTTCTAGTCGCGTGTTGGTCCGGGCGTACTCATTATGGAACCTTGCGTTTGCGATATCACCGGAGACAATTGTAAGGCTCTCTGCTGAACGAGTGTTACGGCTGTCTTCTTCATTTTTTTAATATTGCCAATTAAGCTTTCTTTTGCACTGTGGAGTTATTTAACGAAAGCTAAGAAATGAATTTGTAAACGTCAAAAATCACAGCACTTTGTCAAACAAATATGTCTCCCAAGCGTTACATCAAACGTTACAAACAACAAAAATGAACTTTGGAAAACTCTTAGGCTGACAAGTTGTCAAAAACCCACAATTACAATCCATTATAATCTTCTTCAAGCTTATCCATCCGTGCCTTCTTTTGTATTTACTGTGTTATTAATACCTTCCAGCTGACCTTCTTTTAATGTGTTGAGCAGTTTGTTTTTATGGTTCACTCAATTTGTTGGCCGTTTTCTATTGTTAGAAGTTTAATGAAATTCGGGGTCATGGTACAGGTCCTTTAATGCCTTAAACAACTAACTACATGTACATGTACTTGATCGGAAACTCTATTATTATTACAATCTATATATGCTTCACTCTCCCCCGGGAATTTTTTGGAGGCTTTTATTTAGTTTTAACATGCTTATTTCTAACATCGGACCGTATTACAAAGTGCATTTTATGATTTTCAGTTAACGAACATTCCTTTACTGTTAACAATATTCTTGTTTGTCGTTCTTGTATGGTATTAACCCCTGCGCGAAAGACTTTTGGTTGGATTACCACGATCCTTTGCGCAGCTAGGTAGGCACCATGATGGTGTCGGGTTTTTAAAGAAAAAAGCCCCACCAATTCTAACTGCCCCGTAGTAGATGTCGGCAAACTTCATACATATCCTGCGCCTTGTCTTGCGCAACCATCCTTTGCGGTACTTGTTGCTACACACCTTTTTCATGTCGCGCTGGAATGCTTTGTCGCATTGGAATCGCGTCCATTTATAATGTCGACCCTGAATTAAAAAAACGGTAAGAACTTCAAACTAAGTTTTGTTCTTCTACATTATTTTTAATGTGTAGGCACTCAAAGGATCATTTCGATTATAAGAACTGATCCTTTAACCCAGTAGGATGAAGTATGCGACTCCCTCATTTACGAGCTAAAATTACCGTCCATTGTACAGATAATGTCAAACGGTTGTCGAACAAATGCCTCGTTAAAATGTATGATACAATGTAGATTCTCTCTTTCTTTTCAATTGACAGAACCCTTCCGATTCTATGATTTTCTATATATATATCTGACTGGATTTATGAAAACATGGCTTCAGTGAGTGTCTAAATGTCCTATGCTAAGTGCGTCCTTGGTACCAAGACTTTGACCCTCCCCACCCAGCACGATGGGTGACCGTCTGCACCTCCCACTGAGCTCTGCAATTATCATAATAATCATTCTCAGGAGAGTCCTGATTCAGCTGGCTAGGGCAAATTAAGCCCAAGGTACTCGCCAGTCAAAGCCTGCACTGAACACTGCTGCTTACTGAAGGGGCTATGTCAAAACATCCCCCTCCCTACCCCACTAGTTTTGACCCCAAGACCTGATCCACCGGCCCACTGTTAGGGCAGTCCCTGGGCTATCCAGCTGTACCGACCGAAGCGTCAAGCCCCCTACATTTTTGGGCACCGGGCTGGCCTGGAGCCGAGCTGAGCCCGGTGCCAGGCGAAAATCCAGTGGCCACGTTTTAACGAAATCAGAGAGATATATATAACACGCTAGAGCGAACAATAGCCCAAAAGGCGAAGTACAAGTATTTACAGTGTATTTAAAACATAGAGAAAAAATTTACTTCGTTTGATGCCTCATGGACCAATCAGTGGTTCGCAGCAGCTTACACAACAGAAAAAGAGAAAAATGAAAAAAGTTTAGAACTAAGCAGTCAGCAGGTTCCATTTCCAGTCAACATTGCTGGAGGAACTTGTGCAACCGGCTCTTAAAAGACTGAATTCCCGTGTCATTTATAAGGCAACAATGTTGTCCGGCAGGCTGTTCCAGATTTTAACAGCGCGATGGATAAAAACGTTCCGGTTTCTGTGTGCGAAAATTCCAGGAATTCGGATTCCCTAACATGGGTCGACGCGTACAAGACAAGAAGGAAAAAATAACAACAAAATAGATTTTTTTTGTATGAACTTAGTCGTGTGTATGTTCTCAGCTGACATCGGTATCGACCGATAAAAACGCACTTCAACGATGAATTATACAAGTAAAAATCACCAAATATTGAAGAGTTAATCATTTTAGCTCCAATTCTCTACTTGGCAACTCAAAGATATTTACGATATAGCTGTGTTTTGGTGGCAACATATATTAGATTCATTCCACTATTAATTTATTCATTTACGTATGTTGTATGACATAATGCGGGTATTGATTTATCTTTTGCTCTGGATTGGCGTATGAAACATGAACATGATAATATCTCTAGTTAGGCCGCATCCATACGAATCCAGATACATTTAAAACCGCATACTTTTTTACACGAATCGGCCATCTGTCCATACGAAACCAGTGAACCGCATATTTTTGAAACCGCTTTCCGGAGTGGATTTTTCTGGATCCGACGGGTTTGGTGAATTCGTGTGGACGACTGAAAGCGGCCATTTGGAGTCTGCTACCTCATAAACTCAGATCCAGTCTTAAATGAAAACTTTCGTGTTAAAAAATGCCGTGAAATCACATTGCGGGCTCGATTTGCGCAAACCTACCAGCTAGCATTTAGTAGAGAAAATTCCAAAACTCAGAGCAAAAATAAGAAAACGAAACGTCTTCGCCAGGGCAGGTGAAAAATTTTTTAGGCTACTAGTCAGTAATAAGCAAATGTACAAATTGCAGTAGCGTATTCGTGTGGACGTGTGAATCCAAACCGGATAGTCCACACCGTGTTGACGCAAATATCAAGTATGCGGTTTCAGCTCATCCAGATTCGTTTGGACGTGTCCCTAAGCTATCCTTTTTTAGTAAGAAAATGAAGCAAGTCTTACACAGTAGTAGCAGACATCGTGTTTGTTGCAAGCATTTCTAAATGTCCTCTTGTAGAAGAACGGAAGTTTTCCTGGTATAGAGCAACCATTTACTTTTACGTAGCATGAAGTCACTTCTGAGATCAAGAACAATACTACCAAAAGACTAAGCACGGCGCATAAGGCTGAGAGTCTCATGCCGATGTCAACCAGACAGGGAGAAAACCGCTTAAAAATAACAGGAGAAAAACATCAGCTGAAAAAAAAAAAACTAAGAGACTGCAAAATTTGGAAAGATTAGCTTTGAGCCTAACCTTTGTAGTAATGCGAACCGCAAAATCCCTTTTTTTTTTCCACCCTCAAGTTTCACACCCTCCTGATTATTCAAAAACTGGTTCAGTTTTCTTCCTGTATTCTAAATCAAACAAATTTCTTTTAAAGAGGTTCAAATAATCAGAATACCATTGGATAGCATCACTGAACGCCGCAAACTAAGTCGCAATAAAGGCATTTTAGATACTGTTAGTTCAGAATGTTTTACACAAAAACTATGCTATAAATATACTCATTCAGTATAATAACACTGTCCATAGGTGAAAATGAGGTTTTCTTCAATGGGACAATTCTAGAGCATCAAGGAGAATACAAACCGTGCATACGCTTAATGAGATCCAACAGGAGAAATTGTCGGACAAGAAACTTGCTAAACGAAGATATGACTAACGGAGTGGAAATCGCAATTTAAGCGATTGCAAATTAATCCCACATAACGAAGGAAGTGTTTTTCGCTATTAAAGCAATTACAAATTAAGCCCGAAAAAATAACGGGGCTTCAACGGGAATCGAACCCATGGCCTCTCGTACCGCTGCCGGTGACATGATAAGAATATGTTAAGAACGAGCGAATTAAATTTTCCCGATGGATAAAAAAATTGCTAGGGACTCAGTATATACTACAAGTTAACAGATAACATTAGAGATCGAGTGTGGCATTATTGAATTTTAATTCAAGGGCTCGTGTTTATCGTTTAGCCTAAGTGAAATAAGAACGGTTGGGAAATTAGTGAACTAGAAACATACCCAATCCAAGATTTAGAAGATGATTCTTCAGAGCAACTTCTTACTTCTGATAGTGTTGCTTATTAACTCCAGTTTGTTAAGTTTTGAATTTGCTGAGTTTTTAATTGAACGGAAACTAATATTGGAACAAATGATATTCTTTAAACAGCGAGTGTGTCAAATATTGGAGTCATGACATTTAGGTTTTGCGCCCACGTTTTTGCTACCAAGGGAACATATGTTGTATATATTGTTACCTATCACGTCATGCATATGTTGAAGGGGCCGCCAACATTACATTTTAAAAAATTCCCACCCAGAATTACTTTAGCATTAGAAGAAAAAAAAAAATGGCTTATTGATCGTCCGGGTGGGTGTAGTTCTGAATAGGAATGTTGTTGACAGTGAATTTATTTTTTTGACTTCGCAGAGTTTTGGTTAGAGTGAACCAAAACAAATGCGAACAATTTGTTGATGTTATCATGTTCATGATTATTTCATTTCCTTATTACATTATGCTCTTCGACCTATTAAGCCAAAAATAGGATTGTGACGTACTAATGACACTTGATTCATATTGTGAAACTTTTCTCCCGAATTAAAGCGTGACTATTTGGCGAAAAAATGCTCATAAAGAAAATTAATTAATTAATGAGAATTTAACCTTACGCGATTCTTCTTTTTAATGCAAAATCGTTTAATTATGAATATGCTACCAGCGTGTTACACGCTTAATGCCATTAGCATTTAAAATGCATAGTATTGTAATGACATGGTATTGTTATGAACGGCTTGCCTACGCACGAGAAATTTACGTCGAAATTCACTGAACTGTTGCAAAACCAATGTTAGGGCCTGTTTACATGGAGTTGGGGACCCCAGGTAGGTGAGGTAACCCGCCTGTCCACATAATCTCTCATTTTAATTTGATCACGTTTACATGATAGGTGGGGTGACCTGCGGCAGGTTACCTCATCTATCTGGGGTCCCCCACCGCCTTGTAAACAGGCCCTTAGGGCCTGCTTACATAGCGGTGGAGAACCCCAGGTAGGTCCACATAATCTCTCATTTTAATTTGATCACGTTTGCATGTACATGATAGGTGGGGTGACCCGCCGCATGTTACCTCACCTATCTGGGGTCTCCCACTTCCACGTAAACAGGCCCCTAGTTTATTCTGAACCAAGAATATTCCACACGAGGCAAAAGATCATGAAGGTGCATGAGACAGGGGAGAAGTGCTTTAAAATATGCGGGCTTTTTTGCTGATAGTTATGAGTTGTTAAATACCTCTCTTCGCCGTAAAATTCGGTTTGTTGTTAACCTTTTACTGATCCTAAAATCATTCATTACCTTTTGCATCATCGACTTTTTGACAATTTTATGGGGAATAATTCAGTGGTCGAAACGTGCTTTTTGTATCACGACATGCGCATTTGTTCGGAATAAACACGGGTGAAACACCGGTGTCCTTAAAGGAGTCTAAGTTATTACTATCGAAATCTAACTGTTTTTCAATTAATTTTCAATTAATTGTGTGTAAGTTTCTAGCGTGGGGAGGGTATTTCTTAGTTTGCATGCACCTGTATGAATGTATGTTGTTTCTAGCATTCAGGAGGAAGTGGTGAAGGAGAAAACTGGATAACTGGATAAATTGTCAATTACGCTCGGAGAAAGCGTAGTTGAGAAGGAGGGGACGTTTGCCGGGGTGAGACTTTTGGCGATCCAATCCGCGCAGTTTTAAGTTATTTGCAAGCAATATTTGTCTAAATATCAGCCGTAAAAATTGCTAAATTACTGGGTGGCAAAAAAGATGTCCTTAGAACTTTAAAAATAGAATGTGTTCAAAAATTTATCGGGCTAATTCTGCCACGATCTCATAATTTTAGGAGCTGCCATTCAGTTTTGTAGCTGGGTTTTAAGCAGAAAGTCTTACTTATTGACTACTACCAAGGAACGGGACTCGGTTTAGAACAAACGCCTCTGTCTTGAAGCCAACAGTCATTGGCATCATACGGGCGAATCATTGACAAACTCAAAGAAATTTATTAACAACAATAGACTGACTAAACAAAACCGACAATAGTCTAGTTTCGAATTCGTCGCGGCCGCTGAATGGAAGCACTGAAGAGTAGGGTTAGCCTCGATCTAAGGTATATCGACAAATTCCAGTCCGAAAAAGACCTTTGTACAACTGTGCCTATTGTTTTAAACTCAAATTCAGGCACTTTCTCGCTGGTATTTGTGAATATTTTGCTTTAGGTCAAGCCTAACCCTGTACAATTAAGGCCCTGTTTACATGAATGTGGGGCACCCCAGGTAGGTGAGGTAACATGAGGCGGGTTACCCCACCTAACATGTAAACGTGATCACATTAACATAAGAGATTGTATGGACAGCCGGGTTACCCCACCTAAGCGGGTTACCTCACCCGTCTGGGGTACCCTACCTCCGTGTAAACAGACCCTAAGTCTTCGGCGCTTTTATTTAAAGCCACGACGAATTCCAAACTGGACTATTTGACCAACAATATAGCGACGGATATTACACTGACAGAAGCCAGTCAAAACGCACCACTCGTGTTTAGGCCAATATCTACAGTACAACGGATAGCTCTTGCGCCGGCGTTAAAACCATACCCGAAAAGACTTTTTTTTTACACACGCACACACACACAAGAACGGTGATTTCGGTGCGTTTTCAGTAATAGAGAGTTTTAGATCCGAGTTTACCGCGACCTCTAACCGCTGGAGGTCACGTGACAAGTCTTTCGCGTCACGTTTGAGGTTTACGACGAACGTTTTCAACGTGGGGAGGTAGGTTTTAACGTAGGTCATTTATCCGAAAGTTTTGGCGTATAATTCTTGTTTTATCCTACGTAATGATACAAAAATCTTGTGGAGCAAGTCTTTATCCATTAACAGAGGCACAAATTCGGGCGAAATGCTAAGTTTGATAAATCCTATTGGATCTTGAAGTGCCATTCATGGCTGCTGATTCTAAATGGCGGCTGTAAATTTGCAAGAAGAACTAATGTGAGAATTTACAGATCTTTGCTGCTAGATAACCCAGTGTTATCGTAAATTTCTTTTATTTTCACTGATTGCTATTTCTTCTATTTCTAAATGGACAAATAAACCAGAATCTACTTCTTTAATCCACCGCCAATCTAAATCGAGTTATGTTTGAACGTCGAACTGCAAACGGGTAATCGTAAACCTTGGTCAGAGGTTGGCGGTAAACTCCGATCTAAAACTCTCTAATGTTGTGAATCTGCGCCTCGCCGATCTTTGAAGTGGATTGTCACATATTGGATAGATTTCTGTGCCTTTCTTTGTGGCATTACGGACTGAGGCATTTGAACAGTAGCGAAAGAGTAAGAACCCACGCACACGGAAGTTAATACTCAGGAGTGATGTTGAGGATTTATGCACCAAGCCCTTATTGCCAACCGCTCCAGTACGAACCTCAAAAGTCTGTGAACGACTTGTTTCAGTTCTTGTTCATACAAGGCCGGAGCATTTTTCATGTCGACATAGCCTTAGAAAGTTCTGGGTCAGTAACTTAACTTAAAGGCATAACTGACAGACGATCAACAACATGACGTCTTGGTTGGCAAATAGGTTTAATGACCAGTGTCTGATACCATTAAAGACGAATATTACAATTAGTACTCGACTCTGAAAGAGACTGACGCATAGGTCTTTCAAACGTCATTGACTGTCATTAGCATTCCTATTTAGGATTTCATTCAGCCAGATCAGCATATTTCACCTGCTTACGAAATGACTCCTGGGTTCAAATCTTTTATATACGTACCTTTGTTAAATAGCTGCTGTTGTATTATGTTCCGAAGCCCCAGTCCCTCTTGGCTGAAAGCGTTTTTGATCCACTGACACTCTCACCCTTTCAAATCACAATATTTTTGTTCGTGTTAAGGGTCTGTCCTGCCGCTATTAAGCTTAGTAGGTACAGTACTGCGCAAAAGTAATAAGTGCGAAGTTCGCCAAATTTTTCCTTTGTTCTCGCTGCCGAAGGGTCGTTGAAAGCTCGCCGCGAAATTTTTCTGAAACGCCCGCCAATTTTGCACTAATGAAACGAAATCTCACGAAAATCTCTGCAAAATTTCGCTTTTAAACAAGCGAAAATCCGTTTCAAAGAAACTTAGGCAGAGCGGCATTTTGCACTGTCGAAAATTCGGGAGAACCAAAACTCGCATTGACGAGATTTTGGCAAAACGAAATTATATACCGTACATTGTTATTGCTGATATAGTAAAATTTATAAAATTTCTTCAAACAGGTGCCTGTCATCTTAGCGATGCTTAAAGTCTGGTATTACAATTTTTTTTGGTGCTCAGACACATGGGTTCTTCCAGTATGACCAGGTGAGCCGTTTCTTTCTTTTGTCTTCGTTGCAGCTTCAAGGGAACAATAACTAAACTCCAATATGAAACATCATTCACTTTGTTTCCTAGCCCTGGTCACTAAACTTCACAGGAAACTCTTGGTATTTTCTGTAAGTGTAATAAGGTGTCCAATCTCCTTAAGGGTTCAAAATTTTACCACGCTCTGGGTGCAGGTGAATAAAGACAAGGCCACGTGACCAGGAATCAACCAATGGCAGCCCCTGTTTAGTTGAGGGAAAGTCTAGGAATTTAACAATTCTCTTTTTTGCTCTTTTTCTCTTCAAGCCTCTTTTTTCAAAGCGAAGCTAACTGCGAAGCCCGCTAAGTTCTCCATTTTAGCTCGCAAAATGCGCCACAATACCCAACGAAGTGATAATAACTTGACTTCTAAATTAAGTGCGTGAATGAGAAGTTTATAAACTTCTTCTCATACCAAAAGCCCAATTTTTCCCCATTGCGTCACAATAATGATGATGATTTTTTTGGCCATGTTGAGTTGTTGTTTGTTGTGGTAATTCAGTACTTCAGTTATTTAACCTTTTTTTTTTTTGGAAAAGGCTGTGTATGATGTGAAGAATTACGTAAAGTAAAGAAGGTGTTATCCAGCGATGCTGCGCGTCGAGGTGGATGACACCCACCGAAATCTGTATATCTGTGTGTATATTGGCATCCCTCTTTAAAGCGTATAGCCTTTTCAGATAGCCTACCTAGACATACTGTACCTCAATTTGATAGCGAGACAGAAAATCAATAATACGGTTTATTTATTTTTAATGTTTAAAAATAGATCTTGTTATCAAGTTGAATGATTTTAGTATGCTAAAAGTAGCCTATCGGAAAGGTTAGTTGGAAAAAGATAATGTTGTGCCGTTTTTTGCGGGTAGCTCAGACTTGTGAAAATTTGTCCCAAAATTTAGTCTACAATTAAATTATGTTGGTTGATGTTGGTTAGTCTTATCTAAGCAAAACCGGGCTAGGTTGTGTTCTTTAACGGTTTTCTCTTCTTATTCCAGTACATGCACCGCTTTGCCGCCTATTTTCAGCAAGTAAGTTGTGTTTCGTTAGGTTTTGAGTTGAATATTTGATTTCTGGCCCGGTTACCTGGACTTTCGAGAAGCGGCCACCTGGTTCATTATTGGCCTAATATTAAAAACCAAACTTGGGCTTTTTCTAAACATGACAATAAGCAAAGGAAGTAATTATCGTTGTTTCTCTTTTTCTACAAGGGTGATATGGAGTCAAACGGTAAATCGGTAACTCGTAGCGGCGAACGTGTTGATTACTCCACTGGTCCTATTGTGTGGGGAGAACCTGGAACTAATGGACAACACGCATTTTACCAGCTTATACATCAGGGTATGTTCTCAAGCTCTAGTTTTGGGCTTTTAAAGACTGAATAGTAAGTTACGTGTAAAAAAAAATGCCATAGGAATTTAGGCACATCTTCTCGACTAAACTATCATGCAATATGCCACGTACTGTTTGCGAGGCTTGTTATTCTGGAGCATTAAATTTGCAAACGTGAGATTATCTCATTATTAGTATTAGTGGTTTTATACACAAATGGCCATTAGCTGAAAATGTGTACTCTTTTATTTATCCCTGTTTAAAATAAATTTTCCTAGTGGCCTCTCGCAACTCCTATCCTCGGTACTCATTTCCAAGTTCCAGACTGTTTGCCAATTGCATTCTAGGAAGCAAGGAGCCTGTAAACGAGGCGCTTATGTTGTAATTTACAAATCGACAACAATTTTCCATGGACTGTACTCTTATCGACCATAGAAATGTCGTCAAAATGTTCAAAACTCAAGCGGAACCACGAGCCGCAGGCGAGTGGTTTCACTGTAAAGTTTGAACATTTTGACGTCATTTCTACGGTCGATAACAGAACAGATCTTGGAAAATTGTTGTCCATTTATTGTTTACAATAACATTGACAATTTTGACGTCCATTTCCGTTGCGTGCGAGAGAGAGAGAGAGAGAGAGAAAGAAACAAACAAAAAACAAATTGTTCCACCATCACGTTATTTCTGTGGTCTGTACTCTTATCGAACATAGCTCTCGACAAATCAGCGAGCGAGAAATCGCTCAGTTATGGTAAAATACTTAATATACCTATGCTGCGTTGGTTTTTGTTCAGGCACCAAACTGATCCCAGGAGACTTCTTAGCACCGGTCGAGACCCAGAATCCAATTTCTGGTGGATTGCATCATACGGTAATGTTTTTGCCAGTTTAAACAGATTTGTTGAATTCAGAGAAATGTTAGAGGAACGAGCTGTCTGCTTCATAGATTGCAATTGTGCTCTGTTGCCTCGATCGGTTGTAGTTTGGACAGACAAAGTTACGATACTTGCCTGCATTACTTTGCAAGTTCTTTTAAGTAAAGTGCACACTATTTACATAACTTTAAGTAGCAGCAGCTGTAGCAGCTTATCGTTTTGTGTGCACGGGCATTGTGTCCGCTTTTTCTAACGTTGTTCTCTATAAAGCGTGATCCTAGTGAGGGCTCCGGTTCTTTTATTTGTATTGAATTTCGGCTTATACCAAATTCTAGGATTTTAGTACCTTTTTTCGCACATTGCACTGCTTGTCAGCGTTTTATAATTTTTGTGTGAATAATGTGTTGTTATTGATGCCTTTAGATTCTTTTAGCCAATTTCTTGGCCCAGCCTGAAGCTCTGATTAAAGGAAAGACGACAGAGGAGGCCCGGGCAGAGTTGGAGAAAAGTGGAAAGACGGGAGAAACTCTGGGAAAAATTCTGCCACATAAGGTACAACCATCTACGTAAACCTTCATTTGTAAGCACGCTTGAAGTCGTTCCAGTGCCCCTAGATTAAGGAATACATTACTTTCTGAAATAAGAGTAATTAGAAGCTTTGCTCTTTTCAAAGGAGCATTTAAGGGCCTGTTTACATAGAAGTAGGGGACCCCAGGTAGGTGGGGTAACCTGCCAGTCCATATAATCTCTCATTTTAATTTGATCACGTTTACATGATAGGTGGGGTGACCCACCGAAGGTTACCTTACCTACCTGGGGTCCCCAACCTTCATGTAAACAGTCCCTAAGACGTACTTGTTCAAAAAAGCATTTGCTTGTAACACCTAGAGCCTCTGTTAGCATGATTACTCGTGTAGTATTGTCTTAGATTTAGTTTTACATTTAAATTTTTATTCCATAACAATTCTTTAAATGCAATTTTATGTCTCTCCACGGCAAGAAAACCCTCATTTACCAATAATTTTACAAAATGGTAAATCCTAGAAAAGTCGGCATTCACCATCTGTTTTCCCACTCCTGAAAACATCCCGAAAATTACTAATTTTCCTTGTGTGAATCCAAGGAAAATTGGGAGTTAACTTGGCGTTTTCCTGCACTTGAAAATCTCAGGCAAACACCGTATTTTACAAGGCGTTTACATGTATTTTCCAGACCAGGTGAACGCGCAGTTTGTGCGGCATTTTCCTACTGTATTTGTTAACAGTTAACGCAAGGAAAACATTTCATTAACCTACAGTTTTCCACCTCTAGTAAAACATCGACGAACATGTTGTTTTCTAAGCGTTTTCTGTTGTTTTCCGCGGTGGCCAAATGAGAGTTTTTCGCGGGTTTTTTTATTTGACAGCAAAACATAAGGAAAACATGACGTTCAGTTGCCATTATCCTTCCAATGATAATGCTACGTTAGCTCCTCGTTTACCTTAGTAGGTGAATGCGGTGTTTTCTAACCGTACCTGTTAACGGTTAACGCGAGGAAAACATCATCAGGGACACAGAAAACGTGGGTCTTGGGAAAAGTTTGGCCCGATTTCGAAGATCTCAGAAGCGTTTGTGATGCCGGTCTCGAAGTCTCGTTTTCGGGTGACTCCGTGCGTTTCGGAATTTTTAAATCACGGCCTCGAATTTTAAAACCGGGGTCTCGCAGTCTCGCAGTCTCCAATTTACAATTCTTTACCATTATCATCGATCAGGTTCCAGCGTGAACCGAGATCGAACCACCTCGATCTACCGAGCCGTTTTCTGCAACCCTTATGCCGACTTCTGGTCACTTCTGTAACGTACCATTACGAGAGACCGTTGTGATCATCAAAATGCAAGTCTAACCTTATTACAGAATGCAGCATTCAGAAAGCGGACTTGTTAATAATTTATAGCCAAATTGGGACGTTGCTGTAAACCCTGTGAACAGAAAGGACAATTTTTTTTTTTGCCAGCTTATACAGGTTGTTTTAATTTTACTAGAAGGAAAATGGATTTGATGATATTTGCCTCAAACTCAAATCTAAGACAAATCTGATGTCAGATTTGTCCACCCAACAAATGTTTCAAATGTGAGACAAATCTGTTATTACACTTGTCTTGAAGAAATGTAGGACAAATGTGTTTCAAATATGCTTTTATGTTTGCCCTTGTACAAAGTTTTTTTAAAACAAGACAAATGTGACGAGTAAAGGCTTTTGATAAATTTAGAACTATGTTATTGTATAATTTTGCTTGTATATGGTCAGATATATATGTAAGGTACATTTGAATCATATTCATATGTTAATTTGCACCAAATGAGCAATAAATTATTATTATTGTTGTTATTAGAATTCTAAAAATTAAGTTTTAAAAGATTATTTCTGTTAGATTTTTGGTACTTCAGGAACTCAGCAACAGATTTGTTTCCTGTGTTAAAGGCATTTGTACAGCAAAAGGATAACTGACTTATTACTAGTTAATTTAATTCATTGACTTGAGCCTCAGAGTCATCCAACACAGTAGAAACTCTTAAGTTGTTACTTATTTATACACTTTAGATGTTAATGTATCATTTTTCATCGTAGGTTTTCGAAGGAAACAAACCAACGAATTCCATTTTGTTTTCCAAGTTGACTCCCTTCATCTTGGGTGCCCTAATTGGTTAGTTGCTGGTATTTATTTATTTGTAAATATACAATCATACGTTTTTTGAAAACCGGGCTAGGGAAAAAGAATTCATTCATCCCTCTCCTTGGCAATTTAGAACAACAAAAAAAACTCAACCAAAGGTCGATCCCAAAGCCATTAAATGACGGCTTAAATGTTAGCAAAACGCTACGTTTGCTCAGGCCAAAACGGGATCAATTTTTAGGTTTCTGGGAAACTGCCCACCTACCCCTCCCCTAAGTCAACGTTCACACTTACTTCTCACTTAGGGCAAAATGTGGAGTTAGGGGAGGGGTAGGTGAGCGGTTTCCCGTACAACATTTATCACCTTCTGATTCACCACTTTAGAAACGAGAGGGAAAGTGGGACGAGATATCTTTTGTAAAGACGTCTATGATCGTTACTGGGGTCGCGCCGGTCTGCTATTGGCCAATTTTTCCCCTGTCCCCAGTAAAAGTGCCAGAAGTCTTTGCGAAAGTTAACTTGGCGCAGTTTCCTTCTAGTTTCTAAAGTGACGAATTTAATAGTATAACAACATGCCTGTCTTTTGTCTGTCAACAGCATCCAAAAATTACACAATGAAGCACTTTCTTTCCTGGCAATGATAAGACTCCCGACCACTACTCAAATCATTTTTACATTTGAAACGAGCGTAATATCGTCAAATTCAGTCACTCTGAAAAAAAAAACTCAGACACGCTTTCTCCAGATTGACACATGTACGTAACATTTCTCTCCTCATCGTTTTATTCAAGTTTCCGGATGAGATTAAACGGTTGGCAGACCAGGAAAGAGATTGCTTTCAAACTTGGTTTTTACTTAGTCTTGGCCCGATTTATTTTTGAACTGTAATCTCTCGTCGAATAAATACGACCCTAGAATCTACCTTTTGAGGCTAATGACTTGATACCTTCTAGAGCAAAGTGCACAATGTCCATTACCTTTTCTTTTCGTCTCGAGGCCGTTTTTTTTTCTTTTTATTGAAAACATATTAACATCATTAATACACAGCACAAAGTAAAAGAATAAATAAATAAATAAGTCGGTAAGTAACAAAACAAATTACAATAAAAATAAAATGTCTTGAAGGATACTGTCAGTTGCCACACATATTTAATATTGTTTGCCACAATTTTCAATGCGATATTGTTCAAAAAGCTTACGTAAAAATTCATCTAAATTAAGTTTCGTTACAATTTTCTTACAAGTATACAAGTACTTCTTTTGCAGTAAAACCACTGACAGAGGAAGTTTGCTTTGAGTTGAATTTGGCATTTGCATTGGAAGGGAGTCGTCGAATGTGTTGAATAAAATTTGCTTGTTTGAAAGTTGTACGTTCTCTTTATAATATTCATTAAACCAACTTAAAGTTTTGGAAAAGAATTCCTTTGACTCTTGACAATATAAAAAGATGTGTTCAATTGAATCTGGATTAAGGCAGAAAGGACATTTGTCATCAGAGGCTAATTCATATTTTAGTAATTCTTTCTTTGTCGTGATTATTCTGTGCACAACGTTAAAAGTGAATTGTATAAGCTTATTATCTTTCGAGGCCGTTTCATTATTTCGCCCTTGTAGCCAAATAAAACGAAATACGGAAAGATATTACAAGAAGCAGGCTTTGCCAATCGTGAGCCAGCTCTTCTCATTTGAAAGACTTAATGAAGTTTTTTCTTAAAACTTTGCGGGCCAGGGCGGAATCCAACGACATAGAAACTAGCTTTCAAATCGATGTCATTTCTTTTAGGCAGATAACTACTCGTTCATCTCTTCATCTGCAATTCAAATGTATGTTGTTTTTTTTTGCATGTGTCTAAGTCATTTATGTTTTCTTAAAGACCCAGTTGTTTCGCCCCAAATCGAAGACGTCTTTTTCATATCTGTTCGTAATTAAAACGAATTTCTGTCCCTTATCACTTCATAAGGCTGTACAATTGAAAGGAGTATGTTTCTTTAAAACTAATATAATCACATGTTGCTAACTATACCGTTTATTTTGAAGCTATGTACGAGCACAAGATATTCTGCCAAGGTGTTATTTGGGACATCAACTCTTTTGACCAGTGGGGGTGAGTACAAGACATTGCTTTTAAGACTTCGCCTCTTGGCTCGCTCATTTGTTTTTCCCTTGATGCTCAGGGACGAGTCGTTCGAAGGACGACTAGCTGGGGTGGATCCAGAAAATTCAGAAATGGGTGCCCGGGACACTTGCCATCTGAATAGATTCTATTTATTTTACTGAGAATTTTTTGAAACAGTAATACAAAATTTCTTAGAAAAAAACGGAGGGCTCGCGGTCCACTCGGGCAACTCCTAAAGCCGCCCTTGATAAGCTCTAATCCAGGTCTGGATAACATGACAACTTATATGCTCTGTTTGCAGTAATTCAGGATTAGAGTCAACCGAGCTTTTAACAGCTTGGTCCAGATAATGATGTTGATGGTGATGATGATGGTATTGATGCTAGTATTGACGGTTCTAATGATGTCAATGATGTTTATAATGACGATGATGATAATGACCAGTATTGATGATGTAACGTTGACTATTCACATCGTGATTCTTGTTCACCATATTTGTATAAATCGAATCATAATTTTAAAATGTTTTTTTTTTCGAGCAGAGGGGATAAGAGAACTAACAACAAACTCAATCCACATAGTGGGTCGGGATTCGAACCCAGGCCCCCTTAATAAATGTGCGAAAGCTTTCACCACTGAAACCCGTCGATCCTTGTTAAAGTTGTGTATGTCTTAAGAACGTCCCTGCACAGTAAGAAATGAAATCTACACCCAGCCACTTACATGTGATGGTTCCTTTTTGTTGTAGAGTTGAATTAGGCAAGCAACTTGCTAAGGCAATTCAACCAGAACTTGAGAAACCGGGTACAGTCACGTCACACGATTCGTCGATCAATGGACTGATCAACTTTATCAAGCAACACTCTGCTAAGTAGTGCTTTGTGGAGTCTTGTTACAGTCACTGTCAGTCGTGATTTAGGCCCTATACGCGATACGCAAAATTTTGTTTGTTTTGCAAAAAAAGTCTGTCATAGGAAGCCATTTCTAGTGCGAACGATTTGTTTTTCACCGACCAAAATTTTCTTAACTGTCACCAAACTTCAAAGATGCCGTCGAGAACATTTGGAGGCCTACAATTTTTTGTCAGGCGGCAAAATTCTTTGTTCCTTGACAGCTAGCCTTCGTCAGGTCATCTTATTTCGCGAATATGGTGTTTCTGGTTTTACAAAAAATTTCACTTGTCTCAGATGCGAACACGGTTGCAAAAAAAAAAGGAAAAAAAGGTGATTACACAATTTTTTGCAAACGCCAAACTCCATTTTTCGTCCTATTGCGAACAGGGCCTTAGGTTTTTAATTCCATTAACACATTAACAAAGTAGAACTGTAAAATTATTTTATCATTTTTCGTAATTGTGCCATGATTGATTAAATACAATTTCTTGCATGGCAAGGCAAGATACGTGAGTGTTAAATGACAGTAGAGTTTAAAAATTACTAAGGGCATAAACATGCTGCTAATTAATTGCTGTAGGAGAAATGTTCTATTAGAATTGGTTTGCTGAGTTTATTTCTCAGCGGAAGCCTCTTTAAAAACAGAGATTGAAGGGGTGCTTTGAAAGGAGGCAAAATTCCAGAAGCTTGTTTACACTATAATGGACAGGCAAATCGAAGGTGATGTAGAACATCTGCATTATTTAGTGACCTGTTAAGCAAAATGCTTTATTTAAACGACGTAGAAAAGAAAGTAATAAAAATAATAACTAAAGCGTTACTGCAAGTAATAATCGATGGTTATAAATTTTTGCTTGAATACTTAGGAACTTATTCCACTAAAATTTCCATAAAAGGCTTTATTTTTTCTGGCACAAAGGCAACCGTCGAATGGATTTGGGTGGCAGAAAAGGCGGCAGATTGGTTCGAGCACGGTTGTTTTTACGGTGTTTTATGTCCTTCTAACGTCACACCACGCCTGAGCAGCTCTTTTCTTTCTTTCAGCGTGCTCAAAATGTCATTTGCCTGACTCCTCCTCAGGCATCTCTTAATATTTTTAAGCGGTCACGGAACGGTTGCGACAGGCTATAACGGCATATCGGCGAAGGGGACTTTGGGAAGGAGAAAGGAGAAACTGAGACTCTTTGCTTGTTCGCATCACCCCTCGCGCCTCCTCCTTGACCGGGTTAATAGGAGACTGGGAGACGACTGAAGACGAGTCAGGTTACATTTTGAAGAACGTTGAAGAACTGTAGCACGATAGAACTCTTAATTTAGTTTCGGTAGAGCCTTGTACTGCAAAGCGGGAGATCGAGCCGGACCAAAATCAGGAGAAAGAAAGGTTAGAAGCCGAAAGAAGCTAACACGTGTGCGGAGTTTATTTTCTTTTAGTTTTTTGAAGCTAAAGGTCCAGATTAACATTTTTTTTTCTTTAAAATACTTCTACTGTCACAGTCCATCGCTAAAAGAATTCAATGGTCGTTAAAATGGCTGCAAAAGTAACTGACCATCTCGGTTTGTAGAAATAAAAATGTGTTACAGTAGTATTAATGAGGCATTCGATCTCTCTTCGCGATCCACGCGCGACCTCTCTTCCCGAGGAATTACCGGGCTGAAAACTGAAAAGTATAACCGAAATTGTTTTTCCTTCACTGCCCTCCTCGGAAGAAAATGACTGGAGACCTTTACAGCTTAAACGTTTATTGCGGATTACAAAGCGTTATACGTGTACTGACATAAGATATGATTTTCAGTTAAGGGCCATTCTCTTCACTGACTTGAATACTTTCCTTTGTATCGTCTGTGGGATTTTAACCTCAACGACTTCCGTTTGGATCTCCAAGATCCTTTGCGCAACTAGTTAGGCACCATGGTGGGGTTGTTGCTTTGAAGAATAAAACCCCACCAAGTCTTACCGAAACGAAGTATACATCTGCAGCTCTCCGACACAACCAGTTGCGTGCGCACAGCTTCTTCATGTCACGCTGGAATGCTTTGTCACACTGGATTCGCGACCATCCATAATGTCGTCCCTGAAATCAGTGAAGAGTTTTAGAACTTTAAACTTAGTTTGGTTCCTCTGGGATTTAATGATGTGAAGACAGCCAAACAATCGCTTGTTTTCTTTTTTATACAAAACCCAGCTTAGCAATGCTGTTTCTCTCTAAGTGGACAAAACTGATAATGTAGCCTATATAGCAGGAGTATTTTTCAGAGGGGCAGGCGAAGATGATTGTGTTCCTGTTACTGGTGCCAGCGTAAAATGCGACTCTTTCTTTACAAGGCCAATAAACCTCTTTAGTATATACTAAAACAGTGGATAGTGTTTTTCGCGCACTCTGATTGGCTACTCAATCAGTGAATATTCTGTACTATTCACTGGTTCACCTCCAGTTCCTCCGAGTGAACGACGCCAAACTCGCGTAAGTTGCGAGCAAAATGCCTTCCCGTTTTGCTGCCGTAACAAACAAAGAAATTTCACAACTAATCAAGCAAGCTGTTCCCGAAATACACGAAGAAGGTGACGAAGTTCGGTTTGGAAGTTTTAAAAGGGAAAGCTTTGTCTTTTTGACTCGAATTTATCGATAAAACCGGTGAAAAATTCTTTTGTTTACAAATGCAAATTAAGCCTAAGTCTTGCGTTACTTTATTTAGTTGACTTGTTAATAAATAAACTTAAAACTAAATTTAATAATCTTTTTTTTACAGAATGATTTTAAACAGAAAAAGAATTCACAACTTTTTTTTGAAGAAATTTTCCCGCAAGAGCTAAACAAATGCTTTCAAAAGTTTTATTTGTCGGCAACAAAAAGCGACGGCCGCGGCTGTTCGGTCATTACTCGTCAAAATTGTAATAGACCTTGCCACGCTTTTCGACGCCATCTTGACGAGTAGGCAAACGCGGGAGAAATTACAGTGTTTGTATGAGAATCTAATGTCGAATAATTTCCGGCGAGCGATTGTTCTGAAAAAAATATCAATTGTAAACTAAAGCTTCTCTCCTAAGGATTTTACTGAAAAAAAAAATTAAGGCCGTTGTATGCGCTAGACCTAAAACCACTTTTTTTAAAATTTCTATACATTTGTCTGTATGAAAGTCCCGGGAACAATTACAGACAAATATATGGGAAATCTAAAGCAAGACTCTGGAGAAATTTAAGCACAGGTACGCCCCCAAAATTTGCAAGTGCAATCCTTTGCTTTGTAGCTTTAGTTTACAATTGATATTTTTTTCAGAACAGCCGTTTTACGGAAATTATTCGACATTAGATTCTCATACAAACACTGTAATTTCTAACATGTTTGCCTACTCGTCAAGATGGCGTCGAAAACCGTGACAAAGTCTATCGTTGGCAACATTATTTGAGTTAAAAATCATCATTTTTGTGCTCAGTTATCTCACTGTTTTAGTATATACTAAAACAATTATTCGCCTCAGTGTCGGTGGCTAGCGGTGGCTTCGCAGCTTGGTAAATGACAACGAGTAGCCACCTCCACGTCGATGAATAATTGTTATTTAGTTCGTATGTTTTGTTTTCCCATGACAGGTCATGTGATAATACTCTAGAGGACTGTTTCTTTCAACTTTCATCTTATTCACGTGCGTATCTGTGCTTAATTTATGAAAAGACAAAGAATACTAAGAGTTTCCCTTGGACTTCTATTGGAAAAGCAAAACATACAAGCTTAAGAGGCCGTCTATTCTTAAGGAAAACTTCGAGCGAACAAAATTATTGCTTCAAAATCTATAAATATTCAGTCGGCAAAAAATAAAACCAACAAAGAAAGCAAATTTTCACGTTCGGTTATGGGTAGCGACCGATGTGAAACGCGCTGGTCAGTATTCAGGGAATTCTATAAAATAATTAGAATCGCGTACATTTAAAGAGTGAAATTAAGTTTGTTTTTAGGTCCAATTCTTTATCAGGTATTTACGATATTACTTTCATTGTTGACTAGATGTATTAATCACATTCATCCTTTTATATGTTATATATTTATTTATACATTTTATATTTTGGTCTAAACTGCGTAGTATGTAGTATATGAACTGCGTACTAAGCTAATATTAACCCCTTAAATTTAAGATAATCCCTTTTTTAGTAAGAAAATGAAGTAAGTTTTACACAGAAATAGCAGACATCGTGTATGTCACAAGCAGGTTTAAATTTCTTCTTGTAGAAGAATGGGAGGTCTCCTGGTATAGAGCAACCGTTAACGTCTACTTCGCATGAAGTCACTTCTGGGATCAAGAACAACTGTACCAACGCACTAAGCATGGCGCATAAGGCTGAGCGTCTCATGGTGATTTCTGCTAGTCAAAAAGGAGAGAAACTTAAAAAATAAACAACAGAAATTGCAGCTGAAAAACTTTAAAAGGTTATCTTTCAGCCCAGCCTGCGTGGTAGACGTTATCTAACCCCGGTTAGTAACGTCTGCGAAGCAGTGCCGAGCCGATATCCTCGTTCTATGCCTGCGTGCAGACGTCTCCTATTTCCTTTGTTGCACGCGGAAAAGGGACGTCTGCGTAACGCCGTCGCTAATCGTGTTCCAGCGTCGCGCTGGGTTCTCAAGATCTTGGGAATATGCTGTGATAGGCTGACACACAGTGCGCATTGTTTGACATAACGCTGATTGGTTGTTATCGAATATGGTCTGATAATGTATGCGGTGATTTATGTAATCGGGGTTTTCCAGCCAAAACAAATCAAAACGTGTGCCATTGTGTGCAGACCGTTCGAAATCTTGTGCGAGGCCGCCGAAAATTTAACGTGTACGAGGAAATTATTTCTTTACAATTTACTGTGCATGACACATCACATCATATTTGTAAACAGTGTCTAAGAAAACTACAAAAACGGTGTGGACTTTCGCACCAGGCAGGCATTTCGGAGAAAGTCAGCCAAAGAAACTAAAATCTTTATTTAGCCGTAACAAACAGAGGTCAAAGAAAACTTAAACACTTTACAACTGTATCTGAAATCAAATCCAATCAGGAACACCCACAGAAGCATAAACCACAGGAAATGATTACTCAGTATGCATGTAACAAACCTGCCTCATGACTTCTAAATGTAAGAATTAGTGCGGCAAAAAACGAGATTTACTCAGTCAGAGTTTAGAATGCTACGTGCACTGTGTAGTGCTAGTAACCTTCGCGCGAGAGAGAAAAGAAGAAAAACCTCTGTTCAAGCAGACCCTCAAGGTCACGTTTCGCATTATCACGAGCTTATGATGTTGAGTTTGGCCTGTCAACTCTTATTTCTAACCGGATATTATTTCAGTGTTGTCAGTAGCCTGTTCACAGGCTCTCTGTTCACAGGCTATGTTGTCATTGGACTGCGGAACCCCATTTTTTCTTTTTTAACTCTTGTGTTTTAACCCCCCCCCCCCCCCCTTGTTCAATTATTAGAACACTATCTGATTTTTCTTCCCCAGTTAAAAACCACAGTTTTGTCCCCTGACATTATTTCAAGCACTAAATCGAACCAGTTTCGTCGTCTTGAGGAAGTTCGAACATATCCGGTGCGCCTCTTAAACTGCCCTACAATTGGTGTATAGGATTAAATGGAATCGAAATCGATTGTGGCCGTCGTACTGATGAAGAGTCACGGATTATCAGATACTTCCAGCTCCTAAATAATTTGCAGTTTGTATATGTTGTGGTTCAGTTTTATCTTTGGTTTGAATTTTATTTCTCTTTGTTTCAAACTCATTATCGGGCATTACCATATCCAGAAAAAAAGGAAAATACCATTTAAACCAAGGATAAAACTAAATTACAACATATATACCCTTTGAATTGGATAATACCTGAGAAAGACGTAAACTAAGACGTAGTACAGGCATGTAAATAAACATGTCGTCCTAGGATATTGTTCATTAAAACTGTGCCATAACTTGCTATAAATATTGTTATATAATGCTATAGTAGCTTTAATGTAAATTACTATAGGCTTGACTGAATGCGACATACTGTAATTCTTGAACAAGAGATGGAGTTTTTGAAACGAATACAAACCGTTGACGCGCTCAGTAAGGTCTAGCAATAGGAAATACGGGACAAGAAACATGAATTAAATACGTTGGGTAAATAAACTGCTTTTGATGTATATATGTATGTCTGGCCCAAAGTATCTAGTTTCTTTAAAGCAAATGCAAAAACTAGAACTAAGAACGACCAAGGTGAAATAAACCGCAATAAGTTCGCCTGATAAGCCAAAAAAAAAGGGGAAGAGATGCAAAAATCAGCTGAATCGGAAAATACTGGCGACTAAATGCGGCATTATTTAAACTTGCTTTCAATTCTTGTTAGGGCTCATGATGTAAAAGAGCGTAAAGAACATTCCCAGGAGAAATTCAACGCTTTGGAATTACAAAATGAATCTGAACATACCAAAATTCCAGACGTACAAAAGTCGTTCGTCACCGCAAAATTCGTCTTTCTTACAGTGGTGCTAATTCACCACAATTAAGTAATTTTAATTATCAGAATTTTTATTGCACGAAAACAAATATTGTAAGAAGTATGTCAACCGTAAATCTATAAAGAGTGTGTCAAATGTTGGACTGATATTCTAAGTTCACGCCAGCAATGCATAGTCGCCTTTAAGGTTACCCGGGTGGCGCAGTTTAACTTACTTTTATAAGGCTGGCTCTGCAAGAGGCAAAATGAAGTTAATTCTTTGTTCTGTTTGGTTACCCGAGTGGGTTAAGATGGGCATCGCTTGCCTGCTCGGGACTATGAATCCATTCACCCAAGAGTTTTCTTTCTGCTAGTTATTAATTATGAATCCTTCACTTTGCAAGCTTGTTCGTTCAAGATAGCCGGATGTTGGCCACGACCTTTGCCTAGGTCTGTAAATAACGCAAAATTAAAAAAACAAAATGATTAAATGAAAAAATTAAATGAGGTAAAGAAAACAGAACTTCCACCGGGTGATTTGACCTCACGCTTGGTTAGCAAAGCGTACACGCCTATTATATAGAGACAATGAAAGAGTCGTCGACAGAACTGACCACTCCAGAAAATACCATAACCTATATACCATAATGCTTTTTGTTTGTCGCCCCAAAGTTTTGCATAGGCATTGTCTTCAGTTTCTCTTGGGAGTCAAAATGGCCCCAAAGGGAAACTGGAAACAATGCTTATGTAAAAATTTGGGGTGACAAACAAAGAGCATTATGGTATGTTATGGTATTTCTAGAGTGCGGTCAATATCTAGGAAAGCACCAGATAACATCGACCTAAACCAGATGAGTCATCGATATGTCAGCGGCGACTTACAAAATGACTGAAATGATCCCGTCAACTTCCGCTCACTTGATCGATCATAGCAAAGATGTTATATTGGAGTTAGTTTGAGTTATAAAACGCTCAATACTGTAGTTTCCAGTTTATATCACTAAACAAATGTTAAATCTGTAATAGATTCAGCTGTATTGCATTGAACGACGCGGCTTATGGTCTTCCCAGGGAACGCTGGTCTCGGTCGATGTTATTTAGTGTCAAGACGTCACGAAATCCTATCTAACATCGACCGAAACCTAACCGGAACTCAGCTGCAGCTACGAAAAAACCGAAATAAAATAAATCCCGCGAGAGTGCGAATCCCATCCCAGTTTTATTGCTGTCATTTGACTGTTTTTACGTTATGCTAATTTTTCCAAAATAATGCGCACTATACATACCTCCATGACTAGTACATTTTAGTTTGAATTTATCGCCTCTTCTGGATGTAAAGCTTTGACAATACTCACACTGTAATGTACCAGTCATGGATGTATGTATTGTCCGCAATGTTGTTGCGCGGATTTTTGATCGGTTCGGAGGATAGGTTTGTCTTGAAATTTCAAGGTGTTGCGGTGAATCAATCTTAATGAAAGTTTCAGACATATTCATTATGAAGATTATGTGAAGAGATTTTAAAAAAATTCGTTCTATTCGTTTCAGAGACATACAAAAAAGGGCTAAAAGCCCAAATTTTGAATGAAGTTGCGCTTATACAGGTGGTGAGAAAACGGGTTAGTTCTTAAGATCGAAAGAACGAAAATACACCAAACTTTCCTAGCATCGATATTAAGCAGTATTCTGATGCTGCTTAAGAATACTTTGAGTCAATCTATCACGCCTTTGAAAATTTAAGGCCTGAAATATACTTTCGTCTTATACTTTTATTCGCAATAATAATGCCGTAGATCGGCTGACAGCTTCCTGGTTTGCTAACGAAAAACAAGAAAATGGAAGAAATGTGTGTGATCCCGAAGTCTGCAGTGGTTTTTCACTTCGCGGCCTTCGAGTTGTGGAATTATTAAAATGTTCTAGCTGAAGCTTTGGATTATGGGGGTTGTGAAGCCTGTCACAGGGACAGCTCTACGGCTCTCCAACTGCATTAGCGAGCTAGTATCCGGCCTGAGATCGCTACTGTACATATGTTGTTCAAACTCCGAGAGTGGAGAGACGAATATTTCTGGAACAAATGACTTGACCCACCGTAGCACCAGAACCACGCGAGGGAGACCAGTGTTTGATGTAAATACGAAGTTTGCTGCTCAATCCACATTTTGCTGTGTATAGAAAGCAAACAAGCGAACATACGAAGAATAGGAATCAATAGTCTTTTCTTCATGTTTCTTTGTCAAGCATTATTGTGCAAAAGCAAAACAGTTGAACCCTAGCTCACTGGAATTAAACGGAACGCGTGCGCTACAAAATAGTCCCGGCAGAATAAAAATTCATAACTCAAAAATATCATCAAATCTTGACTTACCTCATTCCTTGGTATTTAATGTACTCTTTTCAAGTTTAATTTCTGTTTTGGCGATATCAAATACATAAAAACAACAGAAAACAAGCTTGATCTCGAGTGCATACTTCGAACACAATGGCCGTTATTTTTGTATCTCGCCCCAGTCCCCGCTGCGCAAATTATCCATCCGACTGCCATCTCAATATCACGTTCACCTTTCACAGCAGTTTGTGAGGAAACAGGCACGGTGACCCCCGATTTTTTCCTCAGGTATTTGCTAAGAACAGTCTAATAAAGAACATATTTGAAGAAGAAAAAAACGTTTGATAGTAGAACATGATTTCATGCGCATGAACTTGAATTTTATCTCCTTTCTTTGTGTCTTGCCTCTCCTCGGGCGCTGCGATTATCACACACTTGTGTATTGGGTGCTCCCTACTATCCTTCGACTGAGGAAAATGAGGGACTTCATCTACTTTAGTTCCTTCTCCCCTTAGTCTAGCCCTAAGGGAAACAGTTATATATTTTGTTTCCCGTGAATCCCAATAGCTCCTTCCAAAAAAAAAAAAGAGTTTGTTGTCCGGTGGCGCAGTGCTTATTATAGTTACTTACCACTCCACCGGTGCAGAATTGCATTTTTTAGGCTATATTCACATTTACAGACACAAAAAGCTTTCCAGTATAGTGTGAACACCTATCCGATATGTGACGCACCACTTTATAGAGATTGGCGTGGCGTAGCTTGGCAAAGAATCCCCATCCAGTTTAGTTTTCGTTCCAGCGCCAAAGCTATCCAGTATAGTGTAAACACCTGTCGGATATGTGACACACCACTTTATAGAGATCAGCGAGGCGGTCATCCAGTCCCTGCGATAAGGGGGGGCCCTGTCTCCAAAAAATTTTTTCAGCCCTTCGGGGCCTCAGTTTGGTCTAAAAATATAGGGAGGGGTGGGGCCGCAACTGGAGGTAATAGAAAGCACATAATGTTGGGACTTTGAGTTAACTAGATTCTGCAGTGATTACTCGTATTTTTGTTAACATTGGCATTGGATGATCTAATTTGGTAAGCTTATCAATTGATCACTTCGCGGTAGGGCGTGAGGCTAGGTCTAGGTCAGTTGTATCAAATTATGGGGCTATCCAGGGGATGCTAAGGCTTGTTTTTGCCTACTGAAAGGTTGCCGCGTTTAAGATACGCAGTTACGTGGCTCCATGGCTAGGTGGCTACCGTATGTTGCTAAGGTGTACGTGGCTACCTGGCTACGTGGTTACGGGGCTACGTGTCAACGGGGTTACAAGGCTAAGTGGTTACACTGGTGTGTGTTACATTTTTGGCTGATAGGTGCTACGCGGCTACGTGGCTGCATGGCTATGTGGCTACCTAGCTATGTAGCCGCGTGACTGTCTACGTGCCTACGCGGTAGTTACCCGGCTAGGCGGCTGAGTGGCTACGTGGATACTTCAGCGCCTTTCACATGGCAAGACGTGTATGTTCATAATCTCCTTTCAGGGACCTCTCATGGTGACTGAGGCGTTGAAGCCTTACGGCAAAAAAGATCTGCACGTTCATTTTGTGTCTAATATTGACGGAACTCATCTGGCTAAGACTGTTGCAACACTCGATCCAGAAACAACCTTGTTCATTGTCGCCTCAAAGGTATTGTCGATTTGATGTGCATGAATAGTTCAAATTGCTGTTAAGCCCCGTGCAAACGGTGGCAAAATTGTTATCCACCAGTCCCAGCATTGTTGGATGCTACATGTTGCGTCTGTCTGCACACCCTGTTGCTTGTTCCACGTGCAACTCCCAATAATGTTGGGAGTTGTATTGTTGGGAGTTGTTGGCCAACAATGTTGCGTCCTTTTGCATCTCCCAACAATGTTGGGAGTTGTTGGCCAACAATTTTGTGTCTGTTTGCACGGGGATTTAGTCACTGACATTCTTATTATCGTCTCTTCTCACTTTTGATCATTCACATTAACTTCTGTCCTATCTATCCTGCCCTCTATGTAGCGCGAAAAGCCAGTCTTAACTTTTTGTTTTCGGGTGCATGATTTGGTTTGGTTTCCTATAGTTTACTTTTATGACTTGACATGCGTTCCGCTTTGTTTTGTCTCTATTAAAATCGAATAACAACGGGTTTCACGGTTCTTTTTTCCTAGTTAACTGTGTGTTCCAACTTCTTTTGCAGATATTTACCACAATAGAAACTATTACAAATGCAAAGACTGCAAGGTAGTGGCTTTTGAATAAACTAAAGGATGTAAATTACTTCATTTCAGTTGCGTGTTGCCGTTGCGCTCGAAAAACCAATCATAAAAATGCTCAAATTTCTACTTGCACAGCAGACCAAAAACATTATTATCAAAAAGTCGTTTCACCTCTTTTAAAGATTTAATGATTGTATTCTGTTCGTACCAGGTAGGGAATGGTAAATGCAAACAGATCTCGAACATCGTTTTTGTGGATTGTATAAAAAGCCGCTGTTAATAAGAGAACAAGAAACTTTCAACTCAATAATTGTAAAATAGAGACATTTGCATGAGGATTATTCCATTTGCGACCAAATTATAATTCAATACCTCTTCACCAATGAATCACTTCTAAACGAGATGAAATCAGTTTTATGAACGGACGAAGGCGTGCTAAGTTAGAGTCAGTTTTATTTAAGGTAACACTAATCAAAATACCCTGGCTCCAGATATCTAGGATGAAATAAACCGTGCACACGGTTTGATACAGCTTCTGAGACGGAAGAATCAAGAATTGGGAGAGACAACAGAAAAAAAAATCTATAGCATCCAGAATCCGTATAATCAAAAGTGTCCTTTGAAATTTTAAAGTGTTAATAAAAAAGAAGCTCCCATATATTTTAAAGAGTTTCTTTTCTTATTTCCGGGCAGCAGTCAATGTGTTCTTTGTGTTAGAAATCATTGTTCCTAATTTGGCTTTTACATTCTGAAGGATCATATCCTTCCTTTGACAGAAATCAGCTGTTGTCAAGCACTTCATTACTCTTTCCACAAACAAGGTATGCACATGTTATGGTTCAACTTTTTTAACATAGATTAACACATTACCAAGGGCTATCCTACGCTTTTTCGACCTCACAACAACTCTCCTCACCTCATCTTGTCTCTTTGCGCTCTGTTGCGCAGAAGCCAATTGTGTCTGATTTACATAAACCCATCACCCAACCCCCAACCTGGAGGGGCAGGCGATGCAATTCGTCTTGTCTTTCACTCAAAATTTGCCCAGCACTGTTGAACCCAGCACGAGGACCAAGGACCCAACTGGTCTAGCCTTTGGGAACACCAAGGTACGAAAACCTCTCCACAGCCACAGACGTTAAGGCGTAACCCTTAGAGAAGGATTGTTCGACAGCGTCGTGTCATTCCGGAGTTATACCTATTTCTCCTGGAAATGTTGCAAAAAATAATGCTTTTGAAGCTAGTAGAGCCGTTTTATGGTGGCTCTCTCGTTAAAAAAGGACCAAAATTGCCAAAACGTTTAGAAGTTGCACACTACCTTGCTATCTAGTCCTTGAGGGCAGACGTTCGTGATCCTCTCCTCCTCTTTTGTTTTGCACCCATAGCTCTGTTTTCTTTCTCTTTCGCTGGCATTTACTAGGCTTCACTTCGGTGGAAACAGTTTTTCGCAAAAACTTTGAGCTCGGTAGGATTAGATTGAAGGAAGTCCATGAGGGTAAGGGAACAAGGTCTTCATGGGAAGTTTAGGTGAACTCTATATAGTTCCTTTGCTTGCTTTGTACGGCCTGTTTACTCAACCTTGCTCATTCGGGTGTGGTTTGAAAGATCCATAAGTGAATGTAAACACACTCGACTAAAACTGTGGATGCGGCCCTTAGTTCAGGAGAATCCACCTACAATCAGCGACAGATTTAACGTGCTTGAAACAATCGCGATAGAGTTGGAAAGAACGCATGTTTATTTTATAAGTGGCTCCCTAGTCAGGCCCTTTCGTAGGAAATCTTTTTTAATCCCATATAGTTAGCACTAACCACTAAATACCGCTTTTAGTAAAGGTTAGGTCACGTTTTTGGCAGTGATGGGAAAGTTTTTCTTCAATAAAAAGAATTACCCATTGAGACGTTATGAAAGAAGTTTTTTTGTCAGTTCACTGTGCACACAATACAATTAACGCATTTATTTGAACGCTATTTTGTCATTTCATTCACAGGAGAAGGTCACAGAGTTTGGACTTCTCAAGGAAAACATGTTTGCTTTTTGGGATGTAAGTAATTCAGGCAATACAAAGACTGATAAAGCACTTCTATTTAAATCAAGCGGCAACCAACACATGACCACGTGTTATTTCCGCCATTTTACACGTTTGCCTTTTGCCGTTGAGTTGCTTTCTACGTTCTTAAAATGCTCGGGTAAAAGCTCCCTTTTTCATCTTTAATGTTGTCGGATACATTACTGTTCGATTCAATGTAATGCTGTTTTATTCAACGGTGTACATGATGCAAGATGTGATGGAAGTGATTTGGATTTCAAAAAGCCGACTGTTCGTGCGAAAACACTTTAGAGTTGAATATTCGCCTTTGCTGGATGGCATAGAGTGACAAGTTTCCCGTGATTTGGGTTTGCGCGAAAATTTAGCACGACATTTCCGTCCAAAAACGCAAGGCTAGGGGAAAGAGGTTCTCCTTCTTTGTCTTAGGTTTCCAAGTGATTATCTGTTTATCGAAACCTTTCTAAAAGGTTGGCTGTTTACCTTGTACAAAAAGTATCCGGAAAATCCTGTTGGAAAGTAAATGGAACACGACTTTTTGGGTCGTTCCGGTGGAAAATTTCCGGGAGCAACGGAACATCTGATAAGGTAATCCTGTTTTTTTTTTTTTTCGGACGGAATGTTTCAAAGGAAAATTCGGGTTCCATTTCTTCAAAGCTACCTTGGATACCAGTTTCACGCCTTCGCGGACTTTTTGGTAAATGAAACTGATTTTTGCAAATGGTAAACGCTGTCCGGGACGAAATTGACCAGTCCCGAATTTTGCTTACCATCTGCCCTAACTGTGAACCGACTGGTTTGCATATGTAAATCGTAAACAACCTTTGATTCCTTTTGTTTTCAGTGGGTAGGTGGGCGTTACTCTCTGTGGTCTGCCATTGGAATGTCAATTGCTGTGTACATCGGTGAGAAGATTTTTGTATATTCATTAGTCAGAAGTTTCTGCCATACCTAGCGATTTTAGCAACCAAGTGATCAGTAAATTACAGCTGTTAACAGTGCATAAAAAAGAGGGAAACTTACTATTTGTTCCAAAGAAACCGATTAGAATGACCGCTGAATAATCGTAAAGGTTTTTCCAGCAGGTAGCTAGGGGAATGACGTTTACTATTTCCAATAAGCCATTTCCGAGTTGCTCCAAGCAAGGCTAAGTGCGAAGGTATTGATATGAAAATTATTATGTATTTATTCTCATGTAAATAAAGCTCGTATTTACAAGAAAGGTTTTGTACTTAACCTCGTTTTGAAAGCGAGAGATTTCAGAACTCGGAAATGGCCTAGAGAGATGTCCGTCTTATAGAGAGTCAAATAAAGGGAGTAAAGAAAGGCAGAGACCAACTCTAGGTGTCCGTTTTAGGGAGGTGTCTGTCTTATAGAGGTGTCCGTTAAGAGAGAGTCGACTGTAGTTTGCTTTGAGGTCCTCCAGCAACTCATTTTTAAAATATAGTTTTCATTGTGGGACAATCACTTCTGTTCAGCTCCTTTAGAGAAAAACGTGAGTATATCTTCTCTCTTGTGTCTTGTTACGTGTAGTGTAGCTGTAATGAAGGTTCAAAGAAAAGAACCGAACGATCTTCCTTCTCTAGAGTTTCAACCCGGTCGCTCCTGGGAATTTTGCCGAAAAACGCCTTTTGAAGCTAGTCAAGCCGTATTCTGGTCAATATCTGGGGTCAATTTTGTAAAACTTTTGCAAGTATTATTTACAAGTATAGCCATTGTTTTTAAGTCTGGAAATAATAGCTAGACCTGTAAAAGTTTTATTAAATTGACCCCAGATTATAAAGGACCAAAACTTATTATTGTTATTGTTATTATTATTACAATTTATTAGGCTAAGCTTTATTTTGATGGAAAGAGTTATTGGGAACATTTATAGGATCGTAGGATTACACAGAATGAATTCTAGGTGGATAGTGTAAGAGGATTTTCATCGGGGTTTTCGGGTCAAGTTTACAGGTTGAATGTTAAAGTTGCCATTGACCATTAAACTGATGACGTCATAAGTGGTGCAAGAAAATGTCACGGTGAATCCGCACGGGTGGTTTTAGACGTTGTGTATTCTTCTAGTCGCGTGTTGTTCTGGAGACAATTGTAAGCCTCTGCTGAACGAGTGTCATGGCTGTCTTCTTCATTTTTTTTTGCGCCGTGGAGTGATTTAGTGAAAGCTAAGAAATGAATTCGTAAACGTCAAAAATCAAAGCACTTTGTCAAACAAATATGTCTCCCAAGCGTTACATCAAACGTTACAAACAACAAAAATGAACTTTGGGAAACTGTGAGGCTGACAAGTTGTCAAAAACCCACGATTTCAATCCATTGTAATCTTCTTCACGTTTATCCATCCGTGCCTTCTTTTTATTTACTGTGTTATTAATACCTTGTTTTAATGTGTTGAGCAGTTATTTTTATGGTTCACTCAATTTGTTGGCCGTTTCCTACTGTTGGAAGTTTAATGAAATTCGGGGTCATGGTACAGGTCCTTTAATGCCTTAAACAACTAACTACATGTACATGTACTTGATCGGAAACTCTATTATTACAATCTATATATGCTTCACTCTCCCCCGGGAAATGCTTTGGAGGCTTTATTTAGTTTTAACATGCTTATTTCTAACATGGGACCGTATTACAAAGTGCATTTTATGATTTTCAGTTAACGAACCTTCCTTTACTGTTAACAATATTCTTGTTTGTCGTTCTTGTATGGTATTAACCCCTGCGCGAAAGACTTTTGGTTGGATTACCACGATCCTTTGCGCAGCTAGGTAGGCACCATGATGGTGTCGGGTTTTTAAAGTAAAAAGCCCCACCAATTCTAACTGCCCGGTAGTAGACGTCGGCAAACGTCTTACATGTCTTGCGCCTTGTCCTGCGCAACCATCCTTTGCGGTACTTGTTGCTACACACCTCTTTCATGTCGCGCTGAAATGCTTTGTCGCATTGGAATCGCGTCCATTTATAATGTCGACCCTGAATTAAAAAAACGGTAAGAACTTCAAACTAAGTTTTGTTCTTCTACATTATTTTTAATGTGTAGGCACTCAAAGGATCAGTTCGATTATAAGAACTGATCCTTTAACCCAGTAGGATGAAGTATGCGACTCCTTCATTCACAAGCTAAAATTACCGTCCTTTGTACAGATAATGTCAAACGGTTGTCGAACAAATGCCTCGTTAAAATGCATGTTACAATGTAGATTCTTTCTTTCTTTTCAATTGACAGAACCTTCCGATTCTATGATTTTCTATATATATATCTGACTGGATTTATGAAAACATGGCTTCAGTGAGTGTCTAAATGTCCTATGCTAAGTGCGTCCTTGGTACCAAGACTTTGACCCTCCCCACCCAACACAATGGGTGACTGTCTGCACCTCCCACTGAGCTCTGCAATTATCATGATAATCATTCTCAGCAGAGTCCTGATTCAGCTGGCTAGTGCAAATTAAGACCAAAGTACTCGCCAGTCAAAGCCTGCACTGAACACTGTTGCTTACTGAAGGGGTTATTTCAAAACAGCCCCCTCCCTACCCCACTAGTTTTGACCCCAAGGCCTGATCCACCGATCCACTGTTAGGGCAGTCCCTGGGCTATCCAGCTGTACCGACCAAGGCGTCAAGCCCCCTATATTTTTGGGCACCGGGCTGGCCTGGAGCCGAGCTGAGCCCGGTGCCAGGCGAAAATCCAGTGGCCACGTTTTAACGAAATCAGAGAGATATATATAACACGCTAGAGCGAACAATAGCCCAAAAGGCGAAGTACAAGTATTTACAGTGTATTTAAAACATAGAGAAAAAATTTACTTCGTTTGATGCCTCATGGACCAATCAGTGGTTCGCAGCAGCTTACACAACAGAAAAAGAGAAAAATGAAAAAAGTTTAGAACTAAGCAGTCAGCAGGTTCCATTTCCAGTCAACATTGCTGGAGAAACTTGTGCAACCGGCTCTTAAAAGATTGAATTCCCGTGTCATTTATAAGGCAACAATGTTGTCCGGCAGGCTGTTCCAGATTTTAACAGCGCGATGGATAAAAACGTTCCGGTTTCTGTGTGCGAAAATTCCAGGAATTCGGATTCCCTAACATGGGTCGATGCGTACAAGACAAGAAGGAAAAAATAACAACAAAATAGATTTTTTTTGTATGAACTTAGTCGTGTGTATGTTCTCAGCTGACATCGGTATCGACCGATAAAAACGCACTTCAATGATGAATTATACAAGTAAAAATCACCAAATATTGAAGAGTTAATCATTTTAGCTCCAATTCTCTACTTGGCAACTCAAAGATATTTACGATATAGCTGTGTTTTGGTGGCAACATATATTAGATTCATTCCACTATTAATTTATTCATTTGCGTATGTTGTATGACATAATGCGGGTATTGATTTATCTTTTGCTCTGGATTGGCGTATGAAACATGAAAATGATAATATCTCTAGTTAGGCCGCATCCATACGAATCCAGATACATTTAAAACCGCATACTTTTTTACACGAATCGGCCATCTGTCCATACGAAACCAGTGAACCGCATATTTTTGAAACCGCTTTCCGGAGTGGATTTTTCTGGATCCGACGGGTTTGGTGAATTCGTGTGGACGACTGAAAGCGGCCATTTGGAGTCTGTTACCTCATAAACTCGGATCCAGTCTTAAATGAAAACTTTCGTGTTAAAAAATGCCGTGAAATCACATTGCGGGCTCGATTTGCGCAAACCTACCAGCTAGCATTTAGTAGAGAAAATTCCAAAACTCAGAGCAAAAATAAGAAAACGAAACGTCTTCGCCAGGGCAGGTGAAAAATTTTTTAGGCTACTAGTCAGTAATAAGCAAATGTACAAATTGCAGTAGCGTATTCGTGTGGACCTGTGAATCCAAACCGGATAGTCCACACCGTGTTGACGCAAATATCAAGTATGCGGTTTCAGCTCATCCAGATTCGTTTGGACGTGTCCCTAAGCTATCCTTTTTTTAGTAAGAAAATGAAGCAAGTCTTACACAGTAGTAGCAGACATCGTGTTTGTTGCAAGCATTTCTAAATGTCCTCTTGTAGAAGAACGGAAGTTTTCCTGGTATAGAGCAACCATTTACTTTTACGTAGCATGAGGTCACTTCTGAGATCAAGAACAATACTACCAAAAGACTAAGCACGGCGCATAAGGCTGAGAGTCTCATGCCGATGTCAACCAGACAGGGAGAAAACCGCTTAAAAATAACAGGAGAAAAACATCAGCTGAAAAAAAAAAAAACTAAGAGACTGCAAAATTTAGAAAGATTAGCTTTGAGCCTAACCTTTGTAGTAATGCGAACCGCAAAATCCCATTTTTTTTTTCCACCCTCAAGTTTCACACCCTCCTGATTATTCAAAAACTGGTTCAGTTTTCTTCCTGTATTCTAAATCAAGCAAATTTCTTTTAAAGAGGTTCAAATAATCAGAATACCATTGGATAGCATCACTGAACGCCGCAAACTAAGTCGCAATAAAGGCATTTTAGATACTGTTAGTTCAGAATGTTTTACACAAAAACTATGCTATAAATATACTCATTCAGTATAATAACACTGTCCATAGGTAAAAATGAGGTTTTCTTCAATGGGACAATTCTAGAGCATCAAGGAGAATACAAACCGTGCATACGCTTAATGAGATCCAACAGGAGAAATTGTCGGACAAGAAACGTGCTAAACGAAGATATGACTAACGGAGTGGAAATCGCAATTTAAGCGATTGCAAATTAATCCCACATAACGAAGAAAGAGTTTTTCGCTATTAAAGCAATTACAAATTAAGCCCGAAAAAATAACGGGGCTTCAACGGGAATCGAACCCATGGCCTCTCGTACCGCTGCCGGTGACATGATAAAAATATGTTAAGAACGCGCGAATTAAATTTTCCCGATGGGTAAAAAAATTGCTAGGGACTCAGTATATACTACAAGTTAACAGATAACATTAGAGATCGAGTGTGGCATTATTGAAGCTTAATTCAAGGGCTCGTGTTTATCGTTTAGCCCAAGTGAAATAAGAACGGTTGGGAAATTAGTGAACTAGAAACATACCCAATCCAAGATTTAGAAGATGATTCTTCAGAGCAACTTCTTACTTCTGATAGTGTTGCTTATTAACTCCAGTTTGTTAAGTTTTGAATTTGTTGAGTTTTCAATTGAACGGAAACTAATATTGGAACAAATGATATTCTTTAAACAGCGAGTGTGTCAAATATTGGAGTCATGATATTTGGGTTTTGCGCCCACGTTTTTGCTACCAAGGGAACATATGTTGTATATATTGTTACCTATCACGTCATGCATATGTTGAAGGGGCCGCCAACATTACATTTTAAAAAATTCCCACCCAGAATTACTTTAGCATTAGAAGAAAAAAAAAAAAAATGGCTTATTGATCGTCCGGGTGGGTGTAGTTCTGAATAGGAATGTTGTTGACAGTGAATTTATTTTTTTGACTTCGCAGAGTTTTGGTTAGAGTGAACCAAAACAAATGCGAACAATTTGTTGATGTTATCATGTTCATGATTATTTCATTTCCTTATTACATTATGTTCTTCGACCTATTAAGCCAAAAATAGGATTGTGACGTACTAATGACACTTGTTTCATATTGTGAAACTTTTCTCCCGAATTAAAGCGTGACTATTTGGCGAAAAAATGCTCATAAAGAAAATTAATTAATTAATGAGAATTTAACCTTACGCGATTCTTCTTTTTAATGCAAAATCGTTTAATTATGAATATGCTACCAGCGTGTTACACGCTTAATGCCATTAGCATTTAAAATGCATAGTATTGTAATGACATGGTATTGTTATGAACGGCTTGCCTACGCACGAGAAATTTACGTCGAAATTCACTGAACTGTTGCAAAACCAATGTTAGGGCCTGTTTACATGGAGTTGGGGGACCCCAGGTAGGTGAGGTAACCCGCCTGTCCACATAATCTCTCATTTTAATTTGATCACGTTTACATGATAGGTGGGGTGACCTGCGGCAGGTTACCTCATCTATCTGGGGTCCCCCACCGCCATGTAAACAGGCCCTTAGGGCCTGCTTAAATAGCGGTGGAGAACCCCAGGTAGGTCCATATAATCTCTCATTTTAATTTGATCACGTTTGCATGTACATGATAGGTGGGGTGACCCGCCGCATGTTACCTCACCTATCTGGGGTCTCCCACTTCCACGTAAACAGGCCCCCAGTTTATTCTGAACCAAGAATATTCCACACGAGGCAAAAGATCATGAAGGTGCATGAGACAGGGGAGAAGTGCTTTAAAATATGCGGGCTTTTTTGCTGATAGTTATGAGTTGTTAAATACCTCTCTTCGCCGTAAAATTCGGTTTGTTGTTAACCTTTTACTGATCCTAAAATCATTCATTACCTTTTGCATCATCGACTTTTTGACAATTTTATGGGAATAATTCAGTGGTCGAAATGTGCTTTTTGTATCACGACATGCGCATTTGTTCGGAATAAACACGGGTAAAACACCGATGTCCTTAAAGGAGTCTAAGTTATTACTATCGAAATCTAACTGTTTTTCAATTAATTTTCAATTAATTGTGTGTAAGTTTCTAAAGTGGGGAGGGTATTTCTTAGTTTGCATGCACCTGTATGAATGTATGTTGTTTCTAGCATTCAGGAGGAAGTGGTGAAGGAGAAAACTGGATAACTGGATAAATTGTCAATTACGCTCGGAGAAAGCGTAGTTGAGAAGGAGGGGACGTTTGCCGGGGTGAGACTTTTGGCGATCCAATCCGCGCAGTTTTAAGTTATTTGCAAGCAATATTTGTCTAAATATCAGCCGTAAAAATTGCTAAATTACTGGGTGGCAAAAAAGATGTCCTTAGAACTTTAAAAATAGAATGTGTTCAAAAAATTATCGGGCTAATTCTGCCACGATCTCATAATTTTAGGAGCTGCCATTCAGTTTTGTAGCTGGGTTTTAAGCAGAAAGTCTTACTTATTGACAACTACCAAGGAACGGGACTCCGTTTAGAACAAACGCCTCTGTCTTGAAGCCAACAGTCATTGGCATTATACGGGCGAATCATTGACAAACTCAAAGAAATTTATTAACAACAATAGACTGACTAAACAAAACCGACAATAGTCTAGTTTCGAATTCGTCGCGGCCGCTGAATGGAAGCACTGAAGAGTAGGGTTAGCCTCGATCTAAGGTATATCGACAAATTCCAGTCCGAAAAAGACCTTTGTACAACTGTGCCTATTGTTTTAAACTCAAATTCAGGCACTTTCTCGCTGGTATTTGTGAATATTTTGCTTTAGGTCGAGGCTAACCCTGTACAATTAAGGGCCTGTTTACATGAATGTGGGGCACCCCAGGTAGGTGAGGTAACATGAGGCGGGTTACCCCACCTAACATGTAAACGTGATCACATTAACGTAAGAGATTGTATGGACAGCCGGGTTACCCCACCTAAGCGGGTTACCTCACCCGTCTGGGGTACCCTACCTCCGTGTAAACAGACCCTAAGTCTTCGGCGCTTTTATTTAAAGCCACGGCGAATTCGAAACTGGACTATTTGACCAACAATATAGCGACGGATATTACAATGACAGAAGCCAGTCAAAACGCACCACTCGTGTTTAGGCCAATATCTACAGTACACCGGATAGCTCTTGCGCCGGCGTTAAAACCATACCCAAAAAGACTTTTTTTTACACACGCACACACACACAAGAACGGTGATTTCGGTGCGTTTTCAGTAATAGAGAGTTTTAGATCCGAGTTTACGGCGACCTCTAACCGCTGGAGGTCACGTGACAAGTCTTTCGCGTCACGTTTGAGGTTTACGACGAACGTTTTCAACGTGGGGAGGTAGGTTTTAACGTAGGTCATTTATCCGAAAGTTTTGGCGTATAATTCTTGTTTTATCCTACGTAATGATACAAAAATCTTGTGGAGCAAGTCTTTATCCATTAACAGAGGCACAAATTCGGGCGAAATGCTAAGTTTGATAAATCCTATTGGATCTTGAAGTGCCATTCATGGCTGCTGATTCTAAATGGCGGCTGTAAATTTGCAAGAAGAACTAATGTGAGAATTTACAGATCTTTGCTGCTAGATAACCCAGTGTTATCGTAAATTTCTTTTATTTTCACTGATTGCTATTTCTTCTATTTCTAAATGGACAAATAAACCAGAATCCACTTCTTTAATCCACCGCCAATCTAAATCGAGTTATGTTTGAACGTCGAACTGCAAACGGGTAATCGTAAACCTTGGTCAGAGGTTGGCGGTAAACTCCGATCTAAAACTCTCTAATGTTGTGAATCTGCGCCTCGCCGATCTTTGAAGTGGATTGTCACATATTGGATAGATTTCTGTGCCTTTCTTTGTGGCATTACGGACTGGGGCATTTGAACAGTAGCGAAAGAGTAAGAACCCACGCACACGGAAGTTAATACTCAGGAGTGATGTTGAGGATTTATGCACCAAGCCCTTATTGCCAACCGCTCCAGTACGAACCTCAAAAGTCTGTGAACGACTTGTTTCAGTTCTTGTTCATACAAGGCCGGAGCATTTTTCATGTCGACATAGCCTTAGAAAGTTCTGGGTCAGTAACTTAACTTAAAGGCATAACTGACAGACGATCAACAACATGACGTCTTGGTTGGCAAATAGGTTTAATGACCAGTGTCTGATACCATTAAAGACGAATATTACACTTAGTACTCGACTCTGAAAGTGACTGACGCATAGGTTTTTCAAACGTCATTGACTGTCATTAGCATTCCTATTTAGGATTTCATTCAGCCAGATCAGCATATTTCACCTGCTTACGAAATGACTCCTGGGTTCAAATCTTTTATATACGTACCCTTGTTAAATAGCTGCTGTTGTATTATGTTCCGAAGCCCCAGTCCCTCTTGGCTGAAAGCGTTTTTGATCCACTGACACTCTCACCCTTTCAAATCACAATATTTTTGTTCGTGTTAAGGGTCTGTCCTGCCGCTATTAAGCTTAGTAGGTACAGTACTGCGCAAAAGTAATAAGTGCGAAGTTCGCCAAATTTTTCCTTTGTTCTCGCTGCCGAAGGGTCGTTGAAAGCTCGCCGCGAAATTTTTCTGAAACGCCCGCCAATTTTGCACTAATGAAACGAAATCTCACGAAAATCTCTGCAAAATTTCGCTTTTAAACAAGCGAAAATTCGTTTCAAAGAAACTTAGGCAGAGCGGCATTTTGCACTGTCGAAAATTCGGGAGAACCAAAACTCGCACTGACGAGATTTTGGCAAAACGAAATTATATACCGTACATTGTTATTGCTGATATAGTAAAATTTATAAAATTTCTTCAAACAGGTGCCTGTCATCTTAGCGATGCTTAAGGTCTGGTATTACAATTTTTTTTGGTGCTCAGACACATGGGTTCTTCCAGTATGACCAGGTGAGCCGTTTCTTCCTTTTGTCTTCGTTGCAACTTCAAGGGAACAATTACTAAACTCCAATATGAAACATCATTCACTTTGTTTCTTAGCCCTGGTCACTAAACTTCACAGCAAACTCTTGGTATTTTCTGTAAGTATAATAAGATGTCCAATCTCCTTAAGGGTTCAAAATTTTACCACGCTCTGGGTGCAGGTGAATAAAGACAAGGCCACGTGACCAGGAATCAACCAATGGCAGCCCCTGTTTAGTTGAGGGAAAGTCTAGGAATTTAACAATTCTCTTTTTTGCTCTTTTTCTCTTCAAGCCTCTTTTTTCAAAGCGAAGCTAACTGCGAAGCCCGCTAAGTTCTCCATTTTAGCTCGCAAAATGCGCCACAATACCCAACGAAGTGATAATAACTTGACTTCTAAATTAAGTGCGTGAATGAGAAGTTTATAAACTTCTTCTCATACCAAAAGCCCAATTTTTCCCCATTGCGTCACAATGATGATGATGATTTTTTTGGCCATGTTGAGTTGTTGTTTGTTGTGGTAATTCAGTACTGCAGTTATTTAACCTTTTTTTTTGGAAAAGGCTGTATATGATGTGAAGAATTACGTAAAGTAAAGAAGGTGTTATCCAGCGATGCTGGGCGTCGAAGTGGATGACACCCACCGAAATCTGTATATCTGTGTGTATATTTGCATCCCTCTTTAAAGCGTATAGCCTTTTCAGATAGCCTACCTAGACATACTGTACCTCAATTTGACAGCGAGACAGAAAATCAATAATACGGTTTATTTATTTTTAATGTTTAAAAATAGATCTTGTTATCAAGTTGAATGATTTTAGTATGCTAAAAGTAGCCTATCGGAAAGGTTAGTTGGAAAAAGATAATGTTGTGCCTTTTTTTGCGGGTAGCTCAGACTTGTGAAAATTTGCCCCAAAATTTAGTCTACAATTAAGTTATGTTGGTTGATGTTGGTTAGTCTTATCTAAGCAAAACCGGGCTAGGTTGTGTTCTTTAACGGTTTTCTCTTCTTATTCCAGTACATGCACCGCTTTGCCGCCTATTTTCAGCAAGTAAGTTGTGTTTCGTTAGGTTTTGAGTTGAATATTTGATTTCTGGCCCGGTTACCTGGACTTTCGAGAAGCGGCCACCTGGTTCATTATTGGCCTAATATTAAAAACCAAATTTGGGCTTTTTCTAAACATGACAATAAGCAAAGGAAGTAATTATCGTTGTTTCTCTTTTTCTACAAGGGTGATATGGAGTCAAACGGTAAATCGGTAACTCGTAGCGGCGAACGTGTTGATTACTCCACTGGTCCTATTGTGTGGGGAGAACCTGGAACTAATGGACAACACGCATTTTACCAGCTTATAAATCAGGGTATGTTCTCAAGCTCTAGTTTTGGGCTTTTAAAGACTGAATAGTAAGTTACGTGTAAAAAAAAAAATGCCATAGGAATTTAGGCACATCTTCTCGACTAAACTATCATGCAATATGCCACGTACTGTTTGCGAGGCTTGTTATTCTGGAGCATTAAATTTGCAAACGTGAGATTATCTCATTATTAGTATTAGTGGTTTTATACACAAATGGCCATTAGCTGAAAATGTGTACTCTTTTATTTATCCCTGTTTAAAATAAATTTTTCTAGTGGCCTCTCGCAACTCCTATCCTCGGTACTCATTTCCAAGTTCCAGACTGTTCGCCAATTGCATTTTAGGAAGCAAGGAGCCTGTAAACGAGGCGCTTATGTTGTAATTTACAAATCGACAACAATTTTCCATGGACTGTACTCTTATCGACCATAGAAATGTCGTCAAAATGTTCAAAACTCAGGCGGAACCACGAGCTGCAGGCGAGTGGTTTCACTGTACAGTTTGAACATTTTGACGTCATTTCTACGGTCGATAACAGAACAGATCTTGGAAAATTGTTGTCGATTTATTGTTTACAATAACATTGACAATTTTGACGTCCATTTCCGTTGCGCGCGAGAGAGAAAAAAAGAAACAAACAAAAAACAAATTGTGCCACTATCACGTTATTTTTGTGGTCTGTGCTCTTATTGAACATAGCTCTCGACAAATCAGCGCGCGAGAAATCGCTCAGTTATGGTAAAATACTTAATATACCTATGCTGCGTTGATTTCTGTTCAGGCACCAAACTGATCCCAGGAGACTTCTTAGCGCCGGTCGAGACCCAGAATCCAATTTCTGGTGGATTGCATCATACCGTAATGTTTTTGCCAGTTTAAACAGATTTGTTGAATTCAGAGAAATGTTGGAGGAACGAGCTGTCTGCTTCATAGATTACAATTGTGTTTTAAATTATGCTGCTCTGATGCCTCGATCGGTTGTAGTTTGGACATACAAAGTTACGATACTTGCCTGCATTACTTTGCAAGTTCTTTTAAGTAAAGTGCACACTATTCACATAACTTTAAGTAGCAGCAGCTGTAGCAGCTTATCGTTTTGTGTGCGCGGGCATTGCGTCCGCTTTTTCTAACGTTGTTCTCTATAAAGCGCGATCCTAGTGAGGGCTCCGGTTCTTTTATTTGTATTGAATTTCGGCTTATACCAAATTCTAGGATTTTATTACCTTTTTTGGCACATTGCACTGCTTGCCAGCTTTTTATAATTTTTGTGTGAATAATGTGTTGTTATTGATACCCTTAGATTCTTTTAGCCAATTTCTTGGCCCAGCCTGAAGCTCTAATGAAAGGAAAGACGACAGAAGAGGCCCGAGCAGAGTTGGAGAAGAGTGGAAAGACGGGAGAAACCCTGGAAAAAATTCTACCACATAAGGTATAACCATCTGCGTAAAACTTCATTTGTAAGCACGCTCGACGTCGTTCCAGTGCCCCTAGATTAAGGAATACATTACTCTCTGAAATAAGAATAATTAGAAGCTTTGCTCTTTTCAAAGGAGCATTTAAGGGCCTGTTTACATGGAGGTGTGGGACCCCAGGTAGGTGGGGTAACCTGCCAGTCCATATAATCTCTCATTTTAATTTGATCACGTTTACATGATAGGCGGGGTGACCCACCGAAGGTTACTTCACCTACCTGGGGTCCCTACGTACTTATTCAAAAAAGCATTTGCTTGTAACACCTAGAGCCTCTGTTAGCATAATTACTCATGTAGTATTGTCTTAGATTTAGTATTACGTTTAAATTTTTATTCCATAACAATTCTTTAAATGCAATTTTTTGTCTCTCGTTATCAGTTTTTAGGCTTTTGATAAATTTAGAACTATGTTATTATATAATTTTGCTTGTATATGGTCAGATATATATGTAAGACACATTTGAATCATATTAATTTGCACCAAATGAGCAATAAGTTATTATTATTATTATTGTTGTTGTTATTAGAATTCTAAAAATTAAGATTTAAATGAACATTTCTGTTAGATTTTTGGTACTTCAGGAACTCAGCAACAGATTTGTTTTCTGTGTTAAAGGCATTTGTACAGCAAAAGGATAACTGACTTATTACTAGTTAATTTAATTGATTGACTTGAACCTCAGAGTCATCCAACACAGTAGAAACTCTTGAGTTGTTACTCATTTATACACTTTAGATGTTAATGTATCATTTTTCATCGTAGGTTTTCGAAGGAAACAAACCAACGAATTCCATTTTGTTTTCCAAGTTGACTCCCTTCATCTTGGGTGCCCTAATTGGTTAGTTGCTGGTATTTATTTATTTGTAAATATACATTCATACGTTTTTGGAAAACCGCGCTAGGGAGAAAGAATTCACTCATCCCTCTGCTTGGCAATTTAGAACCAAAAAAGAATCAACCTAAGGTCGATCCCAAGGCCATTAAATGACGACTTAAATGCTAGCAAAACGCTACGTTTGCTCGAGCCAAAACGGGATCATTTTTAGTTTTCTGGGAACTGCCCACCTACCCCTCCCCTAAGTCAACATTTACACTTACTTCTCACTTAGGTTAAAATGTTGAGTTAGGGGAGAGGTAGGTGGGCGGTTTCCCGTACAACATTTATCACCTTCTGATTCACCACTTTAGAAACGAGAGGGAAAGTGGGACGAGATATCTTTTGTAAAGACGTCTATGATCGTTACTGGGGACGCGCCGGTCTGCTATTGGCCAATTTTTCCCCTGTCCCCAGTAAAAGTGCCAGAAGTCTTTGCGAAAGTTAACTTGGCGCAGTTTCCTTCTAGTTTCTAAAGTGACGAATTTAATAGTAGAACAACATGCCTGTCTTTTGTTTGTCAACAGCATCCAAAAATTACACAATGAAGCACTTTATTTCCTGGCAATGATAACACTCCCGACCACTACTCAAATCATTTTTACATTTGAAACGGGCGTTATATAGTCAAATTCAGTCACTCTGAAAAAAAACAACAACTCAGACACGGTCTCTCCAGATTAACACATGTACGTAACATTTCTCTCCGTATCGTTTTATTCAAGTTAATGACGTTTTTTCTTAAAACTTTGCGGGCCAGGGCGGAATCTAACGACATAGAAACTAGCTTTTAGGCTGATAACTACTCGTTCATCTCTTCATCCGCAGTTCAAATGTATGTTTTTTTTTCATGTATCTAAGTCATTAATGTTTTCTTTAAGACCCAGTTTTTTTTAAAATTAATAATGTATTTATTAAACATCCTTTAACATAACATTACAATAAACTTTACAATAACAGGGCGGCAAATAAAAAGAAGGCGAAACAGTAAAATGAATAAATAAATACAATAAACAAGCAAAATAAAGCGAAATAGGAAGGTTCAACAGATTAACGACAACAAGCGGAACAAATAGAAAAATGTTTGCTAAATTACTATAAATCCAACACTAATCAGACCCAATAAAATTATTAGCCCCAGTTGTCTCGCCCCAAATCGAAGACGTCTTTTTAATATCTGTTAGTACTTGAAACGAATTTCTGTCCTTTGTCACTTCATAAGGCTGTATAATTGAAAAGAGTATGTTTCTTTAAGACTAATATAATCACGTGTTGCTAACTATACCGTTTATTTTGAAGCTATGTACGAGCACAAGATATTCTGCCAAGGTGTTATTTGGGACATCAACTCTTTTGACCAGTGGGAGTGAGTACAAGACATTACTTTTAAGACTTCGCCTCTTGGCTCGCTCATTTTTTTCCCTTGATGCCTCAGGGATGAGTCGATCGAAGGACGATTAGCGGGGGTGGATCCAGAAAATTAAGAAATGGGTGCCCGGGACACTTGCCAGCTGAATAGATCCTATTTATTTTACTGAGAAAAAATTCTTTGTTCCTTGACAGATAGCCTTCGTCGGGTCATCTTTTTCCGCGAATATGGCGTTTCTAGTTTTACGAAAAATTTTGCTTGTCTCGATGCGAACACGGTTGCAAAAAGGGAAAAAGGTGATTACAAAATTTTTTGCAAACGCCAAACTCCATTTTTCGTCCTATTGCGAACAGGGCCTTAGGTTTTTAATTCCATTAACACATTAACAAAGTAGACCTGTAAAATTATTTTATGATTTTTCGTAATTGTGCCATAATTGATTAAATACAATTTCTTGCATGGCAAGGCAAGATACGTCAGAGTTAAATGATAGTAGAGTTTAAAAATTACTAAGAGCATAAACATGCTGCTAATGAATTGCTGTAGAAGAAATGTGCTATTAGAATTGGTTTGCTGAGTTTATTTCTCAGCGGAAGCCTCTCAAAATTCCAGAAGCTTGTTTACACTATAATGGACAGGCAAATCGAAGGTGATGTAGAACATCTGTATTATTTAAAGCCCTGTTAAGCAAAATGCTTTATTTAAACGACGTAGAAAAAAAAGTAATAAAAATAATAAATAAAGCGTTACTGCAAGTAATATTCGATGGTTATAAATTTTTGCTTGAATACTTAGGAACTTATTCCACTAAAATTTCCAGGAAAGGCGGCAGATTGGTTCGAGCACGGCTGGTTTTACGGTGTTTTATGTCCTTCTTAACGTCACAACACGCCTGAGCAGCTCTTTTCTTTCTTTCAGCGTGCTCAAAATGTCATTTGCCTGACTCGTCCTCAGGCCTTTCTTAATATTTTAAGCGGTCACGGAACGGTTGCGGCAGGCTATAACAGCATATCGGCGAAGGGGACTTTAGGAAGGAGAAAGGAGAAACTGAGACTTTTTGCTTCTTTGCATCACCCCTCGCGCCTCCTCCTTGACCGGGTTGATAGGAGACTGGGAGACGACTGAAGACGAGTAAGGTTACTTTTTGAAGAATGTTGAAGAACTGTAGCACGATAGAACTCTTAATTTAGTTTCGGTAGAGCCTTGTACTGCAAAGCGGGAGATCGAGCCGGACCAAAATCAGGAGAAAGGAAGGTTAGAAGCCGAAAGAAGCTAACACGTGTGCGGAGTTTATTTTATTTTAGTTTTTTTAAGCTAAAGGTCCAGATTGCTTAGATTAATATTTTTTTTCTTTAAAATACTTCTACTGTGACAGTCCATCGCTAAAAAAAATTCATTGCTCTTTAAAATGGCTTCAAAAAAACTGACCATCTCGGTATGTAGAAATAAAAATGTGTTACAGTAGTATAAATGGGGCATTCAAATGATCTCTCTTCGCGATCCAAGCGCGACCTCTCTTCCCGAGGAATTACCGGGCTGAAAACTGAAAAGTATAACTGAAGTGTTTTTACTTCACTGTCCTCCTCGTAAGAAAATGACAGGAGACGTTTATAGCTTAAAAGTTTATTGCGGATTACAAAGCGTCATACGTGTACTGACATAAGATATGATTTTCAGTTAAGGGCCATTCTCTTCACTGACTTGAATACTTTCCTTTGTATCCTCTGTGGGGTTTTAACCTCAACGACTTCCGTTTGGATCTCCAAGATCCTTTGCGCAACTAGTTAGGCACCATGGTGGGGTAGTTGCTTTGAAGAAAAAAACCCTACCAAGTCTAACCGAAACGAAGTATAGATCTGCAGCTCTCCGACACAACCAGTTGCGTGCGCACAGCTTCTTCATGTCACGCTGGAATGCTTTGTCACACTGGATTCGCGACCATCCATAATGTCGTCCCTGAAATCAGCGAAGACTTTTAGAACTTTAAACTTAGTTTGGTTCCTCCGGGATTTAATGATGTGAAGACACCCAAACAATAAATCGCTTGTTTTCTTTTTTATACAAAACCCAACTTAGCAATGCTGTTTCTCTCTAAGTGGACAAAACTGATAATGTAGCCTGTATAGCAGGCGTATTTTTCAGCGGGGCAGGCGAAGATGATTGTGTTCCTGTTACTGGTGCCAGTGTAAAATGCGACTCTTTCTTTACAAGACCAATAAACCTCTTTAGTATATACCAAAACAGTGGATAGTGTTTTTCGCTCGCTCTGATTGGCTACTCAATCAGTGAATATCCTGCACTATTCACTGATTCACCCCCAGTTCCTCCCAGTGAACGTCGCCAAACTCGCATTAAGTTGCGAGCAAAATGCCTTCCCGGTTTGCTGCCGTAACAAACAAAGAAATTTCACAACTAATCAAGCAAGCTGTTCCCGAAATACACGGAGAAGGTGACGAAGTTCGGTTTGGAAGTTTTAACAGGTAAAGCTTTGTCTTTTTTACTCGAATTTATCGATAAAACCGGTGAAAAAATTTTTTGTTTACAAATGCAAATTAAGCTTAAGTCTTGCGTTACTTTATTTAGTTGACTTGTTAATAAATAAGCTTAAAACTAAATTTAATTATTCTTTTTTTACAGAATGATTTTACTGCGCTTTTCACAAACATGCGAACTCTAAAGTTCAAATGCCGCCTTCACAACTGCGTTTTTCGCTGCCGTCAATCATAATTACGATCACAAGCAACGAACCTTGAAACACAGAAACACACAAAACGGATCGAAATCCACCAATCACAAATCACAAACCTTGACCTTTTGAAGATGATTGACGGCAGCGAAAAACGCAATCGTCAGTTGGCTTTTGAACTTCAGAATTCGCATGTTTGTGAAAAGCGCAGTAAATACAAAAAGAATTCACAACTCCTTCTGAAGAAATTTCCCCGCAAGAGCTAAACAAATGCTTTCAAAAGTTTTATTTGTCGGCAGCAAAAAGCGACGGCCGCCAGAGTTCAGTCATCACTCGCCAAAATTGTAATCGTTGGCAACAGTATTTGAGTTAAAAATCATCATTTTTGTGCTCAATTATCTCACTGTTTTAGTATGTACTAAAACAATTATTATTCACCTCAGTGTCGGCGGCTAGTGGTGGCTTCGCAGCTCGGTAAATTTACACAACTAGCCACCTTCACTTCGGTGAATAATTGTTATTTAGTTTGTATGTTTTGAGTTCCCATTACAGGCCATATGATAATACTCTAGAGGACTGTTTCTTTCAACTTTCATCTTATTCACGTGCGTATCTGTACTTAATTTATGACAAAGAATACTAAGAGTTTCCCTTGGACCTCTATTGGAAAAGCAAAACATACAAGCTTAAGAGGTCTATTCTTAACGAAAACTTCGAGCGAACAAAATTATTGCTTCAAAAGCCATAAAAATTCAGTCGGCAAAGAATAAAGAAAAGACAAAAAACCAACACAGAAAGCACATTTTCACGTTAGGGTAGCGACTGATGTGAAACGAGTTGGTCAGTATTCAGGGAATTCTGTAACTTAGAATCGCGTACATTTTAAGAGTGAAATTAAGTTTGTTTTTAGGTCCAATTCTTTATCAGGTATTTACGATATTGCTTTCATTGTTGACTGCATGTATTAGTCACATTCATCCTTTTATATATTTATTTATACATTTTATATTTTGTTCTAAATTGCGTAGTATGTAGTATATGAATTGCGTACTAAGCTAATATTAACCCCATAAATTTAAAATAATCCCTCTTTAAGTAAGAAAATGAAGTAAGTTTTACACAGAAATAGCAGACATCGTGTATGTCACAAGCAGGTTTAAATTTCTTCTTGAAGAAGAATGGGAGGTCTCCTGGTATAGAGCAACCATTAACGTCTACTTCGCATGAAGTCACTTCTGGGATCAAGAACAACACTACCAACGCACTAAGCATGGCGCATAAGGCTGAGCGTCTCATGGTGATTTCTGCTAGTCAAGGAGAGAACCTTAAAAAATAAACAACAGAAATTGCAGCTGAAGAACTTTAAAAGGTTATCTTTCAGCCCAGCCTGCGTGGTAGACGTTATCTAACTCCGGTTAGTAACGTCTGCGAAGCAATGCCGATATCTTTGTTCTTTACCTGCGTATAGACGTCTCCTATTTCCTTTGTTGCACGCGGAAAAGGGAAGTCTGCGTAACGCCGTCGCTAATCGTGTTCCAGCGTCCCGCTGGGTTCCCAAGATCTTGGGAACATGCTGTGATAGGTAGACACACAGTGCGCATTGTTTGACATAACGCTGATTGGTTGTTATCGAATCTTGTGTGATAATATACGCGCTGATTTATGTAATCTGGGTTTTCCAGCCAAAACAAATCAAAACGTGTGCCATTGTGTGCAGACCGTTCGAAATCTTGTGCAAGGCCGCGGAAAGTTTAACGTGTACGAGGAAATTATTTCTTTGCAATTTACTGTGCATGACACATCACATCATATTTGTAAACAGTGTCCGAGAAAACTACAAAAGCGGCGTGGACTCCGCACCAGGGAGGCATTTCGGACAAAGCCAGCCAAAGAAACTAAAATCTTTATTTAGCCGTAACAAACAGACGTCAAAGAAAATTTAAACACTTTTCAACTGATACTGAAATCAAATCCTATCAGGAACACCCACAGAAGCATGAACCACAGGAAATTATTACTTAGTATGCATGTAACAAACCTGCTTCATGACCTCTAAATGTAAGACTTAGTGCGGCAAAAACGAGATTTACTCAGTCAAAGTTTAGAATGCTACATGCACCGTGTAGTGCTAGTAACGTTCGCGTGATAGAGAAACGAAGAAAAACCTCTGTTCAAGCAGACTCTCAAGGTCAGGTTTCGCATTATCATGAGCTTATGATGTTGTGTTTGGCCTGTCAACTCTTATTTCTAACAGGATATTATTTCACAATTTATGCGAAATAGAATACCCTGCCGGTGGGACGCTGGAACACGATTAGCGACGGCGTCACTCAGACGTCCCTTTCCCGCGTGCAACAAAGGAAATAGGAGACGTCTGCACGCAGGCAACAAGTTCTGGACCTCCAACAGACTCAACGAATTACCGGAAATGCATGTCGAATTTCCCTTCAACCTGACTGGCAAATTAACAATCGATTTTTTTGACAGGCCAATCATCGCGCGTACTCAAATCCTGGTACACAGCTGGGGACCCAGAACAAGGATTTTAGGCGCTGTTTTGCAGACGGACTTAAAGGGACAGGTTCTCGTTCAGCGCATGCTCGGTAATCAAAATGCTGTTTTTTCTGCCGGGACATGCTGTATCGTCTATGAAAGCAATATGATCATGTTGTCAAAGAACCAATCTGGACACTCCCCTGGCAGTCCTTTGATCAACTTATGTACAAAAAGTTGTAAATTAATCCACCATAGAAGAAAACCCTCGGTTCAACAATAAATTCAACGTTGGTAGTGTTGGCATAATCCACTAATTTTTCTGCGATTTTAGTACTCCTCCATCCCACTTCAGGTTACTCTGAAATACTCTTCTACTTTGAAATACACTCTGAGATCGCTGAGATACATGTGAGTGGGATTATTAACCTATAGAATTAATAATAAATTGGAAAAAAAGTAATTTAATTAATGAGCGTGCGCTGAACCGTGAACCTGTCCCTTTAAGCAGAAGTTAATTTCCGTCTGAGGCGCAGGCTACTTTCAACCCAGCCTTTTAAGTGTTGTCAGTAGCCTGTTCACAGGCTATGTTGTCAGTGGACTGCGGAACCCTGTTTTTTTTAACCCTTGTGTTTTACCCTCCCCCCCCCCCCTTCTTCAATTATTAGAACACTATATGATTTTTCTTCCCCAGTTAAAAACCACAGTTTTGTCCCCTGACATTATTTCAAGCACTAGATCGAACCAGTGTCGTCGTCTTGAGGAAGTTCGAACATATCCGGTGCAACTCTTAAACTGCCCTACAATTGGTGTTTAGGATTAAATGGAATCGAAATCGATTGTGGCCGTCGTACTGATGAAGAGTCACGGATTATCAGATACTTCCAGCTCCTTAATTAATGATCTGCAGTTTGTATATGTTGTGGTTCAGATTTATCCCTGGTTTGAAGTTTTATTTCCCTTTGTTTGAAACTCATTATAACGCATTACCATATCCAGAAACAAAGGAAAATAAAATTTAAACCAAGGATAAAATTAAATTACAACATATATACCCTTTGAATTGGAAAATACCTGTGAAAGACCTAAACTAAGACGTAGTACAGGCATGTAAATAAACATGTCGTCCTGGGATATTGTTCATTAAAACTGTGCCATAACTTGCTATAAATATTGTTATATAATGCAATAGTAGCTTTAATGTAAATTACAATAGGCTTTACTGAATCAGGGGCACCCAACGACAATTTTCGGAAAATATCTGTTCGGAAGACGATGTGAGATCTAGAATTTTCGGAACATTTGTTGTAAAATTTCTTGCTTGGCTGCCTCTCCTAGGATTTTCGAACATCTAAAAAATGGTATACTTGCCTATTTTTAACGGATTTTTACCCTAAAAAGGTCACCTAGAATTTTCGGGAGCCTTTTTTTGGCTGGAATTTTCCAAAAGGTAAGTTTTGATCCCTATAATTTTCGGATCACTAGACTTTCAGCTAGGAAATCCGAACAGATGAAAAATTTTTAGGGGATAAAAATATGCCTATATCTACCGTTTAAATACTAAAATACGTTTAACAATGTTATGTTTAAGTGGTTTTGAACTATATTCTCGTTGGGTGCCCCTGCTGAATGCGACATAATGTAATTCTTGATCAACAGATGGAGTTTTTGAAACGAATACAAACCTTTGACACGCTCAGTAAGGTCTAGCAATAGGAAATACGGGACAGCAAACATGAATTAAATACGTTGGGTAAATGAACTGCTTTTGATATATGTATAGCTATGTATGTATGTCTGGCCCAAAGAATCCAGTTTCCTCAAAGCAAATGTAAAAAAAATAGAACTAAGAACAACCAAGGTGAAATAAACCGCAATAAGTTCGCCTGATAAGCCAAAAAAAAGGAGGAAAGAGATACAAAAATTGGCTGAATCGGAAAATACTGGCGACTAAATGCGGTATTATTAAAACTTGCTTTCAATTCTTGTTAGGGCTCATGGTGTAAAAGAGCGTAAAGAACATTCCCAGGAGAAATTCAACGCTTTGGAATTACAAAATGAATCTAAACATAGCAAAATTCCAGACGTACAAAAGTTGTTCGTCACTGCAAAATTCTTCTTTCTTGCAGTGGTGCTAATTCACCACAATTAGGCAATTTTAAATATCAGAATTTTTATTGCACGAATACAAATATTGTAAGAAGTATGTTAACCGTAAATCTATAAAGAGTGTGTCAAATATTGGACTGATATTCTAAGTTCACGACAGCAATGCATGGTCGCCTTTAAGGTTACCCCTTTTATAAAGCTGGCTCTGCAAGAGGCAAAATGAAGTTAATTCTTTGTTCTGTTTGGTTACCCGAGTGGGTTAAGATGGGCATCGCTTGCCTGCTCGGGACTATTAATCCATTCACCTAAGAGTTTTCTTTCTGCCAGTTATTAATTATGTATCCTTTACTTTGCAAGCTTGTTCGTTCAAGATGGCCGGATGTTGGCCACGACCTTTGTCTAGGTCTTTAAATAACGCAAAATTAAAAAAAAACAAAATGATATGATTAAATGAAAAAAAATAAAATGAAGTAAAGAAAAGAGAACTTGCACCGGGTGATTTGACCTCACGCTTGATGAACAAAGCGTACACGCCTATTACATAGAGACAATGAAAGAGTCGTCGACAGAATTGACCACTCCAGAAAATACCATAACATACCATAATGCTCTTTGTTTGTCGCCCCAAAGTTTTGCATAAGCATTGTCTAAAGTTTCTCTTGGGAGTTAAAATGGCCCCAAGAGAAACTGAAAACAATGCTTATGTAAAATTTTGGGGTGACAAACAAAGAGCATTATGGTATGTTGTGGTATTTCTGGAGTGCGGTCAATATCTAGGAAAGCACTTGATAACATCGACCTAAACCAGATGAGTCATCGATATGTCAGACTGCATTGTACTAGTCGCGTGTTGGTCGTTTGGGCACAAATAATATTAAAGAACCGTGTGTTTTAGATATCACCAAAAGGCAATTACTTGATAACGGCTGGGCTGAATGACAGCGATTCCTTGAACTCTCAGAAATCTGTGGCAACCTTCGGTGATTCTTGCTCTATGGTTTGGCCAAGTTTACTGTCTAACATAATTAATTACTGGGTCGGAAACTCTATATTACAATTTATATATGTTCACTGTTTCCCTGGAAATACTTGCAGTCATTAATTTAATTTTAAAATGCTTAGCTTATTGCCAACATCACACCGTATTACAAAGTGATTTTTTTTTATTTTCAGTTAACGAACGTTGCTTACTGTTAAAAATACACCTGTTTGCCTCTTCTGTGAGGTATTAACCCCTGAGAGTTTTGTTTGGATCTCCACGATTCTTTGCGCACGTATTTTTGCACCATGATTGAGTTGGGCTTTTAAAGAAAAAAGCCCCACCAACTCTTACTGAACCGTAGTAGACTTCTGCAATCCTCTTACACGTCCAGCGTTTGACCCCTCTGAACTTGTTGCAAACCTTCTTCATGTCACGCTGAAATGCTTTGTCGCATTGCCTTCGTCGCCACCTGTAATGTCGACCCTAAAAGAAAGAAAGAAAGAAAAAAAGAACTTGAGAACGAGAAACTAAGCTAACTAAATCATTTTCGATTATACAATGGAATCTATTTCTCTCATTTAGTAACAGAAAAAAAAAAAAATTCATGAAAAGTAATAATAAAAATAAATCCTAGCCCTGGGATGTTGCAGTACTTTAGTTTTCTAATTTTGCAAATTTAGGTATCTCACAAACTTTTTTTTGTCTTAACTTTTTTCCTGCAACCTACACTTGCTCGATCTGGAATGATCATGTAAACGACAAGAATAAAAACAACACCAAAAAAAATTCTTTATGACTTTAGTTGTGTTTGTGTGTGTGTGTTCTCTAATAGATAATAGGTAACGACTGATGAAAACGCCCTTCAGTATTCAGTATGTTCTAAAAATAAAAATAGCCAAATACTAAGGAGTTAATTTTAGTTCATCTTAGCTCCAATTTTCTTCTAGCCACTCAAAGATGTTTACGATATTGCTGTATTTTGGTCACTGTACTTTTTAGGCACGTTAATCTATTTTTTTGTCCTTTGTTCTAAATTTGGGTTTTTTAGTATGGCGTCATGCATTTATTTATTTATCTTTTGTTCTGGGTTTGCGTATGTAGCATCCAACTGTTAATTTGCGTAGTTAAGCTATCCTTATTTGTGAAGGTAAGAAATTGTTGCCGTCATTCTCATAAATGTATAGTAAGAAAATAAAGCCGTAAGTCTTACACAGTAGTAGCAGACATCGTGTTTGTTACAAGCTGGTTTAAATGTCCTCTTGTAGAAGAATGGAAGCTTTCCTGGTATGGAGCAACCATTAGCTTTTACGTTGCACGAGTTCACTTCTGTGGTCGAGAACAATACTACCAACAGACTAAGGCTGTGGTTCTCATGGCGATGTCAGCCAGACAGGGAGAAAACCTTAAAAAACAACAACAACAACAACAAAAACGGCTGAAAAATAGAAAACAATTAATAATAATAATAATAAAACCTGTGAAACTGAAGAAGCTGAAAGACTAGCTTTGAGCCCAGCCTTCGTGGTAACGCGGACCACACAATCTTTTCTTCCACCCTGGAGTTTTACATCCTCCTGATTATTCAAACGAAAACAGGTCTCTCTTCCCCAATAGACCGTTTTATCGATACGGCGGCCGTATTGAGTTTATTAGATTTAAGCAGTATTATAGGATGCCCAGGGGGCACTCGCTCAGTATTTACTCGCGCTTTTCGGGCAAAAAGAGAACTTCATTGTATATTCCCCAGGAAAAGGCGATCATTATTACATCCAAACACGGCACAACAATCTTTTTTTCCCATTACAATCTTTTTCTAAGAAAACGTAAAGAAAAATTGGCCTGAAAAACGCGCGTAAACTATGAGCGAGTATATCGGATCGTATTCATGCCCCCTGGGCATCCCATAATACTCCTTAAATCTAATTAGTTCGATATGGCCACCGTATCGGTAAAAAGGTCTATTCTAGATCAAGCAAATTTCTTCTTTCTAAAGACTGAGGTTCGAAGGATTAGAATGCTATTGGATGACAACACTGAACGCCACAAACTAACTCGCAAAATAGGCATTTAAGAGACTGTTGTGTGATTTGGAATGTTTTACACCAAAACTGTGCTATAAATATACTCATTTAGTATAAGAACACTGTCTATGGGTGAAAATAAGGTTTTTCTTGAATGCGACAATTGCAGAGTACCAAGGAGATTTATGTTTATTCTTGAAAAAAACACAAACCGTACATACGTTTAGTGGTGAGATTTCACAGGAGGAATTGACAACGTGATAACAACCAGCGAATTAAGTTTTCCCGACCGGTAAAAAAGTTGCTAAGGACTCCAAAAATACTTGAAGTTAACAGATAACATTAGAGGTCGAGTGTGGCATTTTTAAAGCTTAATTCAAGGGTTTGTGATTATCGTCAAACCGGCCCAAGTTAAATTAGAACGGTTGGGAAATTAGTTAACTGGAAACATACCGAGATCCAAGATTTCATCACAGCAACTTCTTACTTCTGCTAGTGTTGCTTATTAACCGTAATTTGTTAATTTGTTAATTTGCTGAGTTTTTTATTGAACTAAAACTAATATTGGAACAAATGATATTAAAAAGCAAGTGTGTCAAATATCGGAGTCCTAATATCTGAATATGGCACTCACGTGATTGGTAACGCGGGAACTTACGTCATGCAGTATTACTTGTAACTCTTCATGCATAGTCATTGTTTCAAGGAGCCCTGAACATTATTTGTAAAAATTCCGACGCAGAATTAGTTTAATAACCTCTAGCTCCACGAGCATCGTCTACACAATCTTGGGGGCAACCGGCTCAAAGACGTCTTCTGATTCAAAACGTCAAAACGTACATGCTGTATCCCACTGGATGCCGCAACGGCTACAGACAGTGATAAAAAAAAAAAAAGAAAAAAAAAGGGCATGCCAGTTACTGAAATTCTGAATACATGTATTCGATAGAGAAATAAACATCTTCCAGAAATTTCATGTAAAAATAAAGTTTCGATCAAAAGTTATAGTGCATGACTATTAGAGGAACGAACTTTTGGGACATCCTGTACAACAACAATCCTCAAGCCTAACGAAACGTTTGTGACGTACTATGAGCCCCACTTTAGCAATACTTATTTCATATTTAAACAATATTCCCGAATTAAGGCGTGCCTCAAAATCCAGCGCTATATTAGCAAGGAAGTGCTAAGTGCTAATAAAATATAAAATGTAATATATAAAATATAGAATATAATTGTTCGTAAGATTCTTTTGTAGAGACAAATATCAACCCAATAAAAAAGAATCTTCATTTCACTAAGGAATGTTATTTTTAACTAAAAGCTATACAAATGGGCCATTTCCGACTTCCTCCGGGCCCCTGTTTCAAAACGAGGGTACGTGCTCATCCTTTGATATGGAAATCATTTTTCATTCCCATGCAAATAAAACTCATTTTCACAAGAAAGGTTGTGCACCCAGCCTCATTTTGAAAGTGAGGGTTTTGGAACTCAGGGCCTATTGGCTGACCATACCACAAAATGGAAAGATTGCTTCCTTAGCTAAACTGCTTATACATTAATTAAATTGACCGATGTTTCACTTTAGTAAAAATTTATTTCCTGGTATTGAGGTGACAATGGAAGGGCAAAAGATGTAAACCATTGCTCCAATTCGATCATAATTGCATGTCGGTGAACCAAGGTCTTGAATGGAAGTGTGCCCTAGAGCACAGCATTTTAATCACTATGTCTTCGATAAGGCGAATCAATCGTGTCGTCATACTTCTTTTATATTGTGGCTCACTAATATGGCATACGATTCGAGCAGCAAAAGGCGTTGTAGAGCTAGTGCAATTTTGTTTTGTTTTTGTTTTTGTTTATCAATAATAGCTTGCATATGCACCTACACGTCATTTCCTTTCACCCGACTAACAACGGTACAAAAAATCCAATTACTTCGTTTCGACTTAGGAATCCCATTAACTCAAATTACCAGAAAAAAAAAATGCAAGGAAGTTGAGTCCCTTCTTCCTTTATCCACCTGTGTTAACTGATTGCAGACTTTGTTTATTATTATTTTTTACTGCGGGCTGGTGTTTAAAGGGAGTTCATTTCCTCCTAAAAGAGAATACCTTGTTACTATAGAAATGTATTTTTCAATTAATTTTCAATTAACTGTGTGTAGATTTGTAGCGCAGAAAGCGTATATTTTCAGTTTGCAGCTCTATGTATATAGTGTCTACCAATACAGAGGAAGTGATATTATATTATATGTCCAGAAATATATCAGGGATATCGGGCTGATTCTACCACGATCTCTTAATATTAGAAGAAGCTGCTATTTTATAGCTTGATCTTGAGCAAAAATAGTAAACATTGAACAATTTTTTCAATTTGTTACTTATTCTTCAGACTTCTACTAAGGAACGTGACTCGCTTTAATCATACGCGTCTAAATTGAAGTCAGCAGTTATTGGCATCATACGAACGACTCCTAGACAAACTCAAAGAAACTTTACAACAATAGACTGACTAAGACTACAGACAGATATCACAGTGACAAGAGACGGTCAAATCCTACTACTCGTGCTAAGGCTTGTGTCCTCACCACACCGGATAGAACCATATCCGATAGGGCTTTTTTCACACACAAGAACCGTCCGTGATTTCCGCGCGGTTTCTGTTATGGAGTGAACCTGTGCCACGCCGATCTTAAAAATGGATTTTCACATATTGGATAGGTTTTGTGAGGGTGGTAAACCAGATTTTCATTGGAATTTCGTGTCAACTGTTCATGTCTTTTTTTGGCGTTTTTCTCCGGCTTCTTTGACTGAATCGTGCTTATGCACCTATCAATGTAAAGCCGGCGGGAAGGGGGGGTGGGGGGGGGGGGGGGATGGGAGTCAGGTCATGGGGTAGGGATTTGACATTTTTCAAAAATTTGCAGTCAAATTCCCTACCCACGGGCAAATCATTCCAGTCAAATGCAACCAAATTTCCCCACCCCGGGCTGCACATTGCCGTCACATATCCCAAGGCTGGACCCAAGAAAGGCACAATAAAAATATCTCCAAATAAAACTCTGTAATCTTTATTCATATTATGTTGCTGCATCACCAAAGATAGATGTTCCTGTTACAGCTGCAATTATACGTTTTAACCATAATCCGTGTTACACTGCGTAGATTACAGGAACCTTTAGGAGAAAGTCCACATTTTGTCACTTTAAATATACCGTTCTTAGTTAAGGGTACACAGAAAGTCAGTTTTATAAGCTTACAGTGATTGTAGCGAATGATGGAAACACTGATCAATAATTGTACTTGCAAAAATCGACTTGCTTGCTGTTTACTTCCGTTTACTTTGATACCACAGTATCTCAAGAGGTTCAATTGATCAAAAACACGCTAAAACAAACAAAATTTGAAGACAAAACAGTAAAATCCACTCAGCTTTCGCTAGGTTCTTCTTGGTCTTCATGATTTCCAGATCTTTCCAGACCCTACGGCGCATGCGTGAAGCGTGGAAGTGGTAAACATAATTATGTTCGGTCTCAGTCTTTTTTGTCCGAGTCGGCAGTCAAAAATATCCACGTCGGGAGAAAAAAAGATTCTAATATCCCCTCCCCTGGGAGAACAAGATCAGTCAAATGTCCTACCCAGGGCCAACAAAGACAATTAAATCCCGACCCAATGCCCTGCCCCCCCCCCCGCCAGTATAACATTGATAGGTGCATTGTTCTGGTATGGTTTGAAAGGCCTCTTCCTCCAGCACAAGTTAGTTGACAAAATTGTCCTTGACCGTAAAAACTGATGACGTCACAAACAGTACAAGAGAGGTGGGTCCTCACAGGCGCTTACGGGCGGTTCCGGGGGTGAATGGGATAAAGAAAGTATGCAGTATTCTAATGCCATGAAAATCAACACTCGCCCACTAAAATGTAATTATTACTTTTTAATGCGGCCGCATGTGCATTCTACTAGTCGCGTGCTGGTCATTTGGGCACAAATAAATATTATAGAACCGTGTGTTTTAGATATCACCAAAAAAAAAAAGGCAATTACTTGATAACGGCTGGGCTGAACGAGAGCGAGTCCTTGAACTCTCAGAAATCTCTGGCAACCTTCGGTGATTCTCGTTTTACGGTTTGGCCAAGTTTACTGTCTTACACAGTTAATTACTGCGTCGGAAACTCTACATTACAATTAATATATGTTCACTGTCCCCGTGGAATTACTTGCAGGCTTTTATTTGGTTTTATCATGCTTAGCTTATCGCCAACATCGCACCGTATTAAAAAGTGATTTTTTTCTTCAGTTAACAAACATTCGTTCCTGTTTAAAATACTCTTGTTTCCCTTTTCTGTGAGGTCTTAACCCCAAAGTGTTTTGTTTGGATCTCCACGATTCTTTGCGCACGTCTTTTTGCACCATGATTGAGTTGGGCTTTTAAAGAAAAAAGCCCCACCAACTCTTACTGAACCGTAGTAGACGTCTGCAATCCTCTTGCACGCCCAGCGTTTGGCCCACCCGAATGTGTCGCACACCTTCTTCATGTCGTGCTGAAATGCTTTGTCGCATTGGTCTCGCTGCCACCTGTAATGTCGACCCTAAAAGAAAGAAAGAAAGAAAGAAAGAAAGAAAGAAAAGCTTTGTTTTCCTGCCCTTTAATGTGCAGGCAATCAAAAAATCATTTTCGATTATATAATGGAATCTATTTGTTTTATTTAATAACAGAAAAAAAATTAATGAATAAAAGGAATGATAAAAAGAAATCCTAGCCCTGGGATGTTGCAGTATTTTAGTTTTCTAATTTTGCAAAATTTAGGCATCTCCCAAACTTTTTGTTGTCTAAACTTTTTTCCTGCACTTACATTTGCTCCATCTGGAATAATTGTGTAAAAGAGAAGAACAAAAAACACCGCCAAAAAATTCTTTATGTCGTTAGTGTTCTCTAATAGATAATAGGCAACGACCGATACGAAAACGCCCTTCAATATTCAGTGAATTCTAAAAATAAAAATTGGCAAATATTAAGGAGTTAAATTTAGTTTGTCTTAGCTCCAATTTTGTACTAGCCACTCAAAGATATTTATGATATTGTTGTATTTTGGTCACTGTAGTTTTCAGGCATATTAATCTATTTGTTTGTCCTCTGTTCTAAATTTGGGTTTTTAGTATGGCATCATGTATTTATTTATTTATCTTGTGTTCTGGATTTGCGTATGTAGCATCCAACTGTTAATTTGCGTAGTTAAGCTATCCTTATTTATGAAGGTGAGACATTGTTGCCGTCATTCTGATAAATTTGTAGTAAGAAAATGAAGCAAGTCTTACACAGTAGTAGCAGACATCGTGTTTGTCACAAGCTGGTTTAAATGTCGCCTTGTAGGCGAATGGAAGGTCTCCTGGTATAGAGCAGCCATTGGTTTTTACGTAGCACGAGGTCACTTCTGTCGTCGAGAACAATACAACGAACAGACTAAGCAAGGCGCACAAGGAGGCGATTCTCATGGCGATGTCAGGCAGACCGGGAGAGAACCTTAAAAACAACAGAAAAAAAGCTAAAAAAATAATAATAATAAATCCACCTGATTATTCAAACGAACCCTGGTTTCTCTTCCTCAAATTCTAGATCAAGCAAATTTCTTCTTCTTAAAGAGGTTCGAATGATTAGAATACCATTGCATAACAACACTGAACACTGAACGTCACAAAATAACTCGCAACATAGGCATTTATGAGACTGTTGGTTCGGAATGTTTTACAGAAAAACTGTGCTAAAAATATACTCATTTAGTGTAAGAAAACCTAATGGAGCACCAAGGAGATGTATGTGCATAAACCGTACATACGTCTAGTGGTGAGATTATTTAACAGGAGGAATTGACAACATGATAACAACGAGCGAATTAAGTTTTCCCGATCGGTAACAAAGTTGCTAAGGACTCAGAAATTACTAGAGGCTGAGTGTGGCATTATTAAAGCTTAATTGAAGGGTTCGTGATTATCGTTAAACCGGCCCAAGTTAAATTAGAACGGTTAGGAAATTAGTTAACTGGAAACATACCGAGATCCAAGATTTCGTCACAGGATCTTCTTGCTTCTGGTAGTGTTGCTTATTAACCGCAATTTGGTAATTTTTGAATTTGGTGAGCTTTTTTATTGAACGAAAACTAATATTGGAACAAATGATATTAAAAAGCAAGTGTGTCAAATATTGGAGTCCTAATATTTGGGTATTGGAACTTACGTCATATAGTATTACTTATAACTCTCCATGCATAGTCCTCGTTTCAAGCAGCCCTGAACACTATTTTTAAAAAATTCCGACGCAGAATTAGTTTAGCAACCTAGTTCAGCGCGAGGTTTTGTTACAAAGGCAAAATTCCATTAACCTAAATGTAAGACATCATTTTCCCTCCGTTACCTTTTTTTAAACTAGCGTCAGTAATTCAGTCATCAAAATGAATGTGTAATCTTTGCAGAAATATAAACTAATATATGATAACCAATATAATTGTAACTTTTGTGTGGTCAATATGTTGGCCAAAAAGCTCATGTTCCGTGCGCTCGCTTTTTCGACATTCATTGAACCAAAAAATGGGAACAATGCTCCATGATGACTCCAGTAGACCATTTAACAGTTATCCTAGCCATTGAATGAATGTGAGGCTGAGGTTGACCTTGTTTTGATATAAACCTCCTTCCTTTTCTTATGGAAATTATGTTTGAAAGATACTAGTCAGCATAAGAACGGACGGGTTGTATCAAAAAAAGGTCAACTCCAGCCTTCTTTCCCCCTGTAACTGTAAAATAGACTATAGAGCGTTTTCGGTCACGTGCTCAGCAGCTATGCAAATTGCTTGGAATAAAAGAAAGTTTTAGCATGTGAAAAGAGTTCAATTCCCACAGGATTTTTTTTTGTACACAAACATGGCCGCCGATTCATTGTTTTGTACAAACAGTAGAGCCAACAAGAGAGCGAAATTATCTTCGAAACAAATCATTTTGTTTTTGAGAAAAAAAAAATTCAATCATGTAAAAGGTTAAGATGTATTAGAATAATTTATCAGAGAGTTGTTAGGTAACCTTAAGCTCAGATAATAGACGATATTCGTATTCCCCGACGGCCCTGGGACGAGAGACTTCACAGCATGATTGCGAGGCTAAAGCGGGGAACTTTTTGGCAAAAACACAAACAAACATTGGTTAGTCGCGGCTGAATCGCTGCAAAACGATAGAAATCAGCAAAAAAACTGTAAGATTTAAAAGCTGAAACCCGACGGGTAAGTTAAAGGGATATCTGTTTCAAAAAAACAAAACTGTGGGAAGGGCTAATCGTACTAAGAGCAAAAGTTAAAAAGCCACGAAGCCAAAAGAAGAAACTAGAAGTAATCAAGAAAATGGTATATCGTGTCAAAATATCAATACTCGAATCCTTTTTATAAGATTTTATTCTTATTCTTATTCTTTTTTTCTTGTGTGTATCTGTAGTGTGGAGTTAAAACTGCTCAGTGTTATCGTCTGCACCAAACTCTAAATGGCGTCGGGGATTTTAAGAACATCTCTGTTTGTATTAAATTATAAACTCGCTCACCAAGCACTCTTCTCATCAATATAATTATAGTTAGGATCGCTGTTTTTCTTAGTAATAATGAGCAGATCTTCCTTTTGTTGTTTGAAATAATGATCTCTCAAGTATGTAAGCCCTTCGGAACTTTACAATGTTAAAGATTTTCCTTAAATTCGGCAAACTCAGCCGTAGTTTTTTCATATTTGTTTGTCCTCTGGCGAGAAGGTCCCCGCATGAGCCTCGCATTCATGATCAAGGCCCACTCGTCCCAGGACTGTCGGAGAACACGAATTCTGTCTATTGTAAAAGTGGCTGGTTTTCCTCAAACTTAACTGCCCTCACTTAATTTCAGCATCACTAACTTCAAGCAGACAAGAGAGAATAATCATGAACTATTACATTAAAACATACAGCGACGTATATTGCCATGATCACAATATGGAATTACACTTTGTGCACGGTGGAAAGAAGCAAGTTGTAAAACTATTTTTTATCCGAACTCTGGTGTTCCTTGAAAACTGTTACGGAGAAATGTTCTGGCCAAGAAAAGACGACAGGAAACTCCTTCATTGCTATGGTCAGCATCTCTGGTTAACTACCTCCCTGGTACTTTGATAAACCACTACAGTTTGAGCATTCGAGGACAAGATTCCTCAATATACTTGAATTGGCTAAAACATTCGAACTCCTAATTCAAGTTATTAGAGAGTGCTACAACAACGTGTGCAACTGATCATCCTTGAAAATCTCCTTGGCACTATCTGCGGAAACATTGTCTGGTTCCAACAAGTTTCTTCTCTCCATGACGGAAACTTTCGTTAGTTTTAGCGCTAACACTGCCTAGGTTCATTCTTATTATTTTTGTCGTCGGAAGGCGACACTTATAAGTGGGGAATATGTGAGGGTACATTTTTGCTCAGTCTGCTTTATTGTTTGCGCTTCTCTTCGTAATCATTAATATTTATTCAGTATATTCTATTTATTTCGGTGTTGGGCATCTTAACTTTATCCAGGGATATTCGGAAATCAAAATTTCAACGATTATGTCAAATATCTTTTGTTAAGGGACAAACGATGGTGTTTACAAGCTGTCAGAACATCCGGACAAGCTTTAGATTCTACTAACAAGCCTTTGCTGCTCAGTTAAGTCTTTCACTAAAGATTCTTGCACCGACCTCTTTGGTGTTGAGAAAAATCAAAAAATAGAAGTTGGACGCACGGTCAATTGTAGGAAACATAAGCGTGGTTTCAGTCTTTCGCAATTAAAGATTTAGCTGAGGTTAAGAAACACCCCTTCAAGCTTGTTTAAGAAACATAGGCTGAAACAAGTTCGATAGATCAGTAGAAATAATAACTTCCCTTAGCAGATGCATTCAGCCGTGGAATGGGAAAATAGGCGTTTTCTGTAAACGAAGTTCGTTTATCTAAACCTGAAGATAGTTCTCACTTTCACTTCCAAACCTGAATCATAATCAGATTTCCTTATCTCATAAAAATCTTGTTGGGGCCACGCGACCCAACACCTTTTTAGCTGTTTGTTCTCAGTTGGGCTATTTTCAGCTAACTTTCACTTACCTTCCTACTTTCAAACTAGGGTTTCTTTCGACAGAATCTTAGGAAAATTTGGTTTCTTTCAAACCATCGTTTTAGCTTCTTGTATAGGAATTTGGCTATAGAGATATTTTCATGCAGTTTTGCAAATTTTTTTTCACGCGCAGCTAAATTCAACTTACTTCAGTATCTTTTTTTCTATCAGTTCTACCACCTCCTAACACCTATTTTTACGTCTAAGAGAACTATTGGCCTTTCTTAGAAACTACATAGCTTAATAGTTTACTATAAATACAACCACTTTGTACGCTTAACTTCGCTTCTTGGAACTTAGAAGAACCAAGAAGCTCAGGAATAAAACGTTGTTCAACTCAACTTCCTGTGTACCTCGACTCTCTCAAAATCTGTACCCTTAAACAATATACACTGTTATTACTGATATAGTAAAATTTATAAAATTTCTACAAACAGGTGCCCGTCATCTTAGCGATGCTTGGAGTCTGGTACAACAATTTCTTTGGTGCTCAGACGCATGGGCTCTTCCCCTATGACCAGGTGAGCCGTTTCTTTCATTTGTCTTCGTTGCAGCTTCAAGAAAACATTAACATTATCATTCTTGGAGCTGAAACTCCAATATGAAACATCATTCACTTTGTTTCCTATCCCTGGTCACTAAACTTCACCGCAAGCTTTTGGTATTTTGTGTAGGTGTAATAGATTGTCCGATTTCCTCCTGAGGGGTTCAAAATGTTACCACGCTCTGGGTACAGGTGGATAAAGGTAACGCCACGTGACCAGGAATCAACCAATGGCAGCCCCTGTTTACACCTTTTGCTGTTCATTAAGAGAAAATACGCATTCATTTACGTGAATTTTAGTCGGCAACCAACAGCGCGAAGATACATTCATTAGCGCGAAAAAGCGAACATTTGCACATAAATCAGATTCAATAACGATTTTTGCATTCTAATCAACATTCAATAACATTTTTGGGCATTCATTTGCGTCATTCGACATACAAAAGGGAAAAATATACTTTCATTAACGCCAACGTTCGAGTCATTAACATTATCTTGAAAATCATTTGGGACAATAGACAAACATTTAAGTGCAAACGCTACTCATTAACATTTTTATGGCACTGTTTGCAATTCAACAGCATTCCTGGACAGCTTAAGAATGGATAAGAGAAACATTAATGCTCTTGTACAATCAATTGAGTATCTTTACATTTAATATGCAAAAATCTATTTAAATATCCACTGCCCGCAGTTAGCAGATTTGCTAGTCGAGGCGAGCAGTGGTTACACGTATGTTATATATACATGTATACAAAGCTCACAAGAAAAAATAGAGAAAAAGAGTAAAAAATGTTAAATGAATAACTAAAATGGAATTCAATTCAATTAAGTTTACAATCATGTATATTATCTAACGTTATCTAATCCCGGTTAGTAAAGTCTGCGAAGCAGCACCGGTATATATCCTTGTTCTGGGCCCCCAACGAACTCAACGAGTTACCGGAAATGCGTGTCGAATTTCCCTTTAACCTGATTGGGAAATTGACAATAGCTTTTTTGACAAGGAAATCATGGCGCGTACTCAAATCCTGGTACACAACTGGGGGCTCAGAATCTTGAAGAATTTCGGCACTGTTTTGCAGACGGACTTAACCAGAAGTTAATTTCCGTCTGTAGGGAAGGCTACTTTCAACCCAGCCTTCTTAGTGTTCTCAGTGGACTGCAGAACCCCATTTTGTTTTACCCTTGGGTTTTACAACCCCCCGATTATTGGAGCATATTGCGATTTTTCTTCCCCAGTGGAAAACCACAATTTTGCCCCCTGACGTTATTTTAAGCTCTAAATCGAACCAGTTTCGTAGTCTTGAAGAAGTTCGAATATAACCGGTGCGCCTCTTAAACTGCTCTACAATTGGTGTAGGATTTAACGGAGTCGAAATCATCCTACTGATGAACAGTCACGGATTATCAGATACCTCCAGCTCCTTAATAATTTGCAGTTTGTATATGTTGAGTGTGGCGGTTCAGTTTTATCCTTAGCTTGACTTTTATTTCCCTTTGTTTCAAAGTCATTGTCACGCATTACCATATCCAAAAACAAAGGAAAATAAAATTTAAACCAAGGATAAAATTTAATTACAACATATATACCCGTTGAATAGACCTTTTTACTGATACAGCGGCCATATTGAATTAATTCGATTTAAGGAATATTATAGGATGCCCAGGGGGCATGAGCACATTTCGTTTGTATTTTCGACTCCTTTCGGGACATTTTTTCTTAAAGTTTTCTTACAATAAGATTGTAATGGGAAAAAAGATCCTTGTGTCGTGTTTGGCTGTAATAATGATCGCCTTTTTCTACTTTAGTATTAGAAATATAGTCTTTCACTGCATATTTCTCGGGAAAAAAGACGATCGTTATTACATCGAAACACGGCACAAGGATCTTTTTTCTCATTACAATCCTATTCTAAGAATACTTTAAGAAACAATGTCCTGAAAAGCGCTCGAAAATACAAACGAAATGTGCTCATGCTACCTGGGCATCCTATAATACTCCTCAAATCGAATTAATTCAATATGGCCGCCGTATTGGTAAAAAGGTCTATTGGATAATACCTCTGAAAGACGTAAACTAAGACGTATTATTAAAAACTGAATCATTGGATAATGCAATTCTAGTATTTTGATTGGCTTAGCCGTTATGGTATATGAGCTATTATACCATGCTCTCCATATATGGTCGGTGTACGCGTCAGTTTAAAATTGGAAGCTGGCTGAGTTTTTTTTTCGCGAAGGATAGAACGGCGCCCGAAGAAGCAAATTGTTTTAATTCATTTCTTAGAATACTAGAAATGCAATTTCATCGAAAGACAAAAACAAACAAAAAAGCCACAAGAGCTTGTTTGAACGTTTGTCGAAAAACACATAAAAACACATGGAACTAAAGTACCTTGACCAGCTACGAAAGAAGACAAGTGTAATTTCTTCATGATCGCGAAGCCATTCGCCGGTCGAGTCACTCGCCGATAGATAACTGCGGCTTGTTTATCCGACATCAAGAATATAAACCAAGAGTGACCAGCTACAAGTAAAGGCTATGCAGCCATTCACTAGAGCAATCGAGGAGGCAGTATAGCTTCTTTTCTCGTTCAGCAAAACCAGCTTGTGGTTTCAAACAACTTCATAACAAGCGACCGAGGTAATAGTTTTTCTCCGTTGTTCTTACTTTTATAACTGCCTCGAAAATCCAAATTCACAGTAATTTCGACGGCTGTCACTTGAAAATTCTTTTCCTTCACATTATCTGCCTGGTTTTTTTTAGCCTTTCTGCTGTGTAAAATCCTAGAATCCCGATGAGTTTTTAAAAAACTACTGTTCATCGCTACAATGTTTTGATTTTTCATTCATGCAGTCCAGGCGAGTCCGTTCGCGCGTTGACAGTTTTGATAGACGTGTGACATGTGAATAGCGGAAGTCCCTTGTCTTTTCCGGTTTGTTCTAGTCGGGGAGATTCAACGAGATTTTGTGGGCGTTTTTAATAAAACAATTATTCCACTCGCGCTTGTTGGATATGAGATGATTATAGCCAACTCGGCGCTACGCGCCTCGTAGCATTGGCTATCTATCATTTCTTATCGAACGCGCCCTCGTGGAATAATTGTTAATTATTCGTCATGCAAAATATTTCCCCGATCCTGATTGGCAAAAAGCACACGTTTAATTCACCATAACCAGTTACTGGTGGCCAAATTTGGAAGAATTTTGTGTTTAACGAGAAAATGACGTCAAAAATGCAGCGTTCTTGCTGGTTAATGCACCGTTAACCGAGAAGAACTGGGGACGAGGTTGAGTTGTTTTGGTTGTGAACTTGAAAAATGGCGGACATTCCACTCGTTTCAAGAGTAAGAACTAGGCGAAAAAATAGCTAAAAATATGGCAAGAACAGCAAGAAGACAACTCGAAGGGCGACATCTGCTATTTGGAAAATATTTGCGGAGCTGAACAGCCCCAAACGTGCACTATCGAAGATTAACTTAACATCCATGGTTCGATGGAGGTAAGCATGTTTTAGCCATGTTTTTAAAACACGAATTATTTTGAATGAATAATAAAACAATTATTGAATTCAGCTTTCGTATCATATGAAGAATTATGGAGATCTCGGAGGGTGTTAATAATTCTTCATAAGATACTCAGCCTCATTCATTAATTGTCAAATATAGGCAAGTGAATAAACATGTCATCCTGAGATGTTATTCATTAAAACTGTGTCACAACTTGCTATAAATATTGATATATAATGCAATAGTAGCTTTAATGTAAATTACTATAGGCTTTGCTGAGTGCGACATACTGTAATTCTTGAACAAGAGAGTCTGAGTTTTTGAAAAGAATACAAACCGTTGATACGCTCAGTAAGGTCTAGCAATAGGAAATACGGGACAAGAAACATGAATTAAATAAGTTGGGTAAATAAACTGCTTTTGACATATGTATGTGTGTCTTCTGGCCCAAAGAATCTAGTTTTTTTTTAAAGCAAATGCAAAAAAATAGAACTAAGAACGACCAAGGTGAAATAAACCGCAATAAGTTAGCCTGATAAGCCAAAAAAAAAAAAAAAGGAAAGAGATGCGACAATGGGCTGAATCAGAAAATACTGGCGACTAAATGCGCATTATTAAAACGTGCTTTCAATTTTTGTTAGGGCTCATGTGTAAAACAGCGTAAAGAACCTTTCCAGGAGAAATTCAAAGCTTTTGGAATTACAAAATGAATCTAAACATACCAAAATTCCAGACGTACAAAAGTTGTTCGTCACTGCAAAATTCTTCTTTCTTACGATGGTGTTAATTCACCACAATTAGGCAATTTTAAATATCAGAATTTTCATTGTACGAAAACAAGTATTGTAAGAAGTATGTCAATCGTAAATCTGTAAAGAGTGTGTCAAATATTGGACTGATATTCTAAGTTCACGCCAGCAATGCTTTAACTTACTTTTATAAAGCTGGCTCTGCAAGAGGCGAAATGAAGTTAATTCTTTGTTTTGTTTGGTTACCCGAGCGGGTTAAGATAGGAAGCGCTTGCCTGCTCGGGACTATTAATCCATTCACCCAAGAGTTTTCTTTCTGCCAGTTATTAATTATGAATCCTTCACTTTGCAAGCTTGTTCGTTCAAGATGGCCGGATGTTGGCCACGACCTTTCTCTAGGTCTTTAAATGACGCAAAATTAAAAAAAAAACAAAATGATTAAATGAAAAAAATAAAATGAAGTAAAGAAAACAGAACTTGAACCGGGTGATTTGACCTCACGCTTGATGAACAAAGGGTACACGCCTATTACATAGAGACAATGAAAGAGTCGTCGACAGAATTGACCTCTCCAGAAAATACCATAACATACCATAATGCTCTTTGTTTGTCGCCCCAAAGTTTTGCATAAGCATTGTCTTCAGTTTTTCTTGGGAGTTAAAATGGCCCCAAGAGAAACTGAAAACAATACCAATGTAAAATTTGGGGGTTATAAACAAAGAGCATTATGGTATGTTGTGGTATTTCTGAAGTGCGGTCACGTCAATGTCTTAGAGCCTGTTTACATGGGGGTGGGGGGCCCCAGGTAGGTAAGGTAACCTGCTTAGGTGAGGTAAAAAAAATAATAGCCCTCCTTTACAAGCAATCTTACAACCCCGCCATCCTGGGGTGCACTTTCTCAAGATTATTGAATGGTCGCTAAGCACTTAAACAAGAAAAATACTGGCAAACCACGTGTTTTGGCGATTAATGGACTTCTTCACTCACTTGTTGCTCTTACTGCAACCTTCAGTGCAATGGCTTTCTATTGTTAACTTTAATAATAATAAAAATCCACCTCCAAAGTGAATTTTGCGCGAATTTGGTGTATCACGAATACGACCCCGGCAAGGCGGGTTACCCCACATTAAAACGTTTACATGGCAAAATTTGACCCCGGCTGAGAGGGTAACCTGGTCTGGTAGACCGCGCTACCCGCCTTGGCGGGTCACCCCACCTATCATAAACCTATCGTAAACGTGATCAAATTAAAATGAGAGATGATATGGACAGGCGGGTTACCCAACCTAAGAGAGTTACCTCACCTACCTGGAGTCCCCCACCTCCATGTAAACAGGCCCTAAGTTGCTTATTCCAGGCGTTCCCGCATAGAATAATGTTACACGCATAGAATAATGTATTCATTATTTCAAACATCTAGGTATAACTGGATTGACGTAACACGACATCATCATGACATCGAATCCCGATTTTGTTGGCTGAACTCATATTTCACCCAATGTTTCCTCTAAAAATAGCTAGTTTGCGGACACAGACGATATATTTCCGGTCGTCACTTTTATCCACCCAAAGATACGTCTGTGTCCGCTGGCTACTCTAAAACTAGCCATAAAGCGAAAATACTTAAATGTGAAAGTACCAAGTTTGGCACGGATTTTGCTTCTGCGATTTGATTTACGATTGGCTAACGTGAACAATAGTCCTCGAGCAAATCTTTCCAGCGGAGGAGGTTTACTTTGGCCAAGTGACGTCCAATAGGCTACCCAGGGAGCCCAGGGTGGATTTAGTTTGATTTGGATTTGGTTGATATTTTTGCAAAGACCTAACATCTCTATGCTCAGTAAACTGCATTACAAATTTATCTGGAATTCCAGTTTCTGCAGCCCCCGGGTCGCTGTTGTTGAACGCAGGCTATGGTTTGTGTAAATTGACCTTCAATTCCAGCGTCTTTGCATACCTTTTTACCGTTTCCTACAGCATGTTGTGCCTACTGGACAATTTCCACACTAAACTAACCGCAAAATGTATAAAAAATATTGTGAGACTATTTTAACCTAACGCATACAATCTGCTGTTTCGTTTAAAACTTACTATTATCAGAATACTTGAACCGACGCGTAGAAGTTATAAAAATATAACGCCCGGCGTCCTTCCCCTGAACCACGTGGTAACATAAAAGCGTCGACTGCTTCTAAACAATCGAACACGCCGATAAAATGGTCAAAACAACTGAGCAAAGAAACCAAACAACACAAAGCAAACTCCTTTGAGGACGCCACAAAAAGTTTCTTAAAACCTTGTCGAAACCTCAAAATTTTATAAAGGTGATGTTACACGAGACGATTCGCAACGACGATTTTTAGCGAAACATAGCGACGCAATATTGGAACAATGTTGAAAGCATTCGAAGCAATGTCGCAACAGAATTTTGTGTTTAACGAAAAAATGACGTCAAAAATGCAGCCTTCTACTGCCTTCTACAGGTTAATGCACCGTTAACCGAGAAGACCTGGGGACGAGGTTGAGTTGTTTTGGTTATGAACTTGAAAAATGGCGGACATTTCACTCGTTTCAACTAGGCGAAAAAATAGCTAGCAACATAGCAAGAACAGCAAGAAGACAACTCGAAGGGCGACATCTGCTATTTGGATAGTATTTGCGGGGCTGAACAACCCTAAACGTGCACTATCGAAGATGTATACTTCACTCTCAGAAAAATATCAGGAGGCCTTTAAAGTTTACAAGTTTATTGTCAATTACAAAGCTTCGCACATGTTCATCAAATGATCGATATGACCATCTTCGCACTGTCTTCAGTACTTTGACTTGTATCTTCTGTAAGGCTTTAACGTCTGATGAGTCTGTTTGGATTTCCATAACGCTTTGCACAACCAGCCCGGCACCATTTTTCGGTAGGGCTATTGAAGAAAAATGCTCCACCGACTCTAACTGAACCGTAGTAGACTTCTGCGGCCATTTTACATGGAAGGTCCCAGAAGTTGCAATTTGTCAGCATGTCTTTCCAGAAAGCATCATCACATTGGACTCGCTGCCACCCATAATGTCGACCCTGAAACCAGTAAAAACTTATTAGTTCATTTCCTCTGCGCCTTATGGTTAAGGAATCCAAACGACCACTCGATAATGGCAGCATTATTGTTTAATTCTACGAAGACCACGCTGATAATATATATTTCGGGTGGTTGAGGCACTGGAAGGGGGTTATCGTGTTCACGTTACAAGCGCGCCATCTTTGTTGGTATTATAATAAACGTACTAAATATTGCGGTGAAGACGTCGCTTTTTTTGTAAGTGAATCTGCCTTTTTCGTACCATTTTTTTTGGCGATTATTTCAACTGGCTTACTTTCTCAAATGTAGGCGAACTCTCCTGGAGTTGAATTACTAAGAAACGTAATGGGAAGTACGTATTTAAGTGATAACTTAATATATATTTTATTTTGCATATAATATAAGTACGCCACTGTTTGAAGTGAAGTTGCAATATCTGAGATTGCCTCTCACGCAGTTCGATTATGAGCCCTTTATTCGGCGTCAGAACTCCAAGCAAAAATATCCAGCCCAATAGGCCACTTCTGAGTTTCAAAAACCCTCACTTTTAAAATGAGGCCAAGTGCACTACCTTTCTTATGAAAATGAGTTTTATTTGCATGAGAATGAAAAATCATTTTCATATCAAAGGCTCAGCACTTAACCTCGTTTTGATACAGCGGCCTGGGGGAACTCGGAAATGGCCTATTGGCCACTTTGAGGTCGGGCGGGAGACCGGGTCGGAGATGGATGTTAAGTGCATTGTGGGACTGTTTTGGGGGACGCATTTCCAATATGGCGGCAACTTCTTCCTCAAAACAGTCCCAAAATGCACTTTGACAACCAATCTCAACCTGGTTGGTGTTGGTGTCCCAATCCAATCCTGTGGGAGGTGAACTCAACCTCAACCTGGTTGATGTTGGTGTCCCAATCCAATCCCGTGGGAGGTGAACTCTTTTCTTATGCAAACGCTTTCGTTTGTTTCAATAAATTTGCATAGATGCTGGCCACTTGAGTGAAAACGCTCTATAAACCTGCATAAATCAGTTGACAGGAAAGAAGACGGTGGATAACAACGTATCCCCAATTCGTGTAAACAGGGCTACTTAAGCTATCTTTGTCCTCATACGTTTGCGGTAATCCCTTTTTTTCTTAAGAAAGAAAATTAGTCTTACACAGTAGTAGCAGACATCATGTTTGTCACAGGCAAGTCTAAATTTTGTCTTGTAGAAGAATGAGAGGTCTCCTGGTATGGAGCATCCATTAACTTTTACGTAGCATGAGGTCACTTCTGGGATCAAGAAAAATACTACCAACAGACTAAGCACGGCGCATAAGGCTGAGAGTCTCATGGCGATGTCAACCGGACAAAGAGAAAACCTTAAAAAGAAGAGAAAGAACAGCTGACAAAAGCTGAGAGGCTGAAAAATTTTATAAAGATTAGCTTGCACAGGATGGTCACTTGTGGGTTCAAAAACAATACTACTAGCAGACTAGTAGTATTTTTTGTATGATTCTCATGGCGATTTCTGTCAGTTAGGGAGGCAACCTTAAAAAAAAGGTAGAGATAAAAGACAGTGCAGCTAATAAACTTAAACAACAATTTTGGGTGAAAATACATGTTTTTTCAACTTCTTTCAACAACAAAAGTAAATCTTGTGGCTAAAATCATGCAAGGTGTATATTTATGTGTTATTTTTCATGTAAAACACAAAAATTACCATTTCTTGCGGTTTTAACCTGTTTTCCAATTCTCGGTAAAATCCAAGATGGTGACTATTGTTGGTGACGTCACAGGCCTCCAGCAGCGCCATCACCCATAAAATATACCTCATCTTGTTAAGAAGATCAAAGGCTTTCCACTAAAGGTAAGATCGTTTCAAAATACTGTAACATATCAAAAACTCCGGGGAGGGATTCCATTCCCCCCCTCTTGTACCTTGGTGGGGGTATGAATTTGCTTGTACGTCCGAGGGGTAATAGTTGTCAGACAATGAATTATGCTTTCTTTAAGCTTCTAGAAGTAATTACGCTAAAGGTGTTTGCCATTTACTTGTTTGTTGCGTAGCCCTTAAGGTATTTCTACCAAAATTAAAGTAAAAAAGAAGAAGCATAATTTCGGAAATAACGCAAAAGTACCAAGTACTCGTGAATCATCAAATTCATCAAATTCCTGCAGCACTAAAATTTTGCACTCCTTTGCTTACATAGTTTGAATAATCGGCCCCCAAAAAACCCTGTTATTGAGATGTATCTCAAAGTCAACAACGGCCCGTGACAGGAAAATTTCAATGAGTCAACATTACAACACATTGTCATACTTTGACGCAGTAATTTATAGCTAGTGACCAAATAGTACTGGCATACAAAACAGTCAATGTCCAATTAGAAACCGCCATATCAAGGTTACTCGACGATTCGACGATATGATTGAGCTGGGTAATGATAACAGTGTCCAGTAATGCTAAAAATACCGGTAGAAACGCTTTGATACGCACCGCATTTTTTTTTATTCCTGTAAACTTTGCTTTCAATTTACCACATTATGTTGCTAGCTATATGCACCACACAGGTAAAAAGAGAGTAGAAAAAATATTTTAAAAAAGACAAAAAAAAAAAGGGTAGGAAAAATTCGCTTCAAGGGGATTCGAACCCGGACCCTAAGAATCAGTTAGAACTAAACGTAAGCCAGTCTAGTCCCTAGTAACCTGAGATCAGGCTCTATTTTCGTTTCACTTTGTAAATTACGTACATTCCGACGGGCATGGCGAAACGAAAAGAGAGCCTGATACAAACCTTCTACGAAACGTCTGCCGCCCACTTTTTTGATTGACTGACATTTGCCGAATCAGCCAACCAAAATTGCTTCCGTTGCTTGTTTTTCTAGAATGCAATTTAGTCAAAAGAGGGAATTATAACAAAAACCAGCAAGTGAAAAAAGAGGATCAAAAGACCAATGCCATACAAATACAAATCGCCATAACATGATTGTTTCACTATCAACCTTTGACTTAAGAATTTTTCTCTGTCGAAGTGTTAATGTAAAAAAAGGCTACTCAAAAAGTGAAAGTTACATTATCATACTATAGTCTGACCCATCATTTAAAAAACTATTGAATAAAAATACCCAGGTCTTTTGATCTCTAACAATTAATATAATTCTTCGTATATCTGTGCCTCGTTCTAGTATTACTCATGAATCATCAGCAAGTAACAACTCCTTTGCTTGCACAGTTCAAATAATCGGCCAAAAAACCTTAATAATTGAGATGTATCTCAGTCAACAAAGGCTCGCGGCAAGGAAAATTCAACCGACAGTTGAAGACATCAGTTTATTTGCATTAAGATAATCCTGAATATAAACATTTATATCCTTCGTTCTTGGATCAACATATAGCACATTGTCATACTTTAACGCTCTAATTTATAGCTAGTGACCTTCTGCCAACAGTACATTTCCAATACGAAACCGCCATATGAAGGTTACTATCAAAGATTTTCTTGCTAGTTTTGTTATCGTTCCTTCTTTTGACTAAATTGTAAAAGACATTAGCATTTTAGCAGGGTGAAAATCCTGGGCATGTGGAATAAGCCATTTTTTTCCTGAATTTTCGTATTCTTTAAATCGCAAATATATAATTATACCATACAATAAATAAATTAACCCACACAACTATTTCTTTTCCTTTTAACCTCTGAGTCTAGAATTTTATTACATTAATTTTGTTCCTCTAGCTTTTCTTGGCGATATTTGTTACCCAGTACTTTTAGAACAAGAAAAATTCTCGCTCCTTTTGCTTTTTTTGCGACATTTGCGGACTTTTCGAGGCCACTCGTTATCTTTTCTCTTTCTCAGTCTAGAATTTTGGTAAATTGTCATTCTTGCTACGCTTGCGATATTTGTTATGCAGTATTTTTTAGTTGCAGAGAAATTGCGGGTTACTTTTGCGTTTTTTGCAAAATTTGCGATCTTTTCTAGGCCCCTAGTTGCCTTTTCTCTCTCTAAAATTTTGTTAAATTTGTTAGTCTTGCTATTCTTGCGATATTTCTTACTCAGTCTTTTTAAATAGCAATAAAAAATCTTGTTATTTTTGGAAAACTTGGGAACTTCTCGAGATCCTAGCTTCTTGGCCTTTTCTCTTTCAAAGCGTAATTTTTTTTAAATTTGTTAGTCTTGCTACTCTTGCGATTTTCTTTGCCTTATCTCTTTCTAAGTGAAGAAATTTGTTGAATTTTTTATTGCTATTTTTGCGATATTTGCAAGCGAGTGTCTCGCTAAATTTTCTGGTGAGTCATTTTTTGCTAAAATTGCGAAAAACTTAGCTCGCACATTTTTGCTAGTGCGCTCAATCCTGGACATATCTCCCATACCTTGAGTAGCAACAAATAAGAATATGTAGAATCGCTTATCAATTTCCTGGTCAAATACAGCGGCCAACATATAGACTATACACGTCATTATCTCGGAGACGGCGTTATCCAACAAATAATACGCATGTCTTTGTACCAGATACTTTCTGTATATAATACTTGCACTGCTTATCGGCCTTGCCAATAAGTAAGGTTTGCACCAGCTCACAGCAAAAGGGCTATCTGATAATATATATTGCGCGTTGGAGATGGCACGAAACAGGGCCATAAGCGCGCATATTATTTCTAAATACAGTTATCATTTTATCAGATACCTGCTAAACAAATGTAATATTTACATACTTGTTAGGTTTGTTTAACTTTCGTTTTTGGTCCCGAGGTTTCCAAATATATTTTCACCGCCTCACCGTGTTTGTCGTGGCTTGCTCACTAGATTCAGGGATTTCAGATGCGAATGGTCCTAAAAACAATTTCAGGATATTTTATCAACGTATCATGCAAGATTTAAATTGCATCGCTAATTAGTTCCTCTTTGGATTATATAATTTTTGGTTTTGCTCTGTTTTTTCTTTCATTGTTGCAGAATGAAATTGTACTTCCACTTTATTGCCGCCTTGATATTCGCTATGTTTGATGAAATTCGTTGAGAACGTTTGAAAATACTTTGAAGACAAGAAATACAGTAAAAATTGGAAAAATTGTAATTATAGTTTTTGGAGCGATTTGGAAATTAAATTTCCCTTCATTTAAGTTACTTATTATTTGACAATTGGAGATAAGGGTTCATGGGGATAGCTTTAGCCGATTACGAGGAATTAAAAGGTTTTGGAAACGTGCTTTTAAGCGGAGGAGCTGGTGTTTTTGTAAATGTGGTTCCAGAATTCGTAGAAGATCATGGCGGGCCGTAGTGCAACCTCGTTCCCAGGGTTCTCTCCTACCCGCCCTACGGAGCGAGAGAGAGAGAGAGAGACCCTGGAAAACGCTGGTCACGTAGCTCCAGAACAAAATTATTTCTAAGGGAGGGGTCCCTTGTCTCACATTTTTTTGTCTGGTTTATTCGCGACGTTCACGCAGTGATCGCAATAGCAAGATAGATTTGCTAATCCTACTACAACTATAACTGAAACTAAAAGGAAATTTCTGCCTTAACAAAACTATCAGATAAACAAGTGAATTACCAGAGAAGGAATCAAAAACTAGCGTTGTCGTCGGTTAACCGATGACACCAATCGCTAAAAATTCTACGATCTTGAGTTATACACAAGCAAGGTAAAATCCCTGTATGTTGAACTTCTATATTAAAGGTTTCAATGTTCGTCTGACAGCGGCTGGTAATCGGGCGAAATAAACGTACACCATTTGCGGTCTTAGCGGTTCGGCGTGACAAAACTCCGGGAGAAAACATGGTAGTTACATTGAGAGCAAGAAATTCAGTTAATACATTTACGATCAAAGTAATATTTTAGATCTAGTGACTTCACGGAAAGCTATAGCCTAAAATGTCAGCATTTACCACCCCCTAACCTTTGTCATGATGCGGCAAAAGGAAAGTGGTAAATAGATCAAAGACAAAAATAATTATATACCAACGCGACATGTAAGACAACAGGAAATAGTATAAGCAGAGACAAAACAGACAATATAATCTTCCAAGCGAAAGGCTTTCTTGTTTATGGCCAATATGAAAACTTTATTTAAAAACACATGTGGCTAACTGATTTCTAAAAATCCTCTACAGCATACTTAAACATCCAGAAAATTAACAAGGAACAATAGATGGTTGGCAGTTGTGCAAGCCATATCATATGGTATTTTGCAACAAAGAAGCTTTCAGCTATCCTGATATTATAAAAGACGACAAAAAATGCAAAAACACAGAGCCTTGGCTAAAAATATTTTCTTTCAAGATTCTCTTTACCTCTTTCCATTTGAACAATAGCTAACAATCAGCCTGACTGTCCGAGCCGCGTATTCTCTTCCCGGTGCACACACGGTGAATCCTCCGCCATTTCCGTTGCATGTGCCAAATGGAAGGATCGCTGATAAACATCCGATTAACATCCAGATATTCTGCAGGAAGTTACGCTTTCGCTGTCAAAAGACTTTGTCCATTATTTTCCGCGATCAAGATCAGGTCAGTACACAGTTTGATGGCTGCACTGACCTGTCTACGCTCTGTAGAAACAAATCTCACACTTACCTGCCCCTCCCCCAAATCGTTTGTTTGTAATCTCCCAGATTCTGGGAGACACGTGACCAGCGTTTTCCAGGGTCTCTCTCTCTCTCTCTCTATCGCTCCGTAGGTCTGGTAGGAGAGAACCCTGGGAACGAGGTTGGCCGTAGTGTCTAGAACGTTAAGTAGTTAGTAATCGCAAGATATCCTTTTTTTCGGTGGGGGAAAAAGGAGCACCAAGAACGCTCTTACACCGGCCGTCAGTCTCTCTTGCTTGGAGATTAGATCGAGAAATAAGGAGGCCATTAATTCTACTCGAAACAGGAATTACTCACTAAAGATTTTTTTATATACTTTCTACTTTAGCGAGGTCAAGTATTCTTCGGGATATTTACTTTTTATTTGTTCCTGAATTGATTTAGTACGCCTGTTAGCGACGACCTGAAATACGTATGTGGTCGCAGGCTATATGCGTGTATGTGGTGTTTCGATACAGTTTTTCAGAGGCCATATTGATATTTTTCAATCGCCTTAAAAGTGTTTTTCCCTGACGATCGCTATAAAATTTTCACCAGTAATTGGCTACAGATTGAAATTTGTGAAAATGTAGCTTTAATTAAAATCAATATCACTATGACAACAATAAACAAAAACAAAATTGATAAAAGCCGAATTTTGTGTGATCTAGACCAGCTACTGAAAATCCAACACTAGGGACTTAAAGTTTGGTGTTTAGCAAACAATCTCCGTAAGAAGTAAAAAATTCTGTATGTTTGAATTCGACTAAAACGAAAATATATTTCAAACCCTAAATTTTCAATAAGCGTGATAGATTATTTAATAAAAACGTTATAAATAACTCAGATTATTCTTAAGTAGCGTCAGAATGCTGCTTAATATCATATTTTGATAACTTTTGGTATATTTTCATTCTTGTGACCTTGAAAACTAACCCGTTTTCTCACCACCTGTATTAGTGCAACTTCATTAAAAATTTGGACTTTTAGCCCTTTTTGTATATCTTTAAAACGACTTGAACAAAATTTTTAAAATTTCTTCACATATCTTCATAATGTATATAATAAGGTCTGAAACTTTAATTGAGATTGATTCACTTCGACATCTTAAAATTTCAAGACAAACCTATTGTACGAACCTGTCAAAAATCCGCGTTACAACATTCACTGTTTTGACGTTATGCTAATTTTTCTAAAATAATGCGCGCTGTACATACCTCCATGAATAGTACATTTTAACTTGAATTTATCGCATCTTCTGGATGTAAAACACTGACAATACTCACACTGAAATGTACTAGTCATGGATATATGTATTGTCCGCAGCATAATTTCAAAACAGTGAATGTTGTTGCGCCGATTTTTGATCGGTCCTTAGGATAGGTTTGTCTTGAAATTTCAAGGTGTTGCAGTGAATTAGTCTTAATGAAAATTTCACACATTACTTTATACATTATGAAGATTATGTGAAGAGATTTAAAAAAAATTCGTTCAAGTGGTTTAAGATAGAAAGAAGGAAAATACACCAAAATTTCCTAGCATCGATATTAAGCAGCATTATGGCGCTAATTAAGAATACTTTGAGTCCTTTATAACGTTTTTATTAAATAATCTATCACGGCTATTGAAAATTTAAGGTCTGAAATATACTTTCGTTTTAGTCGAATTCAAACATACATAATTTTTTACTTCTTACGGAGGCTTTTTGCTAAATTTTCAGTAGCTGGTCTAGGTCGGGCAAAATTAGGCGTTTATCAAGTTTTTTTGTTTCTTGTTGTCATAGTAATATCGATTTTACTAAAACCTACATTTTGACAAATTTCAATCTATAGTCAATCATTGGTGAAAATTTTATAGCGATCAGACAAGGATAAAATCACTTTTAAAGCGATTGAAAAATATCGGTATGGCCTATAAAAAACTATATCGAAAGACCATTAAATACACGAAAACTCAAGGGCCTCGATTCCAGAGAAATTACATCATTGCTAGAGATCGAAAAAGTGATTTACATAGCACGTCATTTTAATCATCACCGAAAATATACTGCATGCTCATCACAAGACCAATTTACATACAATGAAAATTTAGAACACCCGACCATCGCCGTTTTACTAATTAAGATTCTTATTTTTTTGTACCACTTAGTAGTGTTCACTTGTTCCAAAGTAATGAACGCTGTCAAGAGATAGAATTCGTGGACCGAAAACATGCGTGGCTACGATCACGCAACGATTCTTATTTCCAGTTACCACGGTCTCCGCTAGGGACGCCTAGCCGGCACAATAACCCCCTTTTGTGTCCTAAATACGAAGAAAAACGGGATCAATTAAAGTTTCTGGGAAACTGTTTACCTACCCCTCCCCTAAGTCAACATTAACACTTACTTCTCACTTAGGGCGAAATGTTGGGTTAGGGGAGGGGTAGGTGGGCAGTTTCGCAGAAACCTAAATTGATCCGAAAAACGCGTGGCAAATTATGAATCTCGCCGCTTACGCAATCGGGACTAATGAGTTTATGGAATGGCATGTAGCATGGCTTGCGGAATGACATAATTATGAGGAATGTAATATATGCAGAATGAGTCAAATAAATAAATTAAGCTGAAAATTGCGCCCTTTTTTGGCCCCAATCAATTCACAAGCAGCCCCTTTGTTAATGTTGCGGGCTCGATTGACTCTCGACTACTGTGACAATCAAAAAGCCAGGAAAGGCTCCTTGATTTCTCACGTTCGATTAGCTTTTTTTTCACGGCCACAGAGATTCCTTCCTTCTTTCAGGATTTTTTCACGATCAAACCCACACACTCACCTTTCAAGGGAGGTGCGAGGAGACGCGGAAAGGCCGAAAGTAGACAGAGAGCAGTTCGCTTCACTCGATTTGTGGGTTACAGATTGACTCGGGGCGTTTATTTAGTCTCAAATATGATCTGATTTGTTCACCTTACCAAAACTTCAGACCCGTAGCTAGCCCGAATTCACCTTCAGCGAGCGTTCTTTGCCCTCTAGTAATATACCCTTTAAAAACCCAGACAGATTTGAGACACGGTACGTGTGCACGTATTTACGAGGCTTATTTCTTTATTTTTCTTTGGGACACCGAGTCTGCCTCGTTCCCAGATCGGTGAATTAAGGAATGGGTCCTCGTTACATGCAGGGTTTTATGACGATCTTGTTTTTTCCAGTATCTTCCTTTATTTTAATCTTAGACCGCTGTGTTTAAGTCCAGAACCACTTTGGACCTTAAACAGTCTATTTTTTGATCACGTGACCAGCCGCGCCCATAATTATGCAAAATTTGTACTTTACAGATTACACCAGTTTACTGAATGTGACCACAATCGTTTTTTTCTTCCATAATATTTCATTTATTCATATTTTTCTCTCGTCCCAGTCTCCCTCTTAACAAGAAACGTTATAGTTTACAAAAACGTAGATAATTTAAGAAAACCCCGATTAATTCCATAAACTTTGAGTCAATAGTCATTAACAAAAAGTGAGTTAAATTACAAGTGGTATTTATAAAGTGGTGTAAATTTGGATTGAAATAAAAAGCCAAAAATGGGTGTGACAAGTCACGTGACACAGATAATACATTTGTAATAATGAAAAATGAATGCTTATGGGAAGTAGATATTGAATTTAAGATATTAATGCGAAAGGTAAAATCCCCACTAAAACAGACCACTCCCCTCCAAATTTGCAGTGCCCCATTCCTTAACTCACCGGAGGCGCAGGGTACTCTCTCTTACTCCTTTCTATTTTACCTCGTCCGCCGTTACCATGTTATTCTATGTAATGAGAAGAGTAGCAGACTGGTTAAACTTGGCATGTTTTCGTACCTTCACTGCGCATCACAGGAAAAGAGACGTACGTAAATAACCGTTTCAGTTTATTTTTGAAACGAGTTATCGATGACTTATTAAGTATTGGTGTATCAGCTGTGTTTCGATTCAATATTTTAGCCTTGTTTTAATAGCAGTAGTAAATGGACTGGAAACTAAAGCGGTTGCTCCTTCAATTGGCGCCACAAAAAGGCGTGGCAGAGACGCGCTCATGCTTTCCTGTTTAATTTATTTGTTTGCGCCATTTTCCATATATTAAACATAATTATGTCATTCCGCAAGCCATGCCGCATGCGATTCCGCAAACTCATTCCGCCTTTTACCCTCAGCTCACCGTCCTTGTTTGGTCATTCTTGGAATTTTCTGAAGGTTCATTTTTCGACCATGAGCCTCAAATGTCGGTGTCAAGCACCACACCCAAGTGAAAAATACAGCCAAAATCAGTTGACGCTAAAGAGGATATTTCATAAGGGATATCATCTCACCAAGTGGTGTGAATAAGACTGATAAAAAACAAGCAAGCTCGGAATTTACCCATGCATCTCCGTTTTTTTTATTAATTTTTTTTTTTAACATTTTGGATCCTTGCCGTTGGGGGTCACTGCACGGCTTCAACCTCAGAAAGGGTTTGCCAACTTTTGACAAAGTAAGCGAGTTGCAATAATCGCGATAAAGAAAAAAATAAAGGCGATAAACTTCTAAACTTTTTGCCTGTAAAGTCCCTAATGATGTCTTTTGAATATTACTACCAGTATCCTTCAGCGTTTTACTTCCTTGTGCAAAGTAAGTTCAAAACTCTCTGAGATTATAAAATGAAACTATGAAAGAAATAACCAGATGGTAATGGTGGTAAAATGGCGCCATTATGAAAATGGCCTATTGGAAAACCATCGATGACGTCACGTAAGACTGCCTGTACTCCTTACATCCGTAAACTTTAAGACTCTTGGGAGGGTTATATTAAAGGGACCCAGACATGCATCTTGTGTTTGTCTTGGCTTATAGAAGTTTCTTGTGTTTGACTTATGAAAAAAGTGTTAACAACAGATTTTTAAAGCTTTGCTTTTAGTTTGGTCACGCTCCGGAAGCATTCTATTCTCATACTAGTCAAAATTTTGACAGGTGAATTCGCGCTTTAAAATTTAAGATGCAGCAGCTTGAAATTTGCTTACCGACAGCTGAAGCTTTGAGTTACTGCAAGGTTTACGTTTTTAACCTTTTTTCTTTTTTCTTTCTTTTTTTTTTTCTAGTTTCGCAACGATATGAAACGCAGCTGCTATGTGTTCTGTTATTCGCATAAAGTCAACGGAATCTGAACAGATGATGGCTCATGGCTTTTATCCCATCAATTCTACACCGCGCGCAAAGATAGCGCGTATCGTGAATACGGTCTATTGTGAAAACAATCCTTAGCTTGTTTTGGTTACACAAAATGACATAAAGAAAAATAAAAAAAATTCAGAACCTTCGTAATATAGCTTAATCAGATGTTGTTATAATTTTTGTCCCCAACAGGTATTCACCTGATGTTTAATTGTGGTCTGTCAAAAGGAAAACACATGTGTATTCACATGATAAGAATTATAAGCAAAATTGGACGGTAAGGTAACAAAATGAACGAAGTCAAACGTGTTACTAAATGCTGAAATTTCCTTTTCATCGATACTCCTCCCATAAAACAAGAACTTGAATTTTTAACACTCTTTCAAATTAATATCATATTTTCATAGGAAAAATACGATCGCAAAAATTCGCCCTCAGATCACCATAAAAATCAAGAACGCTTTCTCAAACATGAAAGCCCTTGAAATACGCGTCAGTTTCAGCATTACGAGGCTTAAATTACAGAGCCGGGGAGAAAGACGGACACGAAGTTGTTCTTGAAGAGACCAGTTGTACCTGTCAGTTATTGTGTGAAAGTTGAAAGCAACAAGAGATCTGTTTTTAGTGCAATTAATTTGTATAGTATGTACAAGGAAATGTAAAGAATTTAATCACAAACGAACAGTGAGAACTCAAAGGAGCCGATTTAAATTCGTGCAATCACCTTTTACAGCGGACTTTCAGAGGCGGAAAATGCAAAGTTAGACTGAAACGGGAGAAATTACGGACAGAACGTGACCGTACTACATAGCCACCAAACCTTTAGGATCGACAGATATGTAACAAAAAAGTCGGAAATAGGGGATGCTGAGTGAGAGAAAAACGGTTTCCCTCTTCTCTCACAAAACCCTTTCTGTGTTGATGGCTATATTCCTCTTTTGAAAGAAGATATTTATTAAATATATTTAATTTGGGGTGTGGGGAAGTAAACGATTTTATATTTATTGTATAAAAGTGCTCTTTAATTGATTGACAAATACTTAGTAACACAAAGCCTACAATACAACATCTATGAAAATTAAAAACTGCTACAAAGTCACTGTAAAAATTCAAAATAATAAATAACAAACAAAAAAGATGACAGAGAGGGCGAGGGCTACAAGTGTCCTCTTGGATTTTTCCAGAGTTAAAAGAGTTTTGGATGTATCTTTCCTATGCCAAGCGAATGTAGCAATTTTAGTTACAAAGTTCTCTAATCTAGTGCGCGTAACGGGGAGACTGCATAAACAGCATTAGGAGGTAACTAAACTAAAGGTAACTTCTTGTCACATCACTTCTGTTTCAGTTTAAAATATAAAACATAATAATAACAACAGTAATAATAATAATAACAGGACATGGGTTGAATGAGATAAATACAGGGGCGGCAGCAACCTTAAAAACAAATCGATTTTTCTCTTCTTAACGTAAATTTTATTCTATCAGTAACACATTGAGAAAATTCCCGATTTCTGACAATTATAATTCCTCTTTTTATTTTGACACAGGTATTTTTTTGTGTCAAAAGTTATTTACCGGAAAAACCTCTCCGCTAAATGTTAATATTAATATCACCTGAAAAAGATCGAAAGAGCTCAAACTGCGATGCTTGTCTAGTGTGAAAGTGAAACTGTGGAAACAATTCACGTACCAGTTTCTTGAGAGGATAGTCAGCTTAAAATTCTCATAGTTTATAAATATAATGAATTGCTTTTTACAATTAAAAAAAAAAAAAAGAAAAGTAGCATAGTGTTTAACTTGCCTATCTATAAATCGAAAGCGGTCTTTTAAACTTAATTCAGGGTCGTCATTACGCATTCTGATTGTGTTCTACGACTTGGTCATTGGCAACAAGTTAACAAATCACCTGCTTGATTGGTTACGTGTAACACACTAGAATACCGGCCATAACAGAGAAAGAGAACAATTAGGACGAATTTCTGCTAGAAGAAGACTTCAGACTGACTCGTAAGCTGACGGATCTACCTAGTGCGAAATCGCATTAAATCCAGCGGGCTCTTAAAGGATTTGGTTTGAATGATATGACTTAAGTTTTCACAAGCAAAGTAAGTAACCTAAAATTCACGAAGAAGTTTTTTTTCTTATTCCAATTACGCATAGATTTTTGGTTAGAATTCATTGTTAAGGCAAGATCACGAATCTATTACTTTGCGAAGCAATTTTGCGAAATTTTCGCGCATACATTAATGTTTGGTTAAGGTCACTCTCTTCTATTTGTTGAGGCTGAACATAGTCACAGTCTAGCAAAGGGTTTTGGCTTGATTTAGTAAGATGTAAATGAATAGCTTATTTTCTGTGGTTTTGCTCCCCTCAAACTAATTTTGTCAATTTTCTTTAAGTTAGTCGGATATTTAGCCGACTTTTTATTCATCTAGGTTATTGTGATGATTTGTGGTGGGAAAATGACTGCATGTCCAAAACAATTGACAACACTTAATTTTAAAAAGTTCTCACGTAGTTAAGGTGGCTCCCTTGTTTTAAATATAGGTGCATTGAACTATGATGAACTCTATGAACTTTATAACGTTTTCGGTTTTCACGCCATCGCTACGAAACGTTGAAAGAACTACAGCTAACATTGGGCAATAATGGTTGTCTTTATACTATGCTGTTAAAGGGGCTGTGTCACGGCAGTCCAGTTGATTTTGTTGAATTTTGCCAATTACTCGCCCTCAATCGCTATGGAACTTAAAGTAAGCAAAGAAATTACATGTAAATGACAAAGTCAGAGATTCGAGACAAAGAAATATGTCTCCTGAGTATTATTTTTGAAGTTGCAAAAAACAGAGATAAACTTTGAAAAACTGTTAGGCTGAACAGTTTTCAAAAACCCTAATTTCAACCCTTTTCAGTTTTGCCCATCCGTGGCATCTGTTGTATCTGTAGTTGTGTTTTTTTAACCTTCCTTTAATGTTTTAAGCGGTTATTTTTATGTTTCTCTTGGATTTAACGGGCATTTTGTAATACCTAATTTGGCTGAATTTCGTGACACAGCTCCTTTAAGTAAGAGACTTAAGAGCTGCTAAGTTTACGTAACCAAAAATGCGTGTGTGAAGGCCTAACTAAAACCTCAAGTAACTTTACTTTACATCTAATTAAAGTCGGAAAGTTGAAACGATTCAAGAAAGTTTCAAGTGACTTGAAAACATCCATAAGACCGACTTAGCGAACTTGCGGTTTTTAAGCTTTGAGAAAGGCGAAGCAATATGTCAATCAATCTTAATTATATATGTTGAGTGGGAAAATAGGCTTAAGTAAACCTGAAGTAAAAAAGATAGGTTGTGTGTGAAGCTTTCTTTTACTTGAAGAAATTAAAATTTACTTGTCTTGAAATATTTTTTACCTTATTTAGGCCCTAGTGTAAAGACTACCAAAAAAAAAAAAAAATCTCGATGTTACACGTGATGAACATTTCTTTGTGAAATTAGCGCTTAAAGGGGATATGTGACTCACGTATTGCCCTTTTAGGACAATTCTGTGCTGAAGTCGTTTCAGTACTTATGCCTTTACCCAAAACACAAAATGCTCCTGTAGAGTAACAATAACGAATCTATAAATCAAATTTCTCCAGGGCGCTTTAACCATAATATTTTTTTTCGGTGATTTTTGCAGGCAGTAGCATTAAAATCGCATTGAAATTTTGTTGATGTATAATAAGTACGCCAAATATATAGAGAAATCGTTGAGGCAGAAGTTCGTAACTTGAAAGTTCTTTAGAATTCATCTGTGATAGTTATTTTGGAATTTCGAGGACGAATTGCTCCGATAAAGAACGATCTAGCGACTCTAATTTTATATTTTTGGTCCAGCTATGACTTCATAAAGCTTGTCATAGTTCAATAGACCTGTGAAAGCAACGGAGACACCGTGAGTACTCGTATAGTTCAGTAAAAATCCTAAACTGTCAGCTAAGAAATTAAGTTTGCTTTTTCAGAGGTTTAAAAGTTAACGCCAGCTGGAAAATAAGCTCTGACATTCTACCTTACGACTAAGATTTCGAAGAATACGAGAGACCGTCGAGCACACCGCCGCCTACGTAGACTCTCAACTTTGACGAGGCCGGAGCCACCCACCTTACATGTATCAAGTTGTTTATCGCTTAAAAAGGAGTTTCAATTTAATATTTTAAAGTGGACGATGATAATTGTGCTGTTTTTTTCTTTTTTATAGTAAACAAAAGGATTTATTTTTAGTATCGAATAAGACACGGGGGAGGTTTTTAAATGTCAGAATGCTTTGTTTATAGGTATGACCATGGCTATGAAGGCGATTATACTCGTTCTTCTCTGGGGATTTGTACAAGGACAATCTTCGTCTTGTGAAGTAACTCATCCAGACACCTGTGAACGCCTGTCCAGCTTGGAGAGCAGTTTTGAAAGCTTCTGTCGTAATTTTAACTCGCTGCGCTCTAATGGAGTGCATCGGGAAACCGTATGCGCTCTGGATAATATTCGTTGTCAGCTTGTCGATCAAGGCATTCTTCCCAACCAGTATCCCTTGACCGTAGCTCAAGAAAGGTGTGCTGACCCCTTGAAGCGTTTTGACCCAGAGTGTGCTTACGCCCTGTTTTTTAAAATCACAATGTCCAACCCCTTTTTCATTCGCGTCAGAGAAGACACCATTCGCGCCGTCTATGTTGATATATGGCTTTTGCACCCTCTGCTGAGAAGCAGGTGCGGGGCAGTTCTCAATCAAGAAAGTAACGATGCAAAGTCCAGGCTGGCCGCAGGTCTGTCAGAGGTTAGAAGAGGCGAAAATCCTTACGCTAAAGTTTTGTACGGACGGGATGGGCAGTTTCTCAGAGAGGGAATAGAGGCATCCTGTGTAAACAATCCTCTGGCAGACCAAATATTTTGTCCAGCTTTGCCTCAACTTGTGAAATTGGTTAATACCCTAGAAATGGTTAAATGGGAATTCGAGAGGAGTTTCAAATGGAGTGCTTATCGATTGCACTTTTTGATGTTAAAGCACATTTATCCAGAAGAATTCGAAACGGTTTACCCAACAACTACCGAGCAAGTTAGCGAACTTATTGTCAATAACTTAGAGAAGATTTTTGAGTACATTAATAACGGGCAAATAGATGATTTGACTGATGAGTGGATCCCGTTGGTACCAGATTTAACAACAATCAAATCAGGTTGCGAAACAGCGTGGGCCCTTCCAAGTAACGTGAAGAAGAGTGAATGTATGTTTTGGAAAGCCATCGTCCAGCTAGAAGCCTTTAGAAAATCACGGCTCTCTCCAGCAAGTGGCAAGGTTATCAAGATGCTCAACACTAACATCGATTATAAAAGCTTCCTAGCACTGACCGAAATGGATAGGATTCTTCAAGTCGTTGAAAATCAAGAAACTGCATTGCAAGAGCTTAGCCAGTGGGTGACAAGTGAGGTGTCTAAAACAGTAAACGAACGGTTTAATGGCCTTCGAACGTATTTCACTAAAGTTGAAACCTTCAACCGCGAAAAGGCAAATGCTGATGTCGAGTTTATCAACGGAAGGTTAAACAAGTACAAATCCAATATTGAGACTCTGAGTACTGAGTTGGGGAATCAAGTTGGAAAACTTATCGATTATGCAATAGCAGCCGTTTCGCTTGAACTTGCAGAGGATGCAGCACAGTGTGTACTGGCAGCTGCTGTTGTTATGAATCCCCTTGAAAAGCTTTTTGGTGGTTCCAGTGCTGGAGATTATATCGATCGACAGGCAAAACTAGCCGACACCTTAACCCTGGTTGGGGAGATGATAAGGAGAGAGAGGGTCTTTAACGAGCTCGTTAATGATGCAAAGGACATTCGAAGAAGATTGAATAATAACGCCCAATTTCTTGAAGACGTGCGAATAATCCTTGATGGCATCCAAAAGGGTACTTCAGCAGATGACTTTGCATCGATAAAACAAAAGTTTCTTGATGATTACAAGGCTTATGACCCACAAGTTGAGAAACCCGAATTGTCAGCCATGACAGGAAAATGGGAAGAAATGATTGAAGGGACCTGTCAGGTCATATTAGAATGCACAACTAATCTTTGCGCAGGTCCTAAAGCAATAGTTAGAGGCCAAGGTTTATGTCCCAAAGCAAAGGCAAAAGCACAAGAAATGATCGCCACTTATGAGGAGATATATGACTTTCAGTTTGAGCTTATTGAATCCATGGCAACCTACATGAGAGCAGCGGTCTCCCTAGATGCTGCCTCGAGCATCACTGGTGATTACGATGCCCTTACCAGCGAAGCTGAGGTTGATGCAAACGTTGTTAACGATCTCAAGACACTCACTATAGTCTCCTACATTTCGTACAAAATCAACATCTGGAGGATTGTGGAAGACTATTGTAACATACTGGAGTACCAAAGAGGAGGAACACGACCTAGTGTTTGCAACGGGGTTAACACTGAAATTGCAAGTCTCGCTTCTTTCGTTATTCCACCTTGCAGAGAAGTACACGATTACAGAGAAGTTCCAATCGCTTCTAATGGCAACCTGGCGTTTATGAGTCTCGGCGATTTGTATGCTGGCAAGCCCGTTACTTTCCAGATACCAGACAGTCAGTGGTTGGTTGACAATCGATGGATCAACTCAGGCGACCAAAATGCAGCGATATTTGTGAAGCAGTTCGTTGTTTTTCTTCCAACTGTTAGCCCAACAGAAAGGGAAGTACGAGTGGAAGCTAAATTAAGTGGAGAAAATCAACATTCCCCACCAGATGGAACACGGTATGTTATCGTGCGAGTTCCCGAGAAAAAGTTCATTTTTGATTATCGTGAGGGTCACAGTGCTGTATGCAGACGGGATAGCGATAAATTAACAAACCCATATGGGTCTTCTTTGCCAAAAATTTGCCCTTTAAATGAAGATCAGAACAGCTGCCAAGAGCTTTTAGAGAGGACGCCATTGTTCCCTTCAGTATACTCCAAATGGCAAGTTTCCATATCTGGATACGAATCAGTACAAGTTCCAGAACCTGCTTCTAACTTTAAGCTGAAAGTTGACACAAAGCTCTGCTTCATGGAACGACCAAGCAAAGACAAGGGGAAGAAGAACAAGTTTAAAAGGAAGAAGAAATTAATTCTAACAAAGAGGAAGAAGACGAAGTATCATGGTCCGACTAATTGTCCTGATGGTCATTTCTGGTCGGGAGACTCGGGTGTTTGTGCTAAGTGCCCCAAAGGGTCCAGATCCGCCTTACATGGTTATTATTGCGAGAAGATTCCGAAGAAAAACTGAAAATGGTACTAGCTATTTCTCAGCTACTACAGATAAAGTGTGTGATTACACAAAAGTTCAGTCATTCTCAATAAAGCAAAATATACTTATGCTACTGCAGTATGATAGCCAATAAAATGCTTATGAGCTCATCTTTGATGTTCTTGAACTTTTTATCGTATTTGAGTCGAAAGCCCTTTTGCCCTCCCATCGTGATTGAAAGGAAAGGTCCCGAGACTTCGGCCCCAACCCACTTCAAAGAACACATCAAGAATTCTCGCGACATGAAGCAAATGAGCACATCATGGCAGTATTCATAAGAGAGTTACTTTATTCAACCCCATTTGCGAAAGCATGTAAGATTTGATTCTGTTTAAGCGACATGTTTCTGCTGTAGTTAAGGGGAAAAAATTGAACTGCCTTCCCTTACCAAATCCAACACTGTTTTAAATATATTTATAAACTATTTTTGAAAACTGTTTTTAACCTGTTTTGTGAAATAGGTTTTAAATAGGGTGAAAAGTGCATTTTTAATATATTTTTCGACTGACTTTAAAGGTGTTTTAACCTGTTTAAAACACTATTAAAAAATAATTTTTAATGTATTTTAAATTTTGATCAAAATATATAAAAAATCCAGGCCTTTTGCAATGCTTAAAACATGTTTAAAACAGTTATTAAATACCTTATAAATTGGAATAAAAACAGATAAAAACAGTTTTAAGAGGGGGGCGTAAGGGGGGTACGAATACCGCAATACCGCACGTGGTAGCGCGAGAATACCGCAATACCGCATCAAAATTTAGCCAAATACCGAAACCGCAGTAACAAATGGGAAAAAGTTGACGTTGTCAATACTACAAATCCTCCTTTCAAATAGAAATAATACTTTTATGTCAGTGTTTCCAAATCAAGGTGCGTCGATGTCAAGCGTACGATAAACATAAGATCATCGCACTCGTTTAGCTTTGTTTATTACATGTATACGTTTACATAAATGATACAACAGGAGTTTTCTAGTATCACTTTATATATTACTGACCTGGATCATAAACGGACGGAAAACAGTTGACTCTTATGAGGTTGTTTCAGATTCACAATTAACTCGGTTCTGTGTTGAGGGTTTCAAAACGACGACCCGGCCTGCCTTTTGGATTCGAAGGGCACACAGTACACACTAGCCTGCGTAGCATGGCGGTTTTGGTTAGGCGCGCTAAATAATAAGTCGAAATAAAGCGGTGTCACAGCGTTTTGGGTATCCCCGCGTTTTGGGCATCCCCATTCCCAAATCCCTAGAGTTTTGGGCATCCCCTTCTCATATTACTGCAGCGTTTTGGGCATCCCCCGGTACCCTCCCGGGATGCCCAAATCGCTAGTGTTTTGGTCATCCCCTCCAAAAAAATGCTGGATTTCGCGGGAAAATCGAAAACGTTTTAGAGATGGCTTCCGCTAAATATAGAAATCTTTTCCAGTATCTTAAAAAGAAGGCTTATCCGGAAGGCTTTACAAAGCAAAAAAACGACTCTGCGAAATTTGCCAAAAAGTTGGAGTATGACTCAAAATTAGAGTCCTTGTTCTAGGTGGCCAAGGAGAAGGATGGCACAGCGCTACGACGAATTGTTCACCGAGGAAGAGAAAGCGAGGGTCTTCGAAGAGTGCCACTCTGCTCCTTTTTCTGGACACGCCGGCCGCGATTATACTTTTGCACCCTGCGAAGGTTGTTCCCAAGGTGTGGTACTCGGTCGGAATTGATTTAATAGAAGCCCCTACTGCATCTCAAAACGGCAACAGATTAATTTCTTCTGTCCGGTAGGTGCAAGAGGCCTCTGTATAAATTGTGTGACAGCCTTTTGTGTGTCAAGTAGCGCTGCGGGGTTAAGTTGTACAGGCCTCAAATGTCATGCATACTATGAATTCAACACCGCAAAACGCAGTTTTATTCATGTTTGTCTTTTGATTGTTTTGTTTAGTATTCTTGTTTTTGGCTGTATGGAATCAGACGATCGCAGCTGCCGGTGATTGCGGCATTTCTCGCTGGTAAACAGTTCTATTAAATAAAATTGAAGCTTTGCAAAAAATGAAGCGTTGCATGTACAGCGAAGGGATGTTATGCGGTTGTAAATTTCAATTTCGTCCCGTTTTGAGCCAACGTTTACTGCCTATGGGTTTTTTTCTGCGCAATAAACCCGGCGAAAAGTGTCAGACGATATAATTCTAACATGCATCTACACTATTCAGCCGTAAATTCGTGATTGACAATCCCGACTTTTCCCCAGTCTGAAATAATTTAAGCAAAGTCGAAGCGATCAGCGTTTTGGGCATCCCCCACCGGGGATGCCCAAAACGCTAGGGATTTGGGAATGGGGATGCCCAAAACGCTGTGACAGCGGGCGCGGACGAGGAGATTGGGGCAGGAGCTGCTTCGCCGCTCACAGTGGTGCTGCCGACAAAACCATCTAAAACTGCCATGCCCGGGGTGGGGGGGTACTTAGGTTAATATTTGGTTGGTATGTGCCGCTGGCCTCTCAGAGCCCCTACCCCATTTCAGTCTATTCTGTGGCCAATTATAGGCCCCATCTTAGTCATTTGAACAAATATTTAATTTTCGCGATCCCAACTTCGTCACTTTCTATTTTTATGAATTGACCTTGTTTTAGATAGTCTGCTACACAGCCGGCTGTGTAGCAGACTATGTTTTAGATTGAATGAAGAACACTTTACTTTTCATCTACCATACAAACATTCTGGTACCTTTGCTAACCGTAAATATGAAGAACTGTCTTACCCCAAAAAAGCAGAAAATGTGCGAACCCATTCTAAAAAACTCTCTGAAAATGCGACCCCATTATGGTCAATCCAGTCGTGAAAATGCGACCCCATCCAGCGGCACATCCTCATTAGCCTCTTATCAGAAAGTACCCCCCCACCACCCCCGGGCTGCTATACTACGTAGGGTAAACACACACGAATACTAGTACATTCTATATTCCTGCATGCACAACGAGAAGGACAAGTAGTAATTTTTAGACCACACCATCTTTATAGATTATCTTTCGACACTACGCAAATTATAATTATCTCACTGACCTCACTATTTGCTGGAATAATTGTTTGGCGACTGGCACGAAAGTGGTGGTAAGATTGGTATAAAGGAGGTTAACCAAGCTGACTATTCCCACAAGGTCCATGAAGTCATAAATAATGCGACATGTTTGCGTATCATTGGAGGAAAAAGTTAATGTCGTTAATCATATCAAGTATTAACTGAAATTAGAAGCCATACGATTTGTCTGCACTGTTTGCGCAATACAATCTCAGACTGTGCACACAGGTCACGCAGGCTAGCCAGGGAGACCTTTTAGGATTTGTATCCTCTTGTCGTGAAAAAGAAGCAGATCACCGCGACACAACGATTTTTTCACCGACTACCGCGGCGTAAA
>NC_133202.1:31330446-31402946 GCF_958299795.1 Porites lutea
ATATTGGTTGACATACAAGTACATGAGGATTCATAATACAGTTGACAGCTCTTTTAGTTTTTACTGAAATGTACTTCTTGGTCATGATCATGTATTATTTTTATTTTAAATGCAGACTAGCTAGTTTCAAAAAAGGCCTTCATTAGTAGCATTGCCTGTACATGGTAAATCAGCAAGGAAACCTTCTAAACATCTATAAGTCAATGGATGCCCTGTTCTCATGGCACCTTCCCTTTCTTGCCCATATATATTAATTTTTGAAGACATCATAATATTTACTTGATAAGACACTTAATATGGTTATTGCTCCCTCAAAGTCCATAATTTAACCAGGCTTGACTGTACAACATATATCAAAAAAGGCCTTCATTAGTAGCATTGCCTGTACATGGTAAATCAGCAAGGAAACCTTCTAAACATCTATAAGTCAATGGATGCCCTGTTCTCATGGCACCTTCCCTTTCTTGCCCATATATATTAATTTTTGAAGACATCATAATATTTACTTGATAAGACACTTAATACGGTTATTGCTCCCTCAAAGTCCATAATTTAACCAGGCTTGACTGTACAACATATCACAGTCGACAATGTTAGAAATACCTTTTGCCTTCCTTTTTAATTTTTCCGCATCCAACTTCTTTTGATCTGAAACAAACAAATCATTTCAGCAAGAAGAAAATATCAAAACAGTAGATCTAAGAAATACATTCATCTAAAATAATTTTGTTTCTTTCCTTTGCTAAAGAATGTTCCAACAATCAATGCCCACAATAAAATTATTATCCCTATAATGTAGTGAGAATGAGAGAAGTCAGGCCGACAATGTAGATAAAAAAGACTTTTTCTTTGTTCAATTTGAGCGAATAGGCAGTACACAATCTCACCCTTCTTGGTACAGCTATTGGTCAATTCATCCTCATCTTCATGTATCTCGTCTACACCCTCTGCACCATTAACATCGTAAGAATTCTCATCTGCTAAATCTAATCGAAAGAAAAAAGGCCTTTAATCTTAGGGGTATGATATGACCTGGATAAATTAAAACTGTCACTCACCCGCTGAAGCAGTTTGTTTCTTCCTTATCCTAGGAGTTAGTTCAGGTTCATCTAGGTTTTCTTCATTTGATTGGTCTCCTTTTAGGACCTCTTCTCTTGCTTTTGTAGCATCTTTCATTTTGTCTGTCAACATAAATGGAGACAAAAACATTTTTTAAAAAAACTTGTCACAGCGTGCTTCATTTTTACCAACTTTTCTTCTACTTGTTATTAGATTGAACAAAATACCAACAGGTAACATTTTATTACCAGTATTATTCTATAATGTGTATTAACAGGCCTTACATTTCATGAAATAAGGCATTTATTACCATACTGAGTCCTACATGTAAGCATATATTGACGTTTGTATTACCCATCCATCGCATAGCAGGTAGAAGTCTGTGAACTATAGGCAAGTGTGGACTGCTAAATCCGCTAAATGAGTGGGGGTTCTAGTCACTTAAGGGAGAGAAAGAGGAGTGACTTTTTCCTCTCGCGTTTTCTAGACAACTGCAGCTGGATTTTCTAGTGATACTTTGAAGGGTTAAACTGGCAATCCATAAAACGTAACTTCTAAGCGTATGTGTACTTATGACACTTTCTGCATCCTTTAGAGATGAAGATTTAATCAAAATCTATAGACATGTCATAGTGATCCCACACATTTACTATACACCGTATTCACAAATGGCGGACACGCGGGAAAAAACTGGTGCCTAGTCATGAAAGCGAGGCGTTGGAGGATAAACAAAAATTGCAAATGAAGACTTTCAGTGAACTTGCAGAGTGTTTAGCACGGATTCCACCTAAAATAACTTTGTACGGACTTCTTTTTAAAAACAATTACGTGAGATGTCTTCTGCTTTTAATGTTTAGTATTGACTTGCTGTTTGCAATCAAAAGGGACGCGTATATCTTCAAGGAAACAGGATGATTTTGTAGGTTTCCGAAGCATCAGAAGCTCGACAAGTGGGCGATGACTGGAGAAAAGCGGCAAACATGTTGGCCCAAACTTCACATTGAGACCGAGTACGAAAGCCAGCTCACTGCAATTCGGTGAAACAGAAAAATATAAACAATTCAAATCTTGGTGGCAAGAAAGAAAGAAATAAGCGATGGATATATGGCCTACTCGTTAACGCAAGAGACGTCTGCCATTGAACAAAACAGGTCAAGTCGAGATGGAAAAAAGGAAGACAGGAAAGAAGGGGTGACTGAGGTTTCGATGAAGTTATGTTTGTGTTTTTTGGCCAGGACGTTATTCTCTGGTCTTTATCGATGAAGGACATCAATTAGAACTATTTTTTTAAATAGTATAAATGCAGGAGCGATCGAGTGGAGCACGCTCAAAATTTCAACTTTTTACTCGGCAGACTCGGTAAGCCGGCCACATCATTTCAGCGAGTAATTTTCGTATTTCTTATCTTTGGCTGTTGAGAGTTTTAACTTCATGTTCCATGATATTTTAAAAGTGAAGAGTACATAAATAAATGAAATGATGGTCTTCTTAAACGGATCCAGACTCGAATTTAATGATTCGAAACAGAAGCTTGCCGTGTTCAGTCCTGACACAAGCATTGCCTTAAAAGTTTAACCTAGTAAAATGTGAGCTTTATACCACTTTTTTACCAAGAGCTCTTTGAGATAATGCCCGTAAAAAGACCAGGCAAATAGCAAGCCATAAGATTCACACGCTACAGCTTCAGGTTTTGATAAAATTATTTTATTTCGCAATGACAGAGAAATCAAAAGATTTTCGCTAAGCGCTGCCAACGTACCTCTAACAATTCTCTCCAAAGCGACGGACTTATTATCATCCAAAGGAAGTTGTAAATACAGACATACAAAGATATGTATAAAATGACACTGACATGAATGAATGAGTCTCGTGAATGAATCTTTCACCCGCTCTCGACTTGAACTTTTTTGTGTAATGGCGGAGGTCTCTTCCGTTGACAAGTAGGCCGTATATCCGTCGCTTATTTCTTTTTTCTTGCCACCAATATCTGTTTTTATTTCTGTTTTACAGAATTGAAAGTGAGCTGGCTTTCGTATTCGGTTTCAGTGTGAAGTTTGCCGCTTTTCTCCAGCCATCGCCCACTTGTCGAGGCTTCTGAGGCGGCTTCGGAAACCTACAAAATCATCCTGTTTCCTTGAAGATATACGCGTCCCTTTTGATTGCAAACAGCAAATTAGTACTAAACATTAAAAGCAGAAGACGTCCCACGTCCTTGTATTTAAAAAGACGTCCATACAAAGTTATTTTATGTGGAACCCGTCCTAAACACTCTGCAAGTTCACTGGAAGTCTTCGTTTGCAAGTTTTGTTTATCCTCCAACGCCTCGCTTTCATGACTAGGCACCAGTTTTTTCCCGCGTGTCCGCCATTTGTGAATACGGTGTATAAGATTGAATAATTTATGTTTCATAAAACGAAACCCATTTTGAGAACATAAATCTGCCTACGAGTATGTCGCCACTTTGAATGTCTACGACGATCTCGCTTTCCGTAAAATGAAATGACTTCTTCCTCCCAGCCAACCTCCCCCATCCCTGGATGAGATGCTAGTCCATCGCAAGGTTGTCCTCAGCAGTTTGTCGCCAATACCCATTTACACACCGGCCTTGGTGAAGTGGGACAAAGTGGTGCAAAGCATCCCGTCTAAGGAAATAGAACAACTGCAAAGCATGAACCTGGACTTTCGGATTCAAAGTTCAAGGCGTTAACTGCTAGTGGCCCAGTACCTTCTCCAGGGTTTTTCTTTGTTTTTTTTCAAAAAAGCCCTGGGAAAGAGGTTGCGCGCGGCCTTCATAATAGGGACCTTACGAAACTACGACGGCAACGGCAACGGCAACGCAGACGTGCGTCAAAACAACAATAGGTGTAATGAGTAAAACAGCAATTAACTCTGCACGTGTATCACGCTTTCTTTTGCAAATTTCTTTGCCGTCCCTGACTAACTAGGGCGTGAAATTGCTAAATTTTAAGTTTACTTCAGAACCGAAACAGCAAGCCGATACATTCTATCATCTCTCACTTAACTCTGGTGTAATTCCCTCTCTTCCGCTCCAACATAAATTAGTCCCTTCTTTTAAGTAATTGGGCGACTTGGGCTAATCGCAAAAACGTTTGAAAGGATATGCAAAGCCTATTTTTCAACGACGTTTTCATGGACGTCTCCGTTTTACAGATCGTAAGGTCCTTATTTGAACAACCAGGAAACCTTCAACTGATTTTGTTTAAGTAACGCTCCGGCTACAAGCGATAGCGAGAACAATGGGGCTGCGGCAACAGGAACCGTTAATGTCCGGCAAGAGTGAGCGTGTTAATTAAATTAGATTTGTTTATCCCATTGGATAAATCGATATTAGCGCGAAATTCAAATGGTTTCAAGAAAATTTCAATCCTTAAATGTTTAATTGCACGGCTGAAATCCACACATTGTCTATAACACAACAAAAGCTTTGAACATGCCAAGTGTAAAAAAAATTGTATGTGAGGAACTTTGGTTTTCGTACGAAACACTTTACCGAACGTGATGATTTGCCTTGTTTTCGTCGTAATCTTGACACATTAGTCAATTATTCACTCAGGTCTATTATGTTGGCGGAAAATATTTCAGATCGGTTTTCAGTTTACCGCCAAAAAGAACATTGAACAGAACAGTAACGTGTAACAGTAACGTGAATGAAAACAAATACAATAAATTAAAGTTACTTTGCGGGCATTACAGACCCTGTTGAACTTTGCGTTCACTTCATTCATTGGTCTTCAGCGCTATCCTCGGGATAGCGTTATCATCGGATCTTCGTCGCTATCGGAGAAATCCCAAAAATAGGCTTTGCTGATTCCATCTAATCGTAAGCCAATTCCTGGCAAACTAGGAAACGTCTTTGAACGAAATAACAGTTCTTTGTCACTGAGTTTCTTCCCCCGGCAACAAATGTCTATAACGGACTCGTAGGACAATAGACACGCTATGTTCAGGACACCAAATTGACTGTTGTAGGAGATGTTCACACTTCGCAAACTTTGCAGTTTATATTTCGCATTGAAGATGGCCTCCTCCGAAATATTCCTGCAGTTTTCGATGTCTAATGTTCTTAGCTTCTGTGCTTCCGTCGCTAGTCTTAAAAAATTCTTCGAACTTATTGTTGTGCCTGCAAGACTGAGCTTTTGAATTCCTCTAACAAGCCAAATTGGGACTTTCTGGTATAACTTGCCAGAGTTGCTCATATCCTGAACATCACAACTTAGTAGAGCTTGCCGTCTCGAGCGATTTCCAGAAAACACAAATCTCCACCAAGAATAGCACAATCCAAAGACGGCTATCAGATCTTGTGGCCCTAGAAACTCAAAAACCAGCTCCCAAAAGAAGTAATCCGCCAATGGTAACATTTTCGAATTGTACTAAATGCCCGTTGCTCATCGAAAAGACAAAGAGTACAATAAACAATGAAGGGAATTATGCTAGTTACACGGCTCAAGATCCTATCACCTTTTTATTGGATGTTACACTTCCGTTTGCGGTCCAGATCAATGCATCGCAACTTTTTCTGGACGCGATCTATTTTCACTTGGCTCTTGACGTAGTGAATTCACAATAGTTTGTTTGCAGCGCTGCTTTTTTACTCTACAATTTTTAATTGAGTAATGGATCAGAGGTGAGTGTGAATTCCAGAGTCTGTATTTATATTTGGAGAAGGCAAACTTAAAATGATCAAAACAACAGCTCTGCACGTGCATCACGCTTTTTAGTACATTTATTTGACGTTCACTGCACGACTACGACCTGAAACCTCCTAATTTAACGCTTTGCGCAGGACGTGGACATACTACGACGAATTTCCTTTAATCTTTTTGAGCCTGAATAAAATTTTTAGGAATTCAACTCCAGTAAAAGTCCCCTGCATTTTACATATTGAGCGACTCCAAATAGACGCGATTAAATTTGAAAGATTGCAAATTCATTTTTTTACGGTCGGTTCCACCTAAAAGAAAGAAGGTACATTATGGTCTTTTGAAAACGGAGAATAAATATATATATAAAAAAAATCGAATTTATACCCCCTAAATTATCTCTAATAACTCGAAGGAATCTGGTACAGGTAAGATCTGGGTAACGGTAGCGAGCATAGCAATGCTCGATGAACATAATTCGCTGGAATATTATGGAATTTTCACATTTGACATTTTTCGCTACTATTCATCGCAAATCCCAGAGCCCTTGCTCTCGATAAGAATTTAGTTTTAGATCTTGAGGCTGCACGGCATAGACCCACTAAACTAGGAGTTTGATGATCTTTTCGAGAAAAGCTGATCTTTCTAAGAGCAAACATGAAAAGATAAGGGCTTCAACGCCTCCTTATAAACTAAAAATTATAATAATAATAATAATAACAATAATAATAATAAAAATAATAATAATAAAAAAATTTTATTGACAACAATGCTAACCATTAAAATCCTATTTACAATTAATTCGCTTAAAATAAAAGAAAAAACTATTCATTCAAAAACACTATTTACAATTCCTGTCGATTTAAAAAGCACTTAATTTATCATAAAAAAAGTTAATTTAACTAAGAAAATTTTTTCCCAATAATAATAATAATAATAATAATAATAATAATAATAATAGTAATAATAATGATAATAAAATAGAAACTGTTACGTCGGAGATGATAGCACGAGTACCACGAAGCTTTAAATTATGTTTCCTTTAGATAATTCTAATAACTGATCGAAATCTTGCTAATACGACATTGGTGAAAGGCCTGCATAGCTACTAGTCGGGCAACTTTCACCTATCAGCTTGCCTGAATAGTTAAGTTGTATTCATGAAGGTGGTTCCTCGAACTTAGCAATAATTCATGGAAAGAAAACAAAGGACGTCACGAGCCGTGAAGAAAGTTTGAATTTCAGTTACTACTTTGCGTCTTCTAGAATTTTTGATCACCCAAGAATTTTCAAACAAAAAATTCTATCAAGTATTCAAAATTGGTAAAAATATATATCCAGCCGAATTTTTGAAAACATACCTCAAAATGGACCATCGCCAGCTTTCTGGTCACTGCGGTGAGAAAAAACATAGGGGGCTTGCTGTCCTGGTTGGTCTCATTGACAAGTTCAGTCCCTGAGCTAACTCGCCATGGGCTGGAAAGGGGCCTCCATGTCAATCCCTAAGGGGGGAGGGTGCTGCAAAAGCGTTGTACCTTCCGTTAGTCCTGGTCTGGGAGAGTCAGTGCACTGGTCATGTCTGCCTTTAGTTTGTCATGTCAAATTCTTGTAACGTTTGAGGCCCATTGGCCAATGAAAGCATTCCTCTCAAGCACGTGCTAGGCTGGGGGGGGGGGGGGGGGGTTGGAGGAAGTCAGGGTGGGTGATTTAACCTTGAATTTCTCTGCTTAGAACTTGCTTAAGTCTCAAGCGTCCTCCGTCATTCAGGGCCTTTAAGCAGCCAGAGTGCATGGACAAGTCCAGAGTGTCTTTTCGATGGACTTGAATGTTTCTTGTGCTAATCAGGAACCAAGAAGAGAGTCAACTTAAGAGAACCATGGGTAAGAGCTGAGTTTCTTGGCCATATTTACTTTAGTTGAGTCAGTTTAAGGTGTGTGGGCTCCTGGTGTCCGATGGTACGGTTTTCATAAATCCGGCTAGATAGATAGATAGATAGATAGATAGATAGATAGATAGATAGATAGATAGATATATATATCCCCGATTGCGCTTCCCCTTTTTAAATTAATTTCTCGATGCCTAGATATCGTACTGAACGATGTTTCTTCCTGTGATTTTTTTTTTTAATTTACCAATTTAACTCCTTTTTGACACAAATTCAATATGTCAGCTCGTTTTGTTTAATATAAATTGCAACTAAATGGAAAAAATGAAGGTTCTGTATATCACTAGATTTACTTACGCTCAAGGTAACACATTTTACTGTAGCGTATTTTACAATTACTTATTTTACAAATTTTTGCTAGTAAACTGTGAAAAGTACGATTTTAAACGGATGGGTTTCATTTTTGTTTTATTATTATTATGCTTTAATAAATGCTCCTCTCCAACCTCCCCTCCCCCCCTCCAAATTTATACGCAAAATTAGTGATGTAGAAAAACAGCTGTTAGCAATTTAAGGCTGGAATCATTTCTCATTTATAGCACATATGCGTTAAGTCGCATCATTTGCCCGCTGGAATTTTAAATTGTGTTAGATGCATATGATTCCAACGGCTAAAATAAATCTGTCCCAAATAGTTGGTTGATTAAATTCAGGGTAACCAATATTAATGACAAAGCAACTTTCATTCAATATGGTTTTTTCTGCAACAGCGTAATTAAAACACGAAGAGGCGGGAATTTGGGTAAAGGTGCGTTGGTTAAAAATTAAGGTAAATTGTTTTCAAAGAGTTCAAGGACACGACATTCATTATACAACGACTCATGAGAAGAACATTTAGTTGCATGCATCATGTCGACTTCAAATTTCAAAAGAATATATACTAGATTACATTGTGAACGAATTACTGACTGTTATTTTAATTTTCTTTCATTTGCAAGCAAACAACGTTTTTACAATTCTTCTTGTCGGAAACAGCGACTAGCAGGTTGCCTCGACCATTTCTTGCTAATAGAATTGCTTTTTTTTTTTAGCAATAATTCAATGCATCGTGGAACTGTTGTTTAAAGTTCCTGTTTAATGTAACTCTAAACTAAAATTTATTAAATATAAGCCACACCCTGGATCAAATTTCAGGGACTTTTGGCTTTATATTAATTTCTTTCACGCCTTAAATGTGCTTGATTCCAATTCTGAAAAACTGGTGCCAACGTTTGAATACTTCCAAGGAAATGTCGCTGAAGGTAGCAATCGCTTGGATTGTTGTTACTTTTATTGCATTTATCCACATCTCAAAATATAATGCACAGGTGAGCTATTATCATTCGTCAAAACTGAAAAGATAAGTAGTCAATAGAAGTGTTTTTATATATTAAAAGCCACTAATAGTTCATATTGAACGCAGGTTAAGTTCGAGTTTGCTACAACTAACAGATGTCGGATGAATTCCAGATTATAAAGGGCCACTAAACGTTTCAATGAAAAAACAGCCCTGCAATTTTTCAGAGTTTAGTTTATCATTCTTCCTGTTTGATGCATGAAAAAAAATCTATGTCTGTCTCTAGGCAAACATTTTATGCCTTAATACAGACTTATTTCTTTGGCTAAAAAGAGATGAAAAAAAAAACAAAACAAAACAAAACAAAAAAAGGTTCTTTGAGGTGGTTCCATTGTTATTACAGAAGCAGCGATCTACGACAATCTTCGGTCTCAAAGCTGTTTTGGTTTAAAGGCTGCGAAACTCTGAGATACCTGCTGATAGACAGCAATTATATAAAGGAATTCGATTTAAACAATAATATATAATTATGTCTTTTTGCATAGTTATGTTTAGCAGAGCCCGCTTTTCAAGAAAATCGTGTCTAGTGAAAAACTTTACTGTTATGCTTTGCCTGAAATGTCTCGTATCAACCAAGTTTTATTGATATAATTGGGGTGTGCCACGAAATTTCAACAGAAATCATTGAAGCAGTCTCGAACGAGAGAGTCCTTCTGATAATTTGGGACGAGTAAAAAGAATACACACTCTTCTTCGATGGCATTTTATATGTTGTCCCACCACTGAGGCACTTGTAAGCCCTGGTCAAACCTAGAATCTAGAGATCTAGAGTCGTGTAACACGAGGTTGGCCTAGAAGCCGTTATAGATGCACACATTTTTTTCCAACCAATAAAATGTGTAACAATTCCACAATCTGGATATTTCTAAACTGACAAATTGGGTTATCAAAAATTGATTTCCATGTGTGCAATTAAAGTTGGGAAATAAGCGCCAGCAAAATTGAAAACCGACATTTTCTAATTTATAATTCTCTTTAGCTTCTCTTTTTGGGTGATTCCAAACCTGAGACAACCACCGCACGAATTGTGGAACTAAATATTCGTACACAGCTTCAGCAGATTCGTGTGTAAAATACTCGGTTTCAACAAAAAATGTATGAATAAATAAAATAAAGCAACAACAACCAAACACAGTCACACTCTGGAGCTGAGCGGCTTCACTGGTTTTATGTGGATGGAAGTAAGGCCGATTCAGGTATAGAAATATTGTGCGGATTCAGAAATATCGAGAACAAAAACATTCGATTTAATTTAGAGCAAGGTTTTGAGTGTTTTATAGTTTATGCAACGAGTGGGAATGTCGCATCAGTTGATTTTAAGCCGAATTCAGCAGCAGATGATTGCGGTAACGCTTTCCGAAAGTGCGTTTTTTGGGTTCGTTTGACTCTGAGCGATACGTTTTTAAAAACAATTCCATAGCTGAATTCAGAAAAACGTATTAGTATAGGTAATAGCATGATTTGTAGTGATATTTGGCATAAATACCACGAGTGATATTTCAAAATTGTTATACATAATTTCACGAACCGTTAGACGAGTGAAATTTAAGACAATTTTGAAATGTCACGAGTGGTATTTATGCCAAATATCACGGACAAATCATGCTATTATTTGTTTATACTACTACTCGCAAAAGGGCTGTAATTTTCACATGTAGGTATTTCAAATTAAGCTGAAATACCACTGCCCTGAGCCAATCAAATTGCAGAAATTTCTCATGTAGTAGTATAAATTGAAGACTTATCTGTTCAGATGCCCCAACGATATCTTGGCTGCCGTCACTGCCGTCACTGCTGTCACTGCCGTCGTCATCGTCCTTGCTTAAGGTCCCTATTATAATTAATGATTGTCACCCAACTAGTTTTAACGAGAAGTATTATTGTTATTTAACTATATTTCTTGTATATTCTTTTAGTTATCTGTGCACAGTAGAAAATAAAGTTGTTGTTGTTGTTGTTAACGGAAAACTTAATGAGAATGTTTTCATCAACACGAGCAATTTTTCCTTACGGTATGTTCGAATTCCGAGCCTGTTCGTGAGTACACAGACGTTACTCCAGTTATATTGCACTTTTAATCATGTAAATCTTGCGAGGAGATAAAGAGCTCTTGTCACCTTAAGTCCAACTCGCTCTTCAAGTTGTCAGGTTTTGAGTTTCAGATTGTTATAATTGTTTTGCACTGTGTCTATTTACATGGGCTATGGGCTACCCATAAATCATCTGTAATAACTTCGAGGAAAAATATTAAAGCATGGCATTAAATTGGCGTATCTTACCATTTCCTTTATCATTAATAATTTCGTATAAATTGAAGTCTTCCCCCAAGTTTGATGAACATCTCGATGCCGAAATATCGAATATTGTACCGAACGCTCTTGTTTTAGGGTGACGACCGAAAAGAAAGAAGGTACATTATGGTCTTTTGAAAACGAAGAATAAATATAAAAAAAGAATCGAATTTATACCCATAAATCATCTTTAATAACTTGAAGGAATCTGGTACAGGTAAGATCTGGGTAACGGTAGCGAGCATATGCAATGATCGATGAACATAATTCGCTGGAATATTATGGAATTCCCACATTTGACATTTTTCGCTACTATTCAACGCTAATCCCAGAGCCCTTGCTCTCGATAGCAATTTAGTTTAGATCTTGAGGCTGCCCGGCAAAGACCTACTAAACTATGAGTTTGATGATCTTTCCGAGAAAAGCTGATCTTTCTAAGGGCAAATATGAAAACACAAGGGCTCGGAACGCCTCATTATGAAGAAAAAAAATGTATATTATAATAACACAATAAAAACTGTTACGTCGGAGATGAAAACAAGAGTAGCACGAAGCCTTAAAGTTGTGTTTCTTTTAGATAATTCTAATAATTAATCAAAATTTCTGCTAATAGGACATTGTTGAAAGGCCTGCATAGCTACTTGGGTAACTTTCACCTGTCAGCTTGTCTGAATAGTTAAGTTGTATTCATGAAGGTGGTTCCTCGAACTTAGCGATAATTCATGGAAAGAAAACAAAGGACGTCAGGAGCCGTGAAGGAAGTTTGAATATCAGTTACTAATTTGCGTCTTCTAGAATTTTTGATCACCCAAGAATTTTCAAACAAACAATTCTATCAAGTATTCAAAATTGGTAAAAAAAGATCCCCGATTGCGCTTCCCCCTTTTTTTTATTAATTTTTCGATGCCTAGATATCGTACTGAACGCTGTTTCTTCGAGCATTTTTTTTTTTTAATTATCATTTTAACGCCTTTTTGACCCAAATTCAATATGTCAGCTCGTGTTTGAACTTTTTTGTTTAATATAAATTGAATAAGTGGAAAAAATGAAGGTTCTGTATATCACTAGATTCACTTACGCTCAGGCTAGCACGTTTTACTGTAGCTAAATTTGCAAGTTAATCATTTTACAAATTTTTGCTAGTAAGCTGTGAAAATTACGATTTTAACTAATGGGCTTCAATTTTTTATTATTATTATGCTTTAATAAATGTTCCTCCCCAACCTCCCCTCCCCCCAAAACTATACGCAAAATTAGTGATGGAGAAAAACAGCTGTTAGCAATTTAAGGCTGGAGTCATTTTCTCATTTACAGCAAATGCGTTAAGTCGTCGCATTTGCCCGCTGGAATTTTTAATTGCGTTAGATCTTAAAGATAATAAAATAATTCATATTATTCCAACGAGCAAAATGAATCTGTCCCAAATAGTTGGTTGATTAAATTCAGGGTATCCAATATTAATGACAATACAACTTTCATTGAATTGGTTTGTTTGCGACAGCGTTATCAAACCACTATGACACAAAGAGGAGGGAATTTGGGAGGAGACAGATTGATAAATTAAAATAGTTTTGTTTTCAAGGAGATCAAGAACACGACTTCCATTATACAAGTAGAACATTGAGTTGTGTGCATCATGTCCACTTCAAATTTCAAAAGATATCATGCCTCCAATCTGTTCGAGGATTCTGGAAATTTGTAATAAGTGGACGAACTACTGTATACTTTTTTTTCTTTTGCAAGCAAATATCGTTTTTACAATTCTTCTTGTCGAAAACAGCGTCCAGCAGGTTGTTTACAAAATTTGCGATTTTTTTGCTACCTTGACGATTTCCTACTAACAGAATTGCTTTAATTTTTTCTTGGCAATAATTCAATACAGCATGGAGCTCTTGTTTGTAGTTCCTGACGGTTTAATGTAACTCTAAACTAAAATTTATTAAATTTAAGCTAGACCCTAGATCCAATTTCAGGGACTTTTGGTGCTATATCAAGTTCTTTCATGCCTTAAATGTGTCTGATTCCAATTCTGAAAAACTGGTGCAATCGTTTGAATACTTCCAAGGAAATGTCGCTGAAGGTAGCAATCGCTTGGATCGTTCTTACTTTTATTACATTTATCCACATCGCAAAATACAATGCACAGGTGAGCTATCATTCGTGAAAACTGAAAAGATAAATAGTCAATACAAGTGCTTTGTATGTGCAACTAAAAGAAGCCGGATGAATTCCAGACCATAAAGAGCCACTAAACGTTTCAATGAAGAAAAGCCCTGCATTTTTTCAGAATTTGGTTTATTATTCTTCCTGTTTGATTTCGATGAAAGAAATATATGCCTTTACTAGGCCAAACGTTTTATGCCTTAACGCTGACTTAGTGTTTTAGAGATGGACAAAAAACAAAACAAACCCAAAAAGGTACTTTGAGGTGGTTCCATTGTAGCAGCGATCTACGACAATCCTCGGTCTAGTAGATTTCAACAATGATATAAAATGTATAATTATATGTTTTTAGCAGACCCCACTTTTTCAAGCAAATCGTGTCCAGTGGAAAATTTTGCTGTTACGTTTTACCTAAAATTTCTGGTGTCAGGTTTTATTGATATAATCAGGATGTGCCACGAAAATTCAACAGGAATCTTTGAAGCAGTCTCAAGCAAGGGAGTTCTTCTGAACTCAGCGTTGAAATTGTTTGATTGTGAATTTTCAAAACGCATTACTCTGAGAAGGACTCGAGAACTATATTTTGTTGGTTTAAGTCCTAAACATAAACACTCTTCTTCAATCGATGGCCTGTATGTTGTCCCATCACTTAGGCATTTGTAAGCCCTGATCAAATCAGGGATCTGGAAAGCGAACTAGAATCGCCTAGCACGAGGTTGCTTTCGAAGCCGTTATAGATACATATTTTTTCCAATCATTTACATTTTTTATTGGACTATATATACAGAGTATGTATTATAAAAAAATAATAATAAAAAATAATAATAATAATAAAAAAAAGAATAGAACAACTTTCAACGGCGCAGCCGCTGTCAGGCTCTTTTGAATTGGAAAAAGCATGTGCAGCAGTTTCGCAGTTTCGCAGTTTAGCTAAGAAAATAGGAAGTGTTTGACTCATTTTCTCTTGTGTTTGAACAATAGCAGGAACAGGTGCCCCAGTAACCATTATTAGAGATGATTTTATAATTAAAATCTTCTACACAAAATTAACTTAAACAAACTTCATTTATTAATTTAATTGCCACTTCTAAAGGTATTTATACGGAATTTTGTGATCATTAAATATTCCACAATTTCGCAAAAATTTCGAGAATATTATTAACAAAGTCTTCTTCATTACATTAAGTTTGGCAAAGCAGAGGCTGTGAATAAATACAATGCATTTGATAATAAAATTAACTATTTTCATTTTCCAATGAACAGCTTCAAAGAGGCGAACTGGAAGAAGACCCGCAATTTGTGAACTTCAAGGAATTTCTCAATCACATGCTAAAAATTTCCCAAGTTTTGTCCACCGTCAATGTCAGCGACTCCATTGACTGTGCCTTCCAGTGCCTTGCTAACGTGGCGTGCTTGTCATTCAATTTTGCCATTTTGCCGAACAGCAGATCCACACTTCACGTTTGCCATTTGCTATCTACAGACAAGTACAACCACTCCAGAGCCTTCGTGCCGAGTGATCAGTTTCACCACTTCACTATTGCGGTAGGATAAATGAAGCTATTTTACCGGCCCCAGTTGTTCAAAAGTTGGATAACGCTATCCACTGGATAACGCAATTGGTTTCTGTAATACTTATCCGCTGGATAGTGATTTATCCGGTGGATAACTCTCTCCAACGTTTGAACAACCGGGGCCTGGTTAATAAATTATCTCCAACACACGAAAGTGAGATAAAACTAAAATAGTTCGTACCGCCCAGAAACACCTGGAATTAACTACACGACCTTTCTGTTCCGACTCATTTTTCCCGTTCGATAAATCTTTTTGATGAAAAGTACAAGGAGAAGTTTGGCAGATAAAACGACACTCACATATGAAACCTACACTCATTATCGTCAGCTAACAGACTTTTTCTTTCGAGTGTTAATTAAAGTCGTTATAAATGCGCAGCTTATGACAACCTACTTTTGCATTGATATAGTTGTTCTTTGCACCTCAGAGCCCATGTGACAGTTCTCCTTGCCAGGATGGTAGAACGTGTCGCCCACTGTATGATAAAAATGACTTCGTATGTGAAGGTAATGACTTGGACGTTATATTTTGTCATCATCCGATCGACCTTTTGCTTGCTCAAACCATAGTTAATTGAGTGGAATGGTTATGAAACCCGTCAGACTCCTTTGTTATATGTTTTTGTGGACCTGAAAGTGCACAACTTTCAAAAGAATTCCTATCATTTTGATTGTATTGACCAATAAAAACGTTGCATTAATTTATTCCGTAACAATTTGCCAACAGAAAACAAAGGATTGTGCACTTTCAGGGTGCTTCCAACATAAACTACAGCACTGTTGTTTTTATCATTGATGTTTGCTGCTTTTCATAACCAGTCTCCTCTAATAACTATGCTCGAACATAGTCGAATCAGGAGATCCTCAAAATGTAAAAACGCAATGCGAATGGCTCAGAAATCTCTCTTCCATTAAAAAAACGGCATTACTAACTATAAATAGGTCATTCTCCTACACCAAGAAATGCATAGTTTTAGGAACTTTACTCAAGGGGGCTACTCAACAACCTTTCATAAGGCGGGTTTATGGGCAGGCTACGCTCCGATTTCCAAAACCCCTTACCCTTTTACATACTTTCGGAATTCTCACCGATCAACACGCTAGTCACATGGAAAAAGAGTTCACGTGACCAGCGCTCAGGTCCCTATAGAAAAAGGACAAAACGTAACAGATTTCGGATGATTTTTATATCCGATGTTTAAATTAGATTTGTCCCGAACAGACTGCGTTCCTTTTCCAAAACTTTAGAATAAAATAAATGACATTGGAATGAAATAAATGAACTATAATTCGGGATAACATATAAGGTGGGTCTGTGACAGATTTTCTTTACCTTTTCATATACTTTAACTCGTGAGAGTCCGTACCCTTTTATATACCTGAAACCTGAAAAGGGTACTCATTTTGACCGGAGCCTCCTAGTAAAGGACACCATAGGAAGGACCCCCGGACCTCTACGCCATCATGTTGGTCAAGCCTGGTATTCACTATAGCGCATAAGCATAAGCATAAGCACAAGAAAAACGGACAAGTTCATTCTTCTTGTGCTTATGCTTATGCTTATGTCGTAGCTTTGACTAGTGAAAACGGGGTCGACATAAGCACAGAGCACAAGCACAAGGCCATGGACCAATCACAGGCCACTTTGAGCCAGATCTCATGCGAACATATCAAAGGCAACAAGGCGGACGAAGCGTCCGCCATCTTGTTTATCACCGAGTTGAGGAAAGCTCAGTGGTATCAAGAATTGAGTCAACTATGCCATTCTGCGCGTGCGTATGTGCTTATGCTTATACTTATGCGCTAGTGAAAACCAGGCTTTAACAAAACAACGAAAGATATAAGGCCAATCGGCTGACGAGGGCTGGTTCAATGGGGTTGATTACCTGAATCTGACGACTTCATAAAGCTTTAAAATGTTTTCCTAGTCTTTCCGTTTTAATTATCATTTTTACCCACAAATCAGTAAAAAAGAAAGAAACATTTATATGCTGAGCATGTACAATGCAGAATATTTTCTCTACGAGTGTGACTCTATCTCATTATTGCGATCCAAAAATTTCATCTGTACTGTATAAATAGATTTGTTTTTAACAACTTTAAGTGTCCCTTATCTTGAAGTGAGGGTTTTGCAGACTAAGTGCAACTTACGTCTTTAAAAGTTTCTCAGGCTAGGTACTTCATATGAAAAGGGTCTCAGGTATAGCTTATAAGAGATTTGTGTCTAGGTCTGAGATACAGCATGGAACGTTTCTTTATCCCTGGTAAACAGTAACAACTATCTCAAGCTATTACGAAAGCTGACTATTTAAACGCCAGCTTGGAGTTTTATGCGCCGTTGTCCTTTTTCGTTCCAGTTTCAGGGTGGTTCAAGATTAACACAGAGGTAGTGTGCTTTGGAGCCAAGAACGATTCCTACGGCAACTTCAGTATTCATAAGGCGGGAAAGATTTCTGCTTTTAAACTAGTTCATCGCTCAGGCTCCGTGTCTTGTTTGTCCAAAAAAGGAACAAATTGGGGATGCAACTACAGGGACCAAATCGGTCGAATTTGTACACACATCACCAATACCAAGAGAGTCACTCTTGCCAATTTTTCTACGACGAACAAACAAGGATGTTACGATCTGCCTGGGTTTCATCCTGATTCCTCTGAGATCGATTTGAGGCTTTCATCCCCAGTCGGTGTTCTTGCTGGACAGGAGTTAAGGATCTGGTACGGCGAAGATTTAAATAATATAGAAGAGGACGACAACCATGGCAAGTCATGCGTCGATGTTTACGGCTTTTACTAGAAAAGACAATAAGCCAGTTAATTGTAACGAGGTTCATAACTATGCTATCCTATGCTAAGTTTCATAGAAAAGTAAGAGTAATTGTAAATTGATTGTCAGACTAGTGAGTATGTACCATCTTCACAGAAAAGGCACCCATTTTCATATACCTTTTATTAAGAAACGATGCCCCTTTAATAAATTGCCTAGCACTTAATTAGAATAAATCACTTCAACAGAAAGACTGTACAGCTGATGTAACGGTTAATAAATACAAATGAAAGAAAAGCGCGTCTGTTAGAAACGTTTTATTGAACGGCTCTTATTAATTAAAGACGATTGATTTTCCTCCGTTTTATAGACTTCAACTCGTGAATTCCCTATTCTCTTTAATCTGAGACTAAAGGTACCCTTCTGGGTGGAGCCCACTCCATTCAGGCCATAAAAAAAGCGTGAGTCCGAAATTACGTAAGTTTCTTGTCTGTAAATAATCTATTTATGCCGGGAATTTAGCTGCAGCCAATATTAGAGAGCTCTAGATTTGACTGACGAGAACGAGTACGAGATTTAACTTTAAGTCTTTGTGTCGTGTTCTAAAGGGCAGACACACCGGAAAAGTAAATTTTACTTTTTTTTTTTTCACCAAAAAAGGTTCGAACGGTTATTTATAGTGAAGGAGATTCAGCCCTCTCCCGATAGCAAAATGATAAAGCTTCTTACATTTGATAACTTGTTCCCGCCACTACGTGACGTTCTCGCAAAAACCTGTTGTAGAATGATGACGGCTACCACGTTTTCCCGCCAAAATGACGCTGGCTCACTGGCGTGCACTACTTAGTATAGAAAATCTCGTACTCGTAGTCGTCCTCGTGCTCGAATCTAAAGCTCTCTATTTTCGAGGTGTCCGTAATAGCACGGTGTCTGTGTAGAGGAAAAGCGCCTACCTACTCCTTCCCTAACCTAGTGTTCAACACTAACTCCTCGCCACGAAAAATAGTACATGGTACTTAATCTTCAAAATAGTTAAGAAAAACGTAAATTTGGCCTTTAAATTACATTGAGATTTTGTTTAAACTTACTACAAAGCACTGATCACAACGAGACACAGTTTTGTCTTTCAATTAATTGCAACTGTGAGTTTCAAAACTCAGCAAAAGGCATTTTTGAAGCCACTTAGTAATGCAAAGAGACTCCTAAGATCCATCCATGAATCTCTCCACATTTTATAGGGTTTGGTCACTTGATCATTTATCTGCTACTCAACCAGCTAATGAAGCTTGCTCTGATGTCGCTCCATTTAAGATTATCCAAGAGTCTTGGATTCTGGATTCTATACTCTGAGTTCCAGATTCCAGGTATTAGATTCCGCATTCATTGTTAGTAGAACTTGGATTCGGGATTCCAATCGTTAGCGGGAAACCGAATTACTCGAGCTGATTTCAAAGCCCATGGCTCCCGATTCTACATGCAGAAATTTCTCAAACTGCAGTATCCTGATTACCTTACATGGTAGCCTGAGAAAACAGCGGACACTTGGCGACGCTACCACTGGTTTCCCCGCCGAATGACGTCTGAGAAACGAGCGAAGAAATTCCATACTGATGATTCGTCACTACCCAGATCTGAATAGTGCTTCTGATTGGTTGAATCAAATTTCCCAGGCGGCACGACCAATCAGCAGCTCTATCCAGATCTGGGTAGTGACGCGTCATAAGTATGAAATTTCTACGCTCGTTTCTCAGACGTCATTTGGCGGGGAAACTAGTGGTAGAGTCGCCAAATGGCGGCTGTTTTCTCACGCTACTTACACGGACAATCTGAGTTTTTAGAAGTGAAATTAATATTATTATCACAAATACTTTAATGCAGTTATATGTTGCGGATTCAATTGTTCAGTACATTGTAACCGTAGCTTACTGTTATTGTAGTTGTTGCTGTTGCTATTATTTTTGTTATTATTATTTTAAATACCTTCAATCATTTGTCACTGTCATGTTTAAAATGTTTCAGTGGATTAGTAAATCGTACTAGCGATCGATACCAGCTGTTGTCTTTTTTACTGACTTTGCTGTTGCACGTACTTCTTTTATATTCATAATTGATAAAAGACAGACATTTTGCTTCGACGAACAGTCATGCGTACCTTTATAATGAGAGTTCTTTTATAGAACCGAAATTTCTGATGTTTGGTGGTACACATTGCCATGCGAGGAGCAATATTACAGGCCAAGGGCAAGTGGCTGTACTCGTGAAGTGGTACTTTTGAGGGTTAGGTCTATTAGAATACAGGAAGAGGTAGGAGTTTTTCTTAAAAATGCTTCATTTTGAAGTAAGCTCACAAAAGTTCAAGCAAAACAAAAACAGTAAATAGAGAATACTTCATGGGAAGTGCTGGCGTACGGTATTTACGCACGAGTTGTTGACGTATCAGAAATCGAACGAGTGAGCGCAGCGAACGAGTAAGATTTCTTATACAAAAACAACGAGTGCGTAAATACCGTACAAAGCACTTTCCATTATTTCCATGGTATTGTGTTTATCATATACATACTGAGACATTCATCATTTTGGCGGCTTTTAAATCTTTCAAAAATGCTAAAATTTGCCGCTACACACTTACCGGAAAATGACAACGAAAACGAAGTAAAAACGTTTGTTAAAAACATAAACGACGGTGAGGATATGAGAAAATTCAAGAACTATAAGTAATCGCAACTGTTTGTTCTCAATGCACAATATAAGCTTAAGCTTAAATGAAAGGCAAAGTAGCTCCGACAAAAAGCTCAACAAAAGTTTACGTCTCGGTCTGTTTTTCCCTTTCCGCTGTTGTTTCGCAGGCTCTCTACCGTTTTCTTTATCGACAGTGAAACAAACGAAACTATTCCACTCCATTTCCAAAATGTTTTTCACTTTTTTTAGCAAGAAAAACTCTTTGAGTAAAACTTTCTCGTTGAATGTGTGCGAAACGGCGCTGCAATTTTGGCGCGAAACTCACACATCTCTGTGGCTTCTGATTGGACGTATCATTTTTCTCACACGTGAAAAAACATCGTTCTCGATTCTGATTGGACGTATCATATTTTTCACGTGTGAAAACCATCGTTCGCTCCTCTGATTGGCTAGAACTAATTTGCGTACGAAAATTTACGACATAGCTTTTTGGTGAGTATTTCTCAGTATGTATATAATAACAGAAAATCCTTATCACTGATCAAACATTGACACATCAGAAAAACATAAGGACCGAGGCAATATCCATGGTTGAATTCCCCGCCTAGCTATTAAGGGTCTAGTTTATGATGACTAGGTTTAAACAAGACACTGGGATCAAACTGTGACAAGTGGTTTACCTCGCACTGCATTCATCAGTCTTTCTAGAGTTTCTAAGGTGAAATAAGACATTGATATTACTCCCGAAATCTTAAAACCAAAGAAAACAAATTCAAGGGGAAATTGGTAGAGTGAAAGGAAAACTTGATGAGTTGTTTACCCTGTCATGAACAAAGCAAATGGCGACGAATATCCGAAGACGAAATCAGAGCTGAATTTCGAACTGAAACTGAACGGTAGAAATGTAAAAATAGGGGTATCTGTAAAAAAAAATCTGTTTTTATCCTGAAGCCTTGCAAAGCATTTGTGAAAATCTAAAAGGAAGTACCGGACCTTAGTCTTTTACAGTTGCTAACTATATCTACTGCTACGTGCGATTGACAGTGCTGGCGGCAGGTGTAGCCGGCGAAGTAGCATTTGTTGCAGTGGCGAATCCTTAACTCTGAACCGACTGAGATGCATGACAAGTGGCCAATTGGAGGTCTGTTCCTTTGTGTTCTAGCACTTCCGAAGCAAAGGATTACACAATTTCTGCCTTACCATTGTAAGTGTTAATTTTTATGCAAACCAGTAATTGTCACTCATTTTTTATATCAGATCAAACTCGAATATTGGTCATCTTCCGACGTACGTGTAATTGGGGACAGTCTAAAGCCATTACTTTAAAAGCTCCGGACCATTTTATAGCGGAGCCGGAGCCGCATCCTAGAAGTGAGTTCATGCGGGAAATTTTTTGCAGCAACTGGAAACTGAAGTTTTGTGTCATCTTGTGATGTTTTTAACTGCCTCTTTCCACTGGATGTACATTGCAAAATACAGCTGCTTTCAAGATTCTTCTGTTATTCATGTCTGGTTTGTTCATTAGGTTTTTGGTTGAGGAATGCGCCGCTTGTCAAAGTCATTGGAAATCCGATTTCGGATGGCATCGTGTTCACCTCGCTTGATGTGTAAGAGGGTTGAAAAGCTGGCCTTACTTGCTGAATTTCAGGAGCTGCAGCATCTCGACTGGTAGGCCTGGGTAATTATTTTATTTGATGTTTGTTGTTGCTTTCTTTTCTTTTCTTTTTCTGGTTTCATGAAGTCGAGCGTAGTTTATCCGGCTATGCACGTTTGTAAGATAATTTGAGACAATGATCTTACCTAGTATCAGGTTTGACAAGCTCACAGAACTTTAAAAGGCCTTAGTACAGACATTTTCTGACCGCAAATAGAAAGAAAACGTTCCGAGGAATATCTAGTTATAATTTTGCTTGTAAAAAGAAAGCTTTGGGCGATTTTCTTGCCTCGAGTTCATCTCGAAAAATAGCAAACACTGGAAAGCCCGCTTATAACATAAATCTGCAAGGCCGTTTATATGCTGAAGCTTACATGACTTAGGATTTTCAGGAGACCCTTTAATCTCAATACTTGTCTTCGTAAATGAAAATTGTTGTCTCTGTAAGTATTTCACCGAATTTTATTTCTTTTATTCATTGTCAGCAGTTTCTCTTGCATTTTTTTAAAAATCGCTTTTGTAGGTTGTTTTCAGTCGAACATGAACATCAAAATGCCGCGCGTATTAAACCCTTTTAAAGATTACAAATAATAAAACCATTAAATAAAAAAATTGAATTACCAAATTTTTTTTGTTGTTCAAATATACAGCAGCTCGCACTGCAAATTTGGTGCTTGTGAAAAGTAAGAACCGAATGGCTGTGTAGGTGACTTTGGAAATTTTTCAACGTTTTCGCTGAAAGCCCATTATTGCCCTGCATACAACATAGGAGCAGATTGTTCTTACTGAACAGTCTTGACATTATGGAATATTCTCTACATGAAAACGTTTTATAATAAGGCAATCCCGTAATTTGTTTTGCAAAGGAAACACGTCCTTCTATCGTCCTGATTATTGAATGAGTACAATCTGTCCTACAAAATTGTGAAAAACCGCATTCTGTCTAGTCATAGTATTGTTTACCACAGATGTGATTAATAAAAAGTATAAATGGCTGGCTTATACGTCACCAGCGATTTGTTGGCAAGATTTTTGATATTACCTCAAATATTAAGTTATTTGCTGATGACACCCTGTTGTATGGTCTGGTACACAATTCCGACGATGCAATCAGTCTTCAATCTGATCTGGACAAATTCAGGGACCGCGCAGAGGGAGGGGCTTGGGGGGGGGGGGGGGGGGGGCGTCTTTTTTGCAAGAATAAAAACAAATTGAACAAAAAATAATTTAACAAAAGTAACGGAGTGAAAAATAGAAAAAAATCGTTAATTAGAAAGTGACCAGAGTTACTGGTAAAGACAAACGCGCAGATAAATAGACAGAATGAAGCATTAGTCGTTACAATTGTAAAATATTTTTTCGCTTCTAACCTAGCAGAGGTAAACGTCTTTTAAATGGCTTCTTTTTCCTGCGGACCTCTCAGGAAAACGCGTTGTTTCGTAATTGGTCAATTTCGATCCAAAGTAATAACTGGGTTTAGTTTATAAGGCGATTCTCAAAGAAATTGTTTATTAGTTTCAACCTTGATTTTTGGAAGATCATGAAGTTATTGTTTCTCTTGTTATTGTGCGTCCTGATTTTAGCTCGATCAGCGCGAAGTCCGTCTTTTGATGTCAGGCTTCACGGCTCGTTGAGCATTCCAATTGCAAGTATGATATGAAGATATACAGATCTCGGAGGGTGTTATCCTTCGGCTTTGGCGGATAACCCCCTCGATCTGCATAACTCTTTATTTCATACTCAGCCTCGTGCAATAATTGCTCCGTAATTATACAGCCTTGAGTTCAAGTCAGCTCAAGCAAAATCGTTGGATTTCTTGCCTATTTATAGTAATTAAAGGTTGATATCAGTAGTATAACATAACAATCTATGATATTTCAAGTTAGTGATGGTGAATTTTCAGACCCGATAGCAACATCACTGAAGATGTGGAAAAAATCAATAGTTTTATCGTTATTCGCATTCTCCGTCACTTTAGAGAAATTGAATAGAAATCCACAAGCATGCCCCCCCCCCCGGCTCCCCCCAAAAAAATCCTTCACGCATTCTTCTTTAGTCCCCCCCACTCGAAAACTTGCTGCGCGGTCCCTGAAATTAGTTAAATGGGCAAAGTTGTGGCGAATGGCCTTTAACCCATCGATGTGTTACCTTCTACTCGTTTTCAGAACCAAGTGTCCCTTTATACACCCATACACTATGCTTGGCCATACTCTACAGGCTGTTGGCCATACTCTACAGGCTGTAGACCACTATCCTTACCTCGGAGTTTCTCTGTCAGAGAACCTAAACTGGAAGCTACATATCGTAAACATTACAAACAAAGCCAATTCGACACTTGGCTTTGTCAAGAGGAACTTGCGTCATTGCCCACAGAAGGTTAAGGATCAGGCCTACAAATCGCTAGTGAGACCAAGGTTGGAAAATGGTTGTATTGTTTGAGACCCTTATAGAGCATACCAGAAATCATGGCTTGAACAGGTCCAGCGCGGGCAGCACGCTTCGTAACAAGAACTTACACGAGGGAGGAGGGATGCGTAACTAACGCCCTAAAGCTACTAAATTGGCCAATTCTCGAAAAGAAAAGACAAGTAGCTAAACTGACACCACTGATATACAAATGCCGCTATTGATGTCCCCTTGTATGTACATCATCAGTCTTCCCTAAAAACCGGAGCATCTCATCCACTGAAATTTATCCCACTTCAGCCATCCTGTGACACGTACAAATACAGCTTCTGGCCGAGAACTATCGATCACTGACTGTAATATCCTGCCATCTGATTATTTAACATTGGATTCCACTGCAAAATTTAAAGCCACCGTCTCTGACTACATTTTTTCAGTGTGATGTTTACCAGTTTCGATTTATTGTATTTTTTATTTTTATGTCTCCTAGTAGTAGTCCTTTAGTTTTTAGTCAGGAGCTTGCGAATATGTCTGTTATAGATGTTGCAAGATGATATATGTAAATGTAAACTTGTCGAACAAAAAACACAATTCGGCTTGACTTTTTATTTTGGCCTGCCTTTTAGACAAAGGAATGGAACCTTTTAATTACAATGTGAAAATTGGCTAATCTACTATGATCAAGAGTCATCAAAGATGACTGCTATCGTTTGGGTGTGCATACACTCTTTTTTTTATAAGAATATATTTTATAAGAATATCGAGGCTGAAATTTGCGAAATTTTAAGAATATTTTAAGAATAAAGCCGAGGCTGAGTGAGATTTTAAAAAGGATAGATATAATTTTGTGTGTTGAAACATCTGTAAATACAATACAATTTTATGTTTTTAACTTAACCGTATAAAATTATTCCTTTCTCTAAACGGCGAAACTAGCCAACAAAACGAAAAAACCTGCACTAGCTATAGCAAAATGGTCAACGCTAATGACAGTTCGATGAACGGTACATGCAATACATATGTACAGTATTCAGCACAGACCTAGATACCAAACACTTGTAATTGATACCCCAATAAATTCTAAAACGGAAATGTCATAAGGTATAATTTAAGAATAATACAAGAATATTTTCAGCCTAAAATCGGCAGAAAAATAAGAATATTCAGCCTGGGCCGGAAAAACAATATTCTTATAAAAAAAAAAAAAGAGTGTATAAGGCTATTAACTCGATGTCAGATTTGTTTGACTCTAGGACTGTTTGCAAATTATTTTCTTTAAAATTGTTTAGCCTTTCCCTCAAAATTCACGTGAATGTGTTTGATTTAAATTATAAATTTATTAATGAGAGCTCTTGCTTTTAGCCCTGACTAAATCTATATATTAGTACAGTTTCATGCTATAAACTACTTATTCACCACTGGTTGAAAACATTTTTCGTAACTATACGGTCAGACTACAACTAACTCGTTATAAAAAGATACATCCAGGCGGTGTACTTTTTAACCTAGAATCATTTATATTTGTGAGCTGGGTTGTTTTCATATTTAAGCAAAGTTTAATGAATTAAGGTTCAAGACAAATAAAAGGATTTTCTATGTAACTTAACACCACCTGAGACCCAAATACATCAGTGTTCACTAATTATAAAATCTGCCAACTAGTGTTGTATTCGGAATGGATTGCTTTTTAAGGGTTCAAAACTTTCTCAAGATAATCATTTTACTTGACCAATATTTAGTCTGATGATTTCCTCAAGAAGACGGATTACCTTGTAATTTTCTCTTGTAAAATTTGGTCTGTCAAAAGTCCGTACCTAAACTTGTTCTTCTCAGTAATATTAGGTCTCTTAAATTAATAATGACCTCGAGCGCCACCCTGTGGTGGGACGTGCTAATTGCAGCGCCCATGTTGAATGTGCAGATAACAGGCCTTACTGTCTCTGATTTCACCTATTCTCATGCTTATGACTTTTTTACTAATCACTAGGAAGAAAATTTGGTCATAATTAAGGGGATATTCGATTCCTCACCACCTCAATGTAGCTTGCAGCTTCTCGATTTTCACGACAGCTTTGAAAAATCAAGTTAGCGCAAATGCGTTGTTTACGTATCGTTGTAAAATGTTTAAATTTCCTGGGGATATTTCTTAATGTTTCTCAAGGGAAATATTTGCAAGAATACCTTAAATCTGATTTTGAGAACCGAGCACAATTTGTTGAGCATTTAAGTAGTTTTCTCGACAAAGAAAACATTGCTTTCGTTCACGTCTTCGACTCAATGGCTTGTGTCCACCAATGCATCAGTCATTCGCTGTGCTACTCTGTCAATTTTGCTATTCATCCGGAAGACCAAGGGCATCGTTGCGAATTGCTGCCGACAGACAAGTACAGATATCCCTATAACTTTGAGAAAAACTTCTCCTACCACCATTATAGTATTGTGGTACGTACGTCATGTAGTAATTATTCTGTTTTTATGATCCTGTCATGACTTTGGTTTACTTATGTATTTTTATAGCAGTGAGCTTTTTAGTTCTGATTACAAACAATTCTTTTTTTACTAAAACTGTCAGGAAAAGGTAAATACGTTAAATTTAATTGGCCGTCTTAACTCTTGAATACAACAAAAAATAGGTGCATACATACGCTTTGTTAGGAAAGTAATTAGTGTATGCGAACACAGTCGACCAAAAAAGACTTTGAACTGCATTCATTCTTGAACAAAGTATCTCAGGAAGTTCTTTCTCTAGACCAAGAACTGATCAATACAGAATTTTTTGAAGCAAGTTAATTTTTGATATTTAGTCCGACGTTGCTGGCCACTAAGTTAGGTAGGTAGGTTGACAGGTAGGTAGGTATAGTTAGCAACCACAAAAGAATCCGAACAGACCAAAAATTTTTGGAGGATAAAAAATATGCCTATATCTACCGTTTAAATACTAAAATACGTTTAACAGTGCTATTTTTAAGTGGCTTGAAACTAACTGTCGATCGACAAATTAGATATAGAATACTATTCTCATCCAAATAAATAGCTTTGAAAAGAGAAAAAGCGCTGTTGAATTAATCATAATGAAAGCACTTTACGGAAGCTCCAGCGTTGTAAATCGCGCTAATGCATTTAGAGTAAAATCTCACTACAACGGTCACTATGGGAACGGAGGATAGTATAAACCGTTGAATGCCCGTTCTTAGACAACTGGAAATTGAAGAAATGCGTTCTTTTGTCTAGTTTTGACACTTCAATTTTTGCCTTTTTTCGGTCTGTTAAATGTTTTACGTGCTACATTTTAACCGGAGATGATTTTGCTTAACTTTATTTTTACCGTAATCATAGCGTTTCCTGCTAATTAAAGAAGCTGTGTCACGAAATTCAGCCAAATTAGGTTATTACAGAATGTCCGTTAAATTAAGAGAAACGTAAAAATAACCGCTTAAAACATTAAAGGAAGGTTAAAGTAACACAACAGAAACAGCAGATGCCACAGATGGGCAAAACTGAAGAACATTTAAACGGATTGAAATTAGGGTTTTTGAAAACTTTTTAGCCTAACAGTTTTTCAGAGTTGATCTCTGCTGTTTGCAACTTCAAAAATAATGCTCAGGAGACATATTTGTTTGTCTCGAATCTCTGCTTGTATCATTTACAAGTAATTTCTTTGCTTACGTGAAGTTCCATAGCGATTGAGGCAAGTAACTGGCAAAATTAAACGAAATGAACTGGACTGCCGTGACACCGCCCCTTTAATTCGCAGTTGTTTGCGGTAAGAAAATTCACAGTTTCGGCGCCGTAGTTGTCCCTTTCGTTAACGGTCGCTGCCTTTTTTAAGGCACTTAGAAACTTTTGACCCGTTATTGAGAGTTTTTTTTTTTTTTATTAAAAAGAAAAGAAAATCGCAACTCAGGGTCAAACTCGGACCTTTTGTATCCTAATCTCTCTCCCTTTTTACCACTACACCACCACATCGACCTGCCCAAATTCCGCAAAATTTGAGTAAATAAACTAGCAAACTGTCTTTCTTAACTGATACGGGAATATATTATACATCTATCACGACTACAACCAATGGCGGCAACGACCGTTAAAAATCAGTGGCGACTAACGTGTACAAAAGGGAAATAGGTTTAGGCGCCCGCCCTCAAAGTAGGGTAACGGTTCAGTTCCCTTGCAACGGATCGGAAACATAGTTCATAGACATTCAATTTAAATACTCGAGTTTGGGAATTTATTTATAAAATCTTTCAAGCTAAAGATAGTTCTTTAATATGAAATTGTTTGTCGAAATTGCCGGCTAGCAATAGAGTTACTTAGGGAAAGTTCACCACTTCCAAATTTCTGATCATCAATGGTCTTAGATCCACGATTCAATATTCGATCTTATCTTCAATCCTGAATTCGAATTTATGTAAAGTTGTCAGCCAGCCTCAAATGAGTCTTATGTAATTATCTACATCCCGTTTAAACGTGCTGCCATTTTAATCTTCTATATTTTTCAATTTTGGTCTTCAATTCAGAGCCCATGCGATGATCTCCGTTGTAAAAATGGTGCCAAATGTCTGACCCTTTACAATTGGAGTGGTTACTATTGCAAAAGGCGTGGCAGAATTATTGAAGAAGGTAACACGCTGGGAAAAAAAGTGCTAAAAATCGGCCACAAAATGTGTCCAAAGTTTGTTTAAAAATATGCGTGGAATGTCACAAATATCTCTTAAACTATAGAAGATAATGAGTTGAGACTTTCACTTTCTATTTATCTTAAGTTTTTCTTTCAAATTCTACATTTTTTGGGTTAGTACTGCGCATGACCAAAAAGTCCATTTTGTGACGTCATCAATTGTGACGTCACAAAAATGAAATTTGAGATTCCAAATCGGACAAGTTCTTTAATTTTATGTGCACTATATTTGTGCAAAGTATCACACTTTCAGGTTTAATTCTCTTGGAGGAGAAGTCTTTGGGAATTTTGATTTTTTAATTGGCCACTAGAGGGTCACGTGACTCTCTACCAACAAAACGCCTATTCCAAAATTTTCCTGGAGTGAAGTATTGTTGCCTGTATTAATTTCAGTGTCATGCCCTTAAAGGAAAGAAAGTTATAGCCCCAAGAACTCCAAAAATGTTTTGTGCCTATCACGCCCCCACTCAATCTTTTGGCCGATTTTTACCACTTTTTTTCCCAGCGTGAAGATAGACCACTTAAATGTCAATTTGGGTAAGTCAGTATTTAATGGCATACATTCTGAAGTAAGCACTTTTCTTGTTTCTCTTCTTTTCTGGCTTCAGCTGTTCCTTGGTTAAAGGTCAGTGATGAAAGGATCTGTTTCGGAGCCAAAGACGACTCTTACGGGATGTTCACAATACCTTGGAATGGAGCTGTCATATCCATAAAACTCGTTTACATCTCCGGTTATGTTACTTGTCAAAAAAATAGAGCCCCGTTTGGAAGCCACTGGGGGTGCGACGATCCATTCACATTGCTAACATACATTACAAACAATCATAACGAAGTAATCTTCCCCGACAGAGATGGTGCGGCGTATACTTTACCAGATTACCACGCTAATTCCCCTGAACTAGTGTTTCGCACTCTCCGTGAACCTGAGAAAGTGCACGCTGGTGTGGAGTTCCGAATCTGGTATAGACAGGATCGACTCGATTCTTCCGAGGACAATAACGCCGGGCAAACTTGCGCTGAGGTGTATGTATTGATGTCCTAAAGCAATTAGAGACCATTAGATTCTAAGACGAGGACGATGAAAGATTTTCGCAAGAATACTCACGACCATATATCATCGTCCTCATACTCCCGGGAGGGGAGGGTTGGGGGCACTAACATCCGGGCTTATTGATTTATTGTCGAGAAAACCCTAGCTGGCCCTCCTGAATACGAACATCAAGGAATATAGCCATTTTAAAATATGGTCCTTAGAACTGCCCCTATTATCATTGATGCTAGAGATAAATGAAATTTCTCTCCGACCAACCGAAGAGTTTGAAAATAGAACTGGTGTCCGTATTATGGACAACTGTCTTTCATCCTTAATCTCTGTTATTATCTATATGACAAATTACCTGTAACGTAACTCTCAAGTAACTTGTTTGTAAATGCAAAGATTTTTTTTACCAGCTGTTTTGATAAGTTAGATTGGCCAGCGTAGGACTATGGACACGCTGAAGTATTGAGGACTGACTTTTCGTCAGAGCAGTTCATAGAATCTTCAGCAAATTCAGGAAATCTTTCTCAGAGAGGATTCGTTCTAAATTAGGCTAAGCGCTCGAAATGTCAAAATGAGGCTTCCACTTCCCTGTATCACATACCTATATCGCGGGCTCAAGATGTACTACCTATTGAAATCAAGTAACCGGTCGACCAGTTAGTGATTTTTTCATTATTATTATTATTATTATTATTATTATTATTATTTAAACCATGGGCTTAAGTTTTTCGGTTATTGTTAGCACTCGACAGGAATTCCATCTTTACGCTTGGTTTAATTGATATATTTATTTAGAAAATTAAACAAGTGTTAATATGTTAACATCTTTCTTATGTTACAAGTTGTATTTTATTGCTCAAAATGTGTGGGGAGTTATATAAGCATGAGAACAGACAATAAAAGAAAACAACAAAAAAATGTGTCCTTGGCAAATCTCTTGAACTTTTATTGTATAAATAAAGCGCATGCGTCAAAAGAAATATCGCATGTGAAGTTAGTTGTACAAAGCATACACATCAGTACACGTACTACCAGCATTATCATTTTCCTTCTGATTTCGATAATCCTCTTGGTACCAAATTCTGAACTCTTCACCCCCGTCCACCATCTGCGGAGATAAATGATAAATCAGTCTTGACGAGTTACAATTGTAGCTTGGTAGCGTGAAAGACGTGTTCTTGTAATTATGAGGGAAGATTACTTTGTTTTCAGCGTTAGTGATTATTGTTCCGATTCTTTCTTGGTTATTACATGCCCAGTGGCTGCCATACGGTAAGTTCTTTGAGTTGCACGTGACATATCCAGACTTGTAAACAAGCTTAAATGTTAAGATGGTCCCATAGTGTAGTACATTGAAGCTGCCGAATGAATCATTCTTGGCACCAAAACACACACTCTCGTTATTCATTTTAAACCAAGGGGCAGCTGAAAAAAAAAAAAAAAAAACAGCTAAAAAAAAAAAGGGAAAATTACTGTCACACTAAGTGTTTCAACCAAGAAAAAATATTGAATAGACCATTTTGAAGTCGTAAATTTTGTATCCTTGCCTTTGAGTGAACGTGAGGCTGAGGTTGACCTTGTTTTGATACAAACCTCTTTCCTCTTCTTATGAAAATTATAGTTGAAAAATAATAGTTAGCAGGAGAATAAAATAATTACACCATAAAGAAGGAAGGGTTGTATCAAAACAAGGTCAATCCCAGCCTCGTTGTAGACAGTAGGAAGTCAAGCGGTATGTGACGAGACCATTTCGTTACAAAAATCTGCAATATTCATTTGAGGAATTTGTGACGGTCTTTGGTCAATAACCGAATTTGATATGATGGGTATCAAAATAGTGTGCTGAATAATGCTTTTGAATATTTCTGACCAACCCTAAACGCCATTTTTAAGGTCTGTTATTATCCAAAACTCTAACTACTGTAAACATGAAGCAAATTCAGTCCAAGAAATGCAAAGAACATTTTAATCTACTTAAAAGTAGAGTATACAATGATTATCCACTATGTAAGAAACTAAAAAAGCAAACAAACAAACATTATCAAAAAACCAACCCCAAACCAAAACATCGAACAAAACAGCCAAGTATTTCAAAATGTCAGTTTGTCAGTTCATTCTCCCCAGCTTCTCTACGACACGAAGAGGCTTCGGCGGAGGAGAGAACGACATGAAGATTCAGCAACAGACCTTCAGGACCTTTCTAGTTTTTCTAATAGTTAAAGTCCACGTGACCGAAAATGAATAAATAAAATAAACAGGCGGAGTTTTAAATTTGCAACAAATTTGCACCACAATTCATGATTAAATAGTAAAATTTTAACGGTGTCATTCACTCTAGAAAAGATGTCGCCAATAGTTACTATGATCGTACCTTTTTTAATTCGTCCTTCGACAACTTCGCACAAAAAACCATTCACGTTGTAAAGTGGTCGACATGTGGTGTTGTCTTTGCAAGGGTTGTATTCACACGGACTCTGAAAGCAAAACGAAGAAAAAAGGTGTTATTTTCTTTAATCTTTGAACCAAATTGTTGATCTATCCCAAAGCATAAAATTCTCCTTCAAGAAAAATAATAAAAAAATAAATAAATAAATAAAACAAAATAAAAACAATTGCAAAAATATAGGATCAACAGGAGTTGGGGGCGAGAATGGAATTTCCTAGTAAGTGTCATCAAACACCGCACATACGCAAAACAGGGTAACAATCTTTTAATAAGTACTTACTATTCTGCTGTAATGATCATGGTACAGAGGACTTGGTTGGAAATTGTTTGGAGAAGTGTACTTGTCCCCCTGCAGCAGTTCACATTTCTTGCTTCGAGAATATACAGCAAAGTTAAAGGACAAACAGACGACACGTTTACGGCATTGAAGAGCACACGCCATGCTGTCATGCGATGAAACACGGAGAAAGGGCTCCACTTTTAAAGTCCAGTTAGAATGCACTAAAAATGTGATCTCGCTTTCCTCGTATTTCACGTCTGTTTCACCTTTGTCATCTGGCGAAATTCTCTGCGGCGAGATGTTGACTGAGGAGAGCGAAACACAGTAGCATAAAAAATTTACAAGCTGCAAGTATCGCGACATACAGCCTACTAAGTGTGAGTTATCTTGCGAAAAATGAAGAACTCTTTTAATTTCATAGTTAGTAGTTGACGTCATATATCAATGAATTAAGGGCGCTTGTTTAAATATTAATTAAAATTAATTGACAGACAACAGATATATAAAAATGATCCTTTCAAATAAACAGTTTTCTTATCGATTTCAAATTTTACAAGCAATATTCACTGCCCGCCGCGTTAGCAAATGAGCCAGTCGAGGCGAGCAGTGGTTACACGTATTTTATATAATAAATAGCTCACAAGCAAGACTAGAGAAAAAGAGCAAAATTTTACAATCTTGTATTTCAGTCATGGTTTATTATATTACTGTGCTTTGAAACAATTAATTTTTTTGTATCGGATATATTGAGGTATTGAACTGTTGATCGCATACTTTGTCTTACTTTAGTTCATTGCTCTATGTTATTGATTAACACCATATTCCACAAATTAAAAGTTTAGCATCAGTACAAATTAATTTCACTAAATAAATATTCAAGTTACAGTAGTTGTCAACTATTTTTGAACGGATTTCCTATTCGCGCCCACTGATTCGCTACTAAAAATTTATACATTAATGCTTGTTAATAATTTGTCATTTTACTCCCCACTCAGGGCCGAAGGTTGTAAATAATAGAAGGAGAAAGAGACACGAGAACACTTTTCTCGGAATACTCTTTTCTCAGAAGACACTTTATTTGTGAAATGTCTTGTGATCAGATTTTTCTTTGCCTTTTAGCCAGCTGACTTTACCAAGACTTTATAAGGACACGCATGTTTAAACTTTTCGGACGCGAGCAAAGTGGCTTGGACATTGCCATGTTCTCCGCACTACAAAGGTGACGATTTTGTCTCTACTTAAAATTGTGCCATTCAAAACTAGGTCTCCATCTCCAAACAGTAAATGTTGACCCAAAAAAAAAATGCACCGGTGTTAATATATTGTCTAGGGCAGATGGGAACAATTTAAACTGTATTTATTGTGGTATTTTCTGCTCTAGCTTGAGATAAAATGTTACTATATTGAACTCCATTCGGACCAACAGCAGTGGGATGCATGAGGGCCTCACAGTAGTCAACGAATATGAAAGTGAGCTTATTTACACTGGGTGAGATCTTGTTAATCAATAAAGAAAAGCAAATCATATGATATCAATGCGGGTTACTCCGTATGTTTGTTTTCCTTTTTTGATATGACGAGATTGAGATAAATGGAATTAGTAAAATCCAAATAGTGGTCTATTATCAATGCTGCATTCTGATTGGTTGAGCTACTACTAGGCTATATGTTATAGCCCACTAGTAGCAACAAGCGCGGGCTTTTTGGCGGTAAGGAAAGGATTAAAGTCTAGCTTTAACTAGATATATATTTTTTTATTCTCGATATTTTTGACCAATTAGTTGGATTAATTAAAACCAGGAGCCCGCTCCCGCTAAAACAATTATTCCTCTCGCCCTCATGGCCTCTGAGTCAATAGCCCATTCGGCCTTTTCGCCTCATGGGCTATTGACTCAGAGCCCATTCGGGCTCGAGGAATAATTGCTAAATAGTCTGAGTCAGCAAAAAAAAAAAAAAAAAAAAAAATAGTAATAATAAATAAATCATAAAAGACTAGACTTGAAGGTTTACAGTCTACGTTGATTAGGTAACATTTTAGTAAATGTTAGCGTTTCCAACCCTTCCCCGTTTGGAGAAACGCGTTTATGACGTCATCGGCGAAAAAAAAAAATGTCATGTGTCATTTGTCATTTCCGCGATCCATTTGTGTCTCTTCGAGTTTGTTATTCAGGATCAATTAAGGGATCTAAAAAAAAGATATGCATATAAAACGAAATACACTTTAGTGGGATTGACTCGTCATAGCCAGACCATCAATGAATGAACAGGTGAATTTCTGCGGAGAAAAAAACCATGGCACTGCGTCGTTTGTAGCCTTTTTTCTTAGTCCGCTGAGCGAAACGTGCCAAACACGAAAATGACCACGGTCGCCCTCGTTTCTCGCGTCTCTTGACGCTCGTGTGCGCGCTTACTGCCCCACTAAATCTGAAGAAAAAGAGAGACCAGTCGTAGTCTACATTTTTAGCGGAGAGAAACTGAAAAACTTTTTTTTTTCAACTGAGAACTGGAAAATCCTAAAGTTTATCACCCTAAAAATAGTAAAAAGCTGCCATTTCTTCATCTGGAAGGAAACGCCAGCTTTTCATTACCGTCACTTAACAACACCAAACATTTGTTTTTCGCATAGTTTCATATCTTAGCTAATGCAGGCAGTCTCGTCTTATCCTTTTTGTCAGTTTAAATAACAAAGCTATAATTTTATACCAATTAAAAAATATATAATAAAGAGCATGATACATCATCAATTCAACTTTTACTTAAATTTTGTTTCCCATTATATTACAATAAGTCAGAAATGTCCATAAATATAAATTATAGTAATAATAAATTACACATTACACTATATAGCTATTCAATGAACCCTTCTGGAAAATAACGTTACATACAAATTAACCTAAGCCGCTCTTGTGGGCATGAAAGTTTCATGAAAAATGTCAACACACTCGGATTTCAAGGAGACCTTAATACATACCAGTTCCTAGCCTGCGTAGCATGGCGGTTTTGGTTGGGCACGCTAAGTAATAAAGGCCGGTGAGGGCAGAGAAACCGCGAGGAGATTGGGGCGGGAGCCCGGCTTGACAAAACCGCCATGCTACGCAGGCTAACCAGTTCCCCAAAATTTTACCCTATATACAGCTAACAGATGATCTAGTAAAACCAGTAAACAGCCAAGAACTACAAGTAATAATGAGCAACAATAAATAAAATGATTGAACGGCAAGAACGTAGAGGAAAAAAAAAAGGTTGCCTTGATATATTATTCTTTTTATATATGTACTAAATAATATTCCTTGTAGACTTCTTCTTTCCTTATAAACGTCTTGCTTGAAGGGCTTTAATTAACAGGATGTTTTACGCCGAAACAGTATTGTTACTGTGGGGATACAGGGTCACGGATGCTAAATGATTGTTAGCCATCACCTGAAGAAAACAGTTGAAAGAAGATTGTGAGTTCCTTTGCGCTGAATGAAGTAAACTGGCCCATGTAAGCCCTGGGCTTATACACCTTGGTAAGTGATTTTAGGAGCGCTTATATCCGAGGGGGCTTATACCCAAGGGGGCTTATATCTGAGGGGACTTATATCCGAGTGGGCTTATATCCGAGGGGGCTTATATCTGAGGGGGCTTATATCCGAGTGGGCTTATATCCGAGGGGGCTTATATCCGAGGGGGGCTTATACCTGAGGGGGGCTTATATACGAGGGGGCTTATATCTGAGAGATGAATTTGGATGAATTTTTGTTTTGTTTACAGGGAGATACGCTCATAACAGTGTTGGCGGGGGTCTTAGCGGCAGTTTTGTGGTTTTGATTTTACTGGTCTTTAATTAAGCTTCAAAACGTTATCATCATTCACATTCAAGCAAGGAAAAGCTAAAGGTGGGCTTAAGTCCGAGAGGACTTATAATTGGATGAATTTTTGTTTTGTTTACGGGTAGATGCGCCCGTGACAGTGTTGGGGTTGGGGCGGGGGGGGGGGGGGGGGGGTTAAGCGGCAGTTTTGTGGTATTTCCATGAAAACGTAAAATAATTTGATGAAGTTTGTCAACTCTCAAATCTGCCTTAAGTTGTTCAGTTACACAGTAGACATACTTTTACACACCAATGTGTTTCGTATACAACTGGCTAAATCCCTATGCTGAAAAAAACTCTGCGTTTGATGTGCTTTTAGAGGCTGTCAGAAGAACGCGGCATGTCGCGAGGTAAGTCTTCGGGAACAACGCCCCTTGTGTGCACCGATGGTGCGACAGCTGTTCTCCGTAGGCTGAGGAACTAAAGAAGCGGAAAACGTTTTTCTCACACACGGCTGGGAGTACTGGGTTCGAGTGTAAGGAGGGACTTCAGGTCACATGGCGTTTCAGAGTTCACTTGTTTTGTTGCCTTCCGCCATTGCCTGACCTGTTGTTTTGTTGCATGGTCGGCTTGGCATGGCTTCCAGTTGTGTGTGAGAAAATGGTACTTAAGGTGATGTTACACGAGACGATTCGCGACGACTATTTTTAGCACAACACAGCGTTGCAACATTCTTGCGATATTGTTTCGACTAGTTACAACATTGTTCCTACATTGCAAAGCTGTGTTGCGCTAAAAACCGCCGCTTCGAATCGTGCCTACAAGACTGGACCGACGAATACAAACCTCAAATATCATGTGTTGCAAGTTATAACAGAAGGTGGATCCGAACGGGTTTGTCGTGTTGGTGGAGGAAGATCTGTGGCGAGAACAAAGCACAGGGTCACCAAAGTAGTTACTGTGACACGTACAAACCTATAACTAAACAACCGATTTCGCTTACAACGTTCGGGATATCTAACGCTTTTCATTTGGTGCTTAAATGTTTCAGCTATGGCATGCATTCAAAACATCGAGCAACGTTAAATGCGAAAATAAACAAAGCATAATGATAGCTTGGATATAATCAGCGCAATATTGTATTGACAACGACCGCGCGCCATTGTATGACTTTAACTATAAAATCGCTAAGAGCGGTTCATTTTTTCTAGGAGCAAGGGAATCTACAACACAACGAGACAAGTAGTTATGTGGGTTTTCCCACAGTTATTTTACCAAATTCGGCAATGCTTCACCTGTTACTCTCACATCCCAAGCAAATAGCTGGTTGAGTTTGTTATTGGTTCTCTTCCTTGCTCCCAGCGGTTTTTTTCCGGGTACTCAGGTTTCCCCCTCTCCTCAAAAACCAGCATTTCCAAATTCCAATTCGGCCAGGAATCAGGTAGACGAAGAACCACTTTGTGGATGTGCTACCTTCAAATCATTATTTATTTATTTATTTATTTATTTATTTATTTATTTATTTACATAGCTTAACCCTTTAAGTTCAGCATGAAGTTTCTCCATGTAATACTTGTATCTATGCTTTACAAAACAGAACGGTAATGAGAATTGAGGAGGACATGATCACAGAAGATGAATCTCATTAATACTTCATCAAATTCTCCACCTGCTGCTACAGAATACTTATAGGAAAAACAAATGATAATTTGAATTTTGATAATATATAGATTTAGCCAGGGCTAAAAGCGAACCTCACTTTAATGAATTAATAACTTAAATAAAACAATAAACATTTATCAGTTAACTTAAGGTAGTTTCATGAGACTTTTGAGGGAAAGTGATTCCTTAGAGAAGAATAATTTGTTAGTCCAAGAGTGAAACAAATTTTACATCGAGTTAATAGTCTTATATGTACACCGAAAAATAGCAATTTTCTTCGATCAGAGAAGATTAGGCCAAGAAAACAAATTCTCCCCAAACAAAAGAAGTTTAACGCAGTCACCAACCTACACTGCCCTTATTTGATAAGGTTAATTCATAGTCTCTCCAACCACTCCGTTGAAGATCGTAGAGACTATGGAGATAATTGGATATCCCCGAAACATAATTTTATTTAGTATATACACACTCAGTGATCTTGGTGATTAGGTCGCTATCTCGGACTATTCAACAATATTCACCTCCTAGCGAGTGGATAATGTGTGAGCTCGGTGTTTTCCCATTCTTTTTAGAGAACGATCTTTTAAAAGTTTACCGAATACTAGGGCTGACTTTTTTTTTAGGCAAGAAAAGACTTGGAAGGATTTAATACGGCTTTTTTCAATTTACAGTAGATGAGTTTTGTGCTCGATGGATTGTTTACAACTCCCGTGTATTCGCGTAGAAGAAGCCGTTTCGTGAACTCAGCGTTTTCTAACAAGAACATTTTGGCCCAAAAATCGAAGTTTATTCATGACAAACAAGTTTAAAAGGAAATGTTTGCAGAAATTCTACGTTTCAAGTAAACAGGAAAAAGAATGATACAGGAAGGCAACTTCTTAGCTCGATCGAGCAACCGAGCCGCCATTTTTGTCAGCACTTCGTGCGAAGAACGACACAACAAACCCTTTTGGCTATAAACTTGGCGAGCCAACAGAAAACAACAAAGCTCTACTTTTCTTCTCAGGTAAGGAAACAGTTCAAACTTTTAGCAGTTCCATTTAAGCCATTACGCTGTTGTTTGTGAAATGATAAACTTGTGAACTGCCATGTTTGAAAATTCTGCAAAGATCTATTTTTAAACTTACGTGTGATTTGATCTGTCAATCAAATCGTACTTTTTAATGGTTTCCTCTCGGATTTTGATGAGAACACTTTGTGAGTATATACTAAAACAATGATTCTTTTCAATCTCGGTGAATAGTGGCTTTGGGAAAATTTACCTCGCTGCTTTCGCGGCTCGGTAAATATTTAGCCTCTATTCACCTCGATTTCCAAGAATAATTGTTAAGCAACACTCGAGAGTCCTAGGTTGCAGGGACCCGGTTGCAGCCAATAGACCTTGTCACGGTTTTCGACGCCATCTTGACGAGTAGGCAATTACAGTGATTGCATGAGAATCTAATGTCAAATAATTTCTGTAGAACGGCTGTTCTGAAAAAAACATAATTTGTAATGCTAATATTTCCTAATTAATATCATAGGTGACGAATTACTCCTTAATTTTGGCGCGAAATTTCAGCGTTAATTTGTAATTTCACATGTGAAATTACAAAATTGCCATGGCAACCTTTCGTACGTCTCAGTGTCAAGATGGCGACGAAGTTTAAAAATGTCATTAATGAAGATGTCAGGGCACAAAAAGACGCTTTAGAAAACCTGAACACACGAAACAGCACATCAAGAAGGATTCTAACAGGTATTTTGTCGAAAAACTCTGAACTTAAGCCAAATTTAAGAGCTAAACGTTAGAGAGAGTGCAGGATAAACATGTCAAAAATCCAAGTTTGCTAACTTAATTCGTCACCCATGATATTAATAGGTAATCAAATGGTATACTCGACTCGTGAAATTAGGGAATAATTTCACTTGCGTTTTGTCCAAATCCTAATAATTTCCCTCGCCTTAAGGCTCGGGAAATTATAAGGATTTGGACAAAACGCAAGTGAAATTATTCCCAAATTTCACTCGTCACCATTTGATTACACATACTAATGCGCACGCTATATACCTCCATGAGTGGTAGATTTCAGTGCGACAGAATATTTTGTAAAAAAAATTAAGCCTCATGATTTTCTTTTGTGAAATGTACTAGTCATGGAGGTATGTACCGTGCGCATTAATTAGCAAACATTAGCATAACGTCAAAACTGTGAATTTTGTAACGCAGATTTTGGCCGGTTCGTAGGCTAGGTCGTCTTGAAATTTCAAGGTGTTAAAGTGAATCAATCTTAATGAAAGTTTTAGACATTATTACATACATTATGAAGATTACGGGATTTGATTTTAAAAAAATTCGTTCGAGTAGTTTCAGAGATAAACGAAAAAGCGTTGAAAGTCAAGATTTAGAAAAAAGTTGCGCTTAGACAGGTGGTGAGAAAGCAGGTTGGTTTTCTAGATGGCAAGAACGAAAATACACCAAACTTTCCGAGCATCGAAATATGATATTAAGCGGCATCCCGACGCTCACTTAAGATTAACTTAAGTTATTTAGGACTTTTTAAAAAAAAAATTATCACGGCTATTGAAATACGAGGTTTGAAATATACTTACGTTTTATTTGAATTCAAACATACAGAATTTTTTACTTCTCAAGGAGGTTATTTGCTAAACACCAAACTTTATAAGTTCCTAGTGTTGGATTTTTAGTAGCAGGTCTAGATTGCGCAAAATTCGGCTTTTATCAATTTCCAATTTTTTTGTTTATTGTTGTCATAGTAATATCGATTTTATTCAAAACTATATTTTGACAGACTTCAATCCATGGTCAATCACTGGCGAAAGTTTTAGAGAGATTGGACAAGGATAAAATCCCCTTTAAAGCGATAGAAAAATATTGGTATGGTCTCCGAGAAGCTGTATCGAAACACCTTAATAAATGCTACTCCCCAACCTCCTCTCCCTCCAAACTTATGCGGAAAATTACTGATGGAGAAAAACAGATGTTAGCAATTCAAAGTAGACAGACTGCAAATTATAGTAGTTGCTAAAAATATATCTACGTGTCCCAACTGTTCATCAGTAGGATGCCTAAAATGCGTGCAATTCCACAATTGGTTTCGGCTCCATTAAGAGCCATTATCTGAGAAAATCGAGAATCGCAAGACACTCGTCAAAAAATCGAATTTTTTTTTTATTTTGCCAAAACATCCCTTTTAGTGACCTAATTTAAGGAAAAATAGTTTTGGGTTCAAATTAAGAAATGGTAAACGTGCAGCGTGCAACCATGGAGTTATGGATGCACGCGGGAGGTTGCTAAGCACGAAAGAAGCGTAAGAGTCGCACGAGGCGATAGCCGAGTGCGACTCTAGCTTCTTGAGTGCTTAGCAAACCTCCCAAGTGCATCCATAACTCCATGGTTGCACAGCTGCAACGTTTACCATTTCTTTTATAACATAATCAAAAGAGAAAAACATTATTTTCCATTTGCCTTCGGTTGAGTCATCGGTCCGAGTTCATGTATGGTGACATCTGCCCGCGCGTAAACAAATCATGTTCTATGTTTTTCAAAAACTTGCCTTTGAGTTTTTCTTTCGCTGAATCAACCGTTCTCCGTCCTCAGGTAAATTGCAAAACGTTTTTCGTTGTTATTCTGAATGGCATCTGTCTACTTGCTCTTAATATTAGGGTAAAAACTTTGAGGGAAAACTATAGCTGCAACTATAAACACCAACTAAAAGGACTCTAAAAAATAAGCTAAAACTAAATAAATGAAATAATTATCAAGCTTATTTATGTGACAATTTTTGAAATAAACGCAAAGTAGAAATGAGAAAATTTGACTGTAATTCCTTTAGAATAACAGGTAACACTAATTTTAAAAAGAGAAATTAACTAGCTTTGTATCGAAATCTGTCTGGGGAAATCCGCTATGAAAGTGAAAGTTGAAACTGAAATTCGCCGACACACAGCCGGCGCTGAAGCTGTTGTTTTTCGACCGTTCTCCGAACGACTGTTATGAATGAACACTGAGGAACAAAATAATACACACAGAAGTTATTTTTTGAAAAATTTATTTGAAAACCCAAATGTTTCTGTACTCAAATGAAATTCGCTTATTCCAGCGTTATGTGCCCGTTTAAACTCAACTAAAATTTTTAATCGATGCGATGAAAACTTCACAACAAAGCTGTCTCGAATTTGAGCGTGTTTCCTACAATATTTGCTTGAATTTAGCATCAGCTTGACCAAAAAGTCAATAACACAATGCTAATTGATAATTTTCCTTTCCAAACAGACTTTCTCTTCTACAAAAAAACACACAAAATGTACCTTAAATCTTCGCTCGCTCGATTTTCTTTCAGCAGATTCTAGCCGCGAGGAAAACAGTGATTCATTCATCCAGGGCAAATTTGTCGCTTGATCTTTTTTCTTTTTCCTTCAAAACGACAGCTTAGTATTTTCTTCAACTTCCACTTTTCATCTGTGCATTTCGTCGGTGTATTTTACCGTCAGGAGAGGAGATTTGTTGAATTTGCCTAAATTTTACCGCGCTAGCTCAGTTTCTTAGCGTGCACCCACGGGAAAATGGTAGTGGCTGACTGACCAATCAGAGCGCGCAATTTAGTTTTGTTATGTTATAACGATTCATTTTAAAGGAGAAATTAGAAAAAGTTTGGGAAATCGATTTTATGCTCGTTTTTCGCACAAAACACGGCAGGATGCAATGGCAACTTCGAGAAAAGGGTGAACGCGTAAGAAACATTCCCTGACATTGAAACTTCACCGAATTATTATTTTGTTCTTACTCTTGAAAACCTTAAAAGAAAATTTGATAAACAATGCTTTATATTTCTTTATAAAATAACTGAGATAGTACGCGTGATCTGATTGGTCTAAAACCTATGGTTTATTATACCGGTAAACCCATAGAAAAAGGCATCCGCCCCGAGCCATAAACAAAACCGGCTATTGATCTGCAAACGATTTTAGAAAGGCTAAAAAACAGAACAAGTTACTTACCCATCCCTTCTTAATATTAAAAGCGTTGGTTTTCACATTTTATTACTGAGCGTCACAATTCGCTACTGCCATAGCTTTAGAAGTTATAAAGTACAAAGCTGGAAAACAGTTTACATTTCACGACGATGCCAAATCGCAGAGAAAGACAACAACTGTGTGAATTTCTGGTGTACAAAGTCTCTAGGAAAACTTAACAATGTGCCAACCAGCAACAAAACGGATAGTTTTAGCATTCTTGATTTATTTTATTTCAAAATTAAATTCCTTAATCAAAGAAATTGTTTCAAAAAGAGATCTCTGATCAAGATATGGTACAAAATCGGCCACTGGAGGTTGTAAACAAGCTGCCAACGATGATGAAAGATGTCAGAGTTTCGGGCTAGTTTTTTCCAACATTTGCACAAATTATTCGATGATATTGATGCCATGACCTACCTCACACCACCTGACTTCACAAATCGACAAATATTAACGCCAATATGTGGCTACGGCAAAGAAACCTTTCTCCACCACTGACATATTTCCATCGGTCGCTGTACGTGCATATAAAGTTACATGCGACAACTTCGCAAATGCAGCCGCGTCGTTACCGCAGCATTTCTTGATCATAATAAAGTCCAGGAAACAGATCTTAAACCACTGCGGCTTGTAAAAAGTGAATGAAGTCCTCCATTACAATAGCTGCCAGTTTCCTCTGTAAGCACGAAATTCTTACGGATCGACTCAACAAAATACAGCTGCGTACAGTCTGATGTTCAATCAATTTCTACTTCTGTAGTAAACAAACCATGAACGTATTCTTTCATTGTACGTTCGCATGAATATGTGTTGACTTTTCCTGTAAAACAGCTTTCATAAGTTATCATGTAATGAGTGCAAAAACTCGTGTTTTGAAGTGCTGCTGTTTGTTGTTTGACTGAACTGAGTTTTGAGAAAGTTTAGCGCTATTAAATCGTGAGTCGTTATTGGCTTATGATGACTTTAGAGAGAAGACATGACTTGATCACGGTACTAGAATCATATTTTTTACCTAAAAGACTCCATTTTATTAAAAGTTATTTTATAAAAGCAATAGACCACACTTTCTATGGGTTTACCGGCGTGATAACCCACGCGGGATGTTGGGAGAACACGAGAAAAGCTTGTAAATCACGAGCCGAAGGCGAGTGATTTACAAGCTTTTCGAGTGTTCTCCCAACATCCCGCGTGGGTTATCACGCCGGTAAACCCATAGAAAGTGTGGTCTATTGCTTAAATAATCGACAAGTGCAAAGAGGTCATATTTGTGACGTTAGACGTGCTAGAAAATGAATGCCAACTTTGACTATTAAAAAAGGTCTCTGGTATATGCCGCTTGCTCATAAAATAAATATAAAACGGAACCTTGGCTTTTGTACTAACTTACTGGAAAGTTTTAGCTCTGGAAATCAAATACCATCCTGACACCAAAGCAAGCGGTGAGAGCAATTGAATTGGGAAATTTATGCAAATTAGACGGCTTGCGGACGGTTGTCAAACTAAAAGAAAGGTTTTACATGAAAGAATTACTCACCATTGCTTGTAACACGTTTTTACGGCAAGGAAAGTTATTTCCAACTTCTGTTGCGTCGTTTTGAGTCACAAAATATATAATTTTTAGCCAAAAGACAAACGTACGTTTGCTCAGCAACTGCGTCCGAATCCGGCCGTGAATCGAAATAAAGTCGCAACACGTCGAAGCAAGAGTTACAAGACTTTTTACTTCAGTTAGGAGGCAAAAGGAATAAAAATTCATCGCAAACAAATGACTTCGATTTTGAAAACCTTTCATCACTTCAATCGTTCGTCGGCTGATAATAAACATCGCACAAGATCGTATGACCTTTGGCGTGTAACCGGAAATTGGTCACACGCCTTAGTCACGTCAGCATGCTGTCACGAAATTTTCGTAGCTGTTGTCAGCAATTTTAATACAGCCATGCATATTTATTTTTCTTTTATAGACACCTACTAGGTTTTGAAACAGCTTTTTTTGCCTTCGAAGTACTAAACAGGAGGGGTACCTCGGATTCCAAGTGACGGGGATGATCCGTGGAAGCGAAAATTAAGACGTTAAAAGAACGAATATTTTGAATACTTAAGTAAAGCCACAGCTAAGAAAAAAAGCTTTGTTCAAAAAATTGTCAAACCAAGAAAAAAACATACTTCGATCATCCCCGTGACTTGGAATCTGGCCAGAGTACCCCCTCCCCCTCCCCTCCTCCCCTATGCCGGGTCAAAATACTAAGTTCCCCGGCCCAATGTCCCAACTAACAATCGCGATGGTCAAGGGATCGGAGTATACTCTCTTGCTGCAGTAAAGAACTTGCAGAATAATACCAACTTTCCGTGGCCAACGGACTCAATAATTAAATTTGGTTTTGCTTGTTGATTTTTTCGCGATTTGCTCACGACCAGGAGCCCATAACCCCAACCACGACCAAATTATGAAACCTGTTATTACAAGAAAAAAAAACACAAAGAAACAGTCAGTCAGACAGACAGAACATAATAAAAAAGACCTCCATTAAGATAAAAAAAAAAATCAATACATGACACTGTCGAATACGAAAACCCAGAAACCATTTTGTGGAAAAAAGGGTCGCATACAGCTATCAGCTACCTTTTTCCACAACTCGCCGGTAGAGGTGCGCGGAAACTAGTGATTGTGAAATGGCTTCAAACATCCTATACTGTTGGAATATTACTTATCACAGAAAGCTACACATGATTTCTTCTAGTAGACCCAATCCTCTTGGTTCGTGTGGACCCGGGGGGGGGGGGGGGGGTGGTACTCCCATACATTACCTATACGGGTATGTGCCGCCCAACGGGGTCGTGATTTTGAAGCTCCTGATTTAGAACGGGGTATCCATTTCAGAGGCGTTTTCTAGAACGGGGTATAGTATTTCGAACGCACGAAAGCTCCAGTTTTGTAAGCAGCCATTTGAAATTATTGAAGGACAGATTGCTTTTAAAAATACGGTTCAATGCGTTAACAAGCAAACTGCTGTACTCTTGTTGCACCCTGTGTTTTAAAATTGTTGCTGATTATGAAGAAACATTTATTTGATGTATAAGTCGAACAAATAAAGAAATATCTTTTCAAAAAAACAGGGCTATTTCAATTTACAAACTTTCTAGAACGGAGTATAAAAAATTGGCCCATTTGTAGAACAGGGTATCAATTGTTGGGGAAATTTTCTTTGGAACGGGGTGCCAATTTGGAGTCCCGGGCGGCACATACCCACCCCAAAAATACCCAAGTGCCCCCCCGGGTGTGGACAAAGTAGCTCATCCCGGCTATTTGCACCATGCTACCATAGTCTCCCTAGATTCCCAAGCCTCGCACGCAGACGTTCCTGTCCCATGAACGCTGGGTAGGATTGCAGAACGAGCCAAAAGAAAGTGAAGGCTATAGGCGGTCGCGATGATGCAAGGAAGGTCGAGTATTATATTTCCCTATCCTGGTCGACCAGGGTAAGTCTGCGGAGGAGAGTGACTGAGAGGCTGTATGTTCGAAAAGTTAACTAACACCCCGGGACTAACGCTTTCCCCTGGATAAATCTATATCCAATAAGTAACTCAATTGCTTCTTCTTATTCGCTTGATAGTGATTTCCAGTGGGTAGCGCTATCCAACGTTTGAACAACAGGGCCCTAAGAATTGTGTTTCGCCTTGCACTAGAAACCCATAATAAACCTTATAAATTTCACTATGGGACTTCAGCTCCTCCCTTGAATGATCCATCTCGCTAAGCGGGACCTCAAAACAACGATATTACGGTACATGTAATACATATGTACAGTATTCAGCACAGACCTAGATACCAAACACTTGTAATTGATACCCCAATAAATTCTAAAACGGAAATGTCATAAGCTATAATTTAAGAATAATACAAGAATATTTTCAGCCTAAAATCGGCAGAAAAATAAGAATATTCAGCCTGGGCCGGAAAAACAATATTCTTATAAAAAAAAAAAAAGAGTGTATAAGGCTATTAACTCGATGTCAGATTTGTTTGACTCTAGGACTGTTTGCAAATTATTTTCTTTAAAATTGTTTAGCCTTTCCCTCAAAATTCACGTGAATGTGTTTGATTTAAATTATAAATTTATTAATGAGAGCTCTTGCTTTTAGCCCTGACTAAATCTATATATTAGTACAGTTTCATGCTATAAACTACTTATTCACCACTGGTTGAAAACATTTTTCGTAACTATACGGTCAGACTACAACTAACTCGTTATAAAAAGATACATCCAGGCGGTGTACTTTTTAACCTAGAATCATTTATATTTGTGAGCTGGGTTGTTTTCATATTTAAGCAAAGTTTAATGAATTAAGGTTCAAGACAAATAAAAGGATTTTCTATGTAACTTAACACCACCTGAGACCCAAATACATCAGTGTTCACTAATTATAAAATCTGCCAACTAGTGTTGTATTCGGAATGGATTGCTTTTTAAGGGTTCAAAACTTTCTCAAGATAATCATTTTACTTGACCAATATTTAGTCTGATGATTTCCTCAAGAAGACGGATTACCTTGTAATTTTCTCTTGTAAAATTTGGTCTGTCAAAAGTCCGTACCTAAACTTGTTCTTCTCAGTAATATTAGGTCTCTTAAATTAATAATGACCTCGAGCGCCACCCTGTGGTGGGACGTGCTAATTGCAGCGCCCATGTTGAATGTGCAGATAACAGGCCTTACTGTCTCTGATTTCACCTATTCTCATGCTTATGACTTTTTTACTAATCACTAGAAAGAAAATTTGGTCATAATTAAGGGGATATTCGATTCCTCACCACCTCAATGTAGCTTGCAGCTTCTCGATTTTCACGACAGCTTTGAAAAATCAAGTTAGCGCAAATGCGTTGTTTACGTATCGTTGTAAAATGTTTAAATTTCCTGGGGATATTTCTTAATGTTTCTCAAGGGAAATATTTGCAAGAATACCTTAAATCTGATTTTGAGAACCGAGCACAATTTGTTGAGCATTTAAGTAGTTTTCTCGACAAAGAAAACATTGCTTTCGTTCACGTCTTCGACTCAATGGCTTGTGTCCACCAATGCATCAGTCATTCGCTGTGCTACTCTGTCAATTTTGCTATTCATCCGGAAGACCAAGGGCATCGTTGCGAATTGCTGCCGACAGACAAGTACAGATATCCCTATAACTTTGAGAAAAACTTCTCCTACCACCATTATAGTATTGTGGTACGTACGTCATGTAGTAATTATTCTGTTTTTATGATCCTGTCATGACTTTGGTTTACTTATGTATTTTTATAGCAGTGAGCTTTTTAGTTCTGATTACAAACAATTCTTTTTTTACTAAAACTGTCAGGAAAAGGTAAATACGTTAAATTTAATTGGCCGTCTTAACTCTTGAATACAACAAAAAATAGGTGCATACATACGCTTTGTTAGGAAAGTAATTAGTGTATGCGAACACAGTCGACCAAAAAAGACTTTGAACTGCATTCATTCTTGAACAAAGTATCTCAGGAAGTTCTTTCTCTAGACCAAGAACTGATCAATACAGAATTTTTTGAAGCAAGTTAATTTTTGATATTTAGTCCGACGTTGCTGGCCACTAAGTTAGGTAGGTAGGTTGACAGGTAGGTAGGTATAGTTAGCAACCACAAAAGAATCCGAACAGACCAAAAATTTTTGGAGGATAAAAAATATGCCTATATCTACCGTTTAAATACTAAAATACGTTTAACAGTGCTATTTTTAAGTGGCTTGAAACTAACTGTCGATCGACAAATTAGATATAGAATACTATTCTCATCCAAATAAATAGCTTTGAAAAGAGAAAAAGCGCTGTTGAATTAATCATAATGAAAGCACTTTACGGAAGCTCCAGCGTTGTAAATCGCGCTAATGCATTTAGAGTAAAATCTCACTACAACGGTCACTATGGGAACGGAGGATAGTATAAACCGTTGAATGCCCGTTCTTAGACAACTGGAAATTGAAGAAATGCGTTCTTTTGTCTAGTTTTGACACTTCAATTTTTGCCTTTTTTCGGTCCGTTAAATGTTTTACGTGCTACATTTTAACCGGAGATGATTTTGCTTAACTTTATTTTTACCGTAATCATAGCGTTTCCTGCTAATTAAAGAAGCTGTGTCACGAAATTCAGCCAAATTAGGTTATTACAGAATGTCCGTTAAATTAAGAGAAACGTAAAAATAACCGCTTAAAACATTAAAGGAAGGTTAAAGTAACACAACAGAAACAGCAGATGCCACAGATGGGCAAAACTGAAGAACATTTAAACGGATTGAAATTAGGGTTTTTGAAAACTTTTTAGCCTAACAGTTTTTCAGAGTTGATCTCTGCTGTTTGCAACTTCAAAAATAATGCTCAGGAGACATATTTGTTTGTCTCGAATCTCTGCTTGTATCATTTACAAGTAATTTCTTTGCTTACGTGAAGTTCCATAGCGATTGAGGCAAGTAACTGGCAAAATTAAACGAAATGAACTGGACTGCCGTGACACCGCCCCTTTAATTCGCAGTTGTTTGCGGTAAGAAAATTCACAGTTTCGGCGCCGTAGTTGTCCCTTTCGTTAACGGTCGCTGCCTTTTTTAAGGCACTTAGAAACTTTTGACCCGTTATTGAGAGTTTTTTTTTTTTTTATTAAAAAGAAAAGAAAATCGCAACTCAGGGTCAAACTCGGACCTTTTGTATCCTAATCTCTCTCCCTTTTTACCACTACACCACCACATCGACCTGCCCAAATTCCGCAAAATTTGAGTAAATAAACTAGCAAACTGTCTTTCTTAACTGATACGGGAATATATTATACATCTATCACGACTACAACCAATGGCGGCAACGACCGTTAAAAATCAGTGGCGACTAACGTGTACAAAAGGGAAATAGGTTTAGGCGCCCGCCCTCAAAGTAGGGTAACGGTTCAGTTCCCTTGCAACGGATCGGAAACATAGTTCATAGACATTCAATTTAAATACTCGAGTTTGGGAATTTATTTATAAAATCTTTCAAGCTAAAGATAGTTCTTTAATATGAAACTGTTTGTCGAAATTGCCGGCTAGCAATAGAGTTACTTAGGGAAAGTTCACCACTTCCAAATTTCTGATCATCAATGGTCTTAGATCCACGATTCAATATTCGATCTTATCTTCAATCCTGAATTCGAATTTATGTAAAGTTGTCAGCCAGCCTCAAATGAGTCTTATGTAATTATCTACATCCCGTTTAAACGTGCTGCCATTTTAATCTTCTATATTTTTCAATTTTGGTCTTCAATTCAGAGCCCATGCGATGATCTCCGTTGTAAAAATGGCGCCAAATGTCTGACCCTTTACAATTGGAGTGGTTACTATTGCAAAAGGCGTGGCGGAATTATTGAAGAAGGTAAGATAGACCACTTAAATGTCAATTTGGGTAAGTCAGTATTTAATGGCATACATTCTGAAGTAAGCACTTTTCTTGTTTCTCTTCTTTTCTGGCTTCAGCTGTTCCTTGGTTAAAGGTCAGTGATGAAAGGATCTGTTTCGGAGCCAAAGACGACTCTTACGGGATGTTCACAATACCCTGGGATGGAGCTGTCATATCCATAAAACTCGTTTACATCTCCGGTTATGTTACTTGTCAAAAAAATAGAGCCCCGTTTGGAAGCCACTGGGGGTGCGATGATCCATTCACTTTGCTAACATACATTACAAACAATCGTAACGAAGTAATCTTCCCCGACAGAGATGGTGCGGCGTATACTTTACCAGATTACCACGCTAATTCCCCTGAACTAGTGTTTCGCACTCTCCGTGAACCTGAGAAAGTGCACGCTGGTGTGGAGTTCCGAATCTGGTACAGACAGGATCGACTCGATTCTTCCGAGGACAATAACGCCGGGCAAACTTGCGCTGAGGTGTATGTATTGATGTCCTAAAGCAATTAGAGACCATTAGATTCTGAGACGAGGACGATGAAAGATTTTCGCAAGAAAACTCACGACCATATATCATCGTCTCATACTCCCGGGAGGGGAGGGTTGGGGGCACTAACATCCGGGCTTATTGATTTATTGTCCAGAAAACCCTAGCTGACCCCCCTGAATACGAACATCAAGGAATATAGCCATTTTAAAATATGGTCCTTAGAACTGCCCCTATTATCATTGATGCTAGAGATAAATGAAATTTCTTTAAGACCAACCGAAGAGTTTGAAAATAGAACTGGTGTCCGTATTATGGACAACTATCTTTCATCCTTAATCTCTGTTATTATCTATATGACAAATTACCTGTAACGTAACTCTCAAGTAACTCGTTTGTAAATGCAAAGATTTTTTTTACCAGCTGTTTTGATAAGTTAGATTGGCCAGCGCAGGGCTATGGACACGCTGAAGTATTGAGGACTGACTTTTCGTCAGAGCAGTTCATAGAATCTTCAGCAAATTCAGGAAATCTTTCTCAGAGAGGATTCGTTCTAAATGAGGCAAAGCGCTCGAAATGTCAAAATGAGGCTTCCACTTCCCTGTATCACATACCTATATCGCCGGCTCAAGATGTACTACCTATTGAAATCAAGTAACCGGTCGACCAGTTAGTGATTTTTTCATTATTATTATTATTATTATTATTATTATTATTATTATTATTATTTAAACCATGGGCTTAAGTTTTTCGGTTATTGTTAGCACTCGACAGGAATTCCGTCTTTACGCTTGGTTTAATTGATATATTTATTTAGAAAATTAAACAAGTGTTAATATGTTAACACCTTTCTTATGTTACAAGTTGTATTTTATTGCTCAAAATGTGTGGGGACTTATATAAGCATGAGAACAGACAATAAAAGAAAACAACAAAAAAATGTGTCCTTGGCAAATCTCTTGAACTTTTATTGTATAAATAAAGCGCATGCGTCAAAAGAAATATCGCATGTGAAGTTAGTTGTATGTACAAAGCATACACATCAGTACACGTACTACCAGCATTATCATTTTCCTTCTGATTTCGATAATCCTCTTGGTACCAAATTCTGAACTCTTCACCCCCGTCCACCATCTGCGGAGATAAATGATAAATCAGTCTTGACGAGTTACAATTGTAGCTTGGTAGCGTGAAAGACGTGAGTCTTGTAATTATGAGGGAAGATTACTTTGTTTTCAGCATTAGTGATTATTGTTCCGATTCTTTCTTGGTTATTACATGTCCAGTGGCTGCCATACGGTAAGTTCTTTGAGTTGCACGTGACATATCCAGACTTGGAAACAAGCTTAAATGTTAAGATGGTCCCATAGTGTAGTACATTGAAGCTGCCGAATGAATCATTCTTGGCACCAAAACACACACTCTCGTTATTCATTTTAAACCAAGGGGCAGCTGAAAAAAAAAAAAAAAAAAACAGCTAAAAAAAAAAGGAAAATTACTGTCACACTAAGTGTTTCAACCAAGAAAAAATATTGAATAGACCATTTTGAAGTCGTAAATTTTGTATCCTTATCCTTAAGGAATTTGTGACGGTCTTTGGTCAATAACCGAATTTGATATGATGGGTATCAAAATAGCGCTGAATAATGCTTTTGAATATTTCTGACCAACCCTAAACGCCATTCATAAGGTCTGTTATTATCCAAAACTCTAACTACTGTAAACATGAAGCAAATTCAGTCCAAGAAATGCAAAGAACATTTTAATCTACTTAAAAGTAGAGTATACAATGATTATCCACTATGTAAGAAACTAAAAAAGCAAACGAACAAACATTATCAAAAAACCAACCCCAAAACCAAAACATCGAACAAAACAGCCAAGTATTTCAAAATGTAAGTTTGTCAGTTCATTCTCCCCAGCTTCTCTACGACACGAAGAGGCTTCGGCGGAGGAGAGAACGACATGAAGATTCAGCAACAGACCTTCAGGACCTTTCTAGTTTTTCTAATAGTTAAGGTCCACGTGACCGAAAATGAATAAATAAAATAAACAGGCGGAGTTTTAAATTTGCAACAAATTTGCACCACAATTCATGATTAAATAGTAAAATTTTAACGGTGTCATTCACTCTAGAAAAGATGTCGCCAATAGTTACTATGATCGTACCTTTTTTAATTCGTCCTTCGACAACTTCGCACAAAAAACCATTCACGTTGTAAAGTGGTCGACATGTGGTGTTGTCTTTGCAAGGGTTGTATTCACACGGACTCTGAAAGCAAAACGAATAAAAAAGGTGTTATTTTCTTTAATCTTTGAACCAAATTGTTGATCTATCCCAAAGCATAAAATTCTCCTTCAAGAAAAATAATAAAAAATAAATAAATAAATAAAAACAAAATAAAAACAATTGCAAAAATATAGGATCAACAGGAGTTGGGGGCGAGAATGGAATTTCCTAGTAAGTGTCATGAAACACCGCACATACGCAAAACAGGGTAACAATCTTTTAATAAGTACTTACTATTCTGCTGTAATGATCATGGTACAGAGGACTTGGTTGGAAATTGTTTTGAGAAGTGTACTTGTCCCCCTGCAGCAGTTTACATTTCTTGCTTCGAGAATATACAGCAAAGTTAAAGGACAAACAGACGACACGTTTACGGCATTGAAGAGCACACGCCATGCTGTCATGCGATGAAACACGGAGAAAGGGCTCCACTTTTAAAGTCCAGTTAGAATGCACTAAAAATGTGATCTCGCTTTCCTCGTATTTCACGTCTGTTTCACCTTTGTCACCTGGCGAAATTCTCTGCGGCGAGATGTTGATTGAGGAGAGCAAAACACAGTAGCATAAAAAATTCACAAGCTGCAAGTATCGCGACATACTGCCTACTAAGTGTGAGTTATCTTGCGAAAAATGAAGAACTCTTTTAATTTCATAGTTAGTAGTTGAAGTCATATATGAATGAATTAAGGGCGCTTGTTTAAATATTAATTAAAATTAATTGACAGACAACAGATATATAAAAATGATCCTTTCAGATAAACAGTTTTCTTATCGATTTTAAATTTTACAAGCAATATTCACTGCCCGCCGCGTTAGCAAATGAGCCAGTCGAGGCGAGCAGTGGTTACACGTATTTTATATAATAAATAGCTCACAAGCAAGACTAGAGAAAAAGAGCAAAATTTTACAATCTTGTATTTCAGTCATGGTTTATTATATTTCTGTGCTTTGAAACAATTAATTTTTTTGTATCAGATATATTGAGATATTGAACTGTTGATCGCATACTTTGTCTTACTTTAGTTCATTGCTCTATGTTATTGATTAACACCATATTCCACAAATTAAAAGTTTAGCATCAGTACAAATTAATTCACTAAATAAATATTCAAGTTACAGTAGTTGTCAACTATTTTTGAACGGATTTCCTATTCGCGCCCACTGATTCGCTACTAAAAATTTATACATTAATGCTTGTTAATAATTTGTCATTTTACTCCCCACTCAGGGCCGAAGGTTGTAAATAATAGAAGGAGAAAGAGACACGAGAACACTTTTCTCGGAATACTCTTTTCTCAGAAGACACTTTATTTGTGAAATGTCTCGTGATCAGATTTTTCTTTGCCTCTTAGCCAGCTGACTTTACCAAGACTTTATAAGGACACGCATGTTTAAACTTTTCGGACGCGAGCAAAGTGGCTCGGACATTGCCATGTTCTCCGCACTACAAAGGTGACGATTTTGTCTCTACTTAAAATTGTGTCATTCAAAACTAGGTCTCCATCTCCAAACAGTAAATGTTGACCAAAAAAAAAATGCACCGGTGTTAATATATTGTCTAGGGCAGATGGGAACAATTTAAACTGTATTTATTGTGGTATTTTCTGCTCTAGCTTGAGATAAAATGTTACTATATTGAACTCCATTCGGACCAACAGCAGTGGGATGCATGATGGCCTTACAGTAGTCAACGAATATGAAAGTGAGCTTATTTACACTGGGTGAGATCTTGTTAATCAATAAAGAAAAGCAAATCATATGATATCAATGCGGGTTACTCCGTATGTTTGTTTTCCTTTTTTGATATGACGAGATTGAGATAAATGGAATTAGTAAAATCCAAATAGTGGTCTATTATCAATGCTGCATTCTGATTGGTTGAGCTACTACTAGGCTATATGTTATAGCCCACTAGTAGCAACAAGCGCGGGCTTTTTGGCGGTAAGGAAAGGATTAAAGTCTAGCTTTAACTAGATATATATTTTTTTATTCTCGATATTTTTGACCAATTAGTTGGATTAATTAAAACCAGGAGCCCGCTCCTGCTAAAACAATTATTCCTCTCGCCCTCATGGCCTCTGAGTCAATAGCCCATTCGGCCTTTTCGCCTCATGGGCTATTGACTCAGAGCCCATTCGGGCTCGAGGAATAATTGCTAAATAGTCTGAGTCAGCAAAAAAAAAAATAAATAAATAAAAATAATAGTAATAATTAATAAATCATAAAAGACTAGACTTGAAGGTTTACAGTCTACGTTGATTAGGTAACATTTTAGTAAATGTTAGCGTTTGCAACCCTTCCCCGTTTGGAGAAACGCGTTTATGACGTCATCGGCGAAAAAAAAATGTCACGTGTCATTTGTCATTTCCGCGATCCATTTGTGTCTCTTCGAGTTTGTTATTCAGGATCAATTAAGGGATCTAAAAAAAGATATGCATATAAAACGAAATACACTTTAGTGGGATTGACTCGTCATAGCCAGACCATCAATGAATGAACAGGTGAATTTCTGCGGAGAAAAAAACCATGGCACTGCGTCGTTTGTAGCCTTTTTTCTTAGTCCGCTGAGCGAAACATGCCAAACACGAAAATGACCACGGTCGCCCTCGTTTCTCGCGTCTCTTGACGCTCGTGCGCACGCTTACTGCCCCACTAAATCTGAAGAAAAAGGGAGACCGGTCGTAGTCAACATTTTTAGCGGAGAGAAACTGAAAAACTTTTTTTTTTCAACTGAGAACTGGAAAATCCTAAAGTTTATCACCCTAAAAATAGTAAAAAGCTGCCATTTCTTCATCTGGAAGGAAACGCCAGCTTTTCATTACCGTCACTTAACAACACCAAACATTTGTTTTTCGCATAGTTTCATATCTTAGCTAATGCAGGCAGTCTCGTCTTATCCTTTTTGTCAGTTTAAATAACAAAGCTATAATTTTATACCAATTAAAAAATATATAATAAAGAGCATGATACATCATCAATTCAACTTTTACTTAAATTTTGTTTCCCATTATATTACAATAAGTCAGAAATGTCCATAAATATAAATTATAGTAATAATAAATTACACATTACACTATATAGCTATTCAATGAACCCTTCTGGAAAATAACGTCACATACAAATTAACCTAAGCCGCTCTTGTGGGCATGAAAGTTTCATGAAAAATGTCAACACACTCGGATTTCAAGGAGACCTTAATACATACCAGTTCCTAGCCTGCGTAGCATGGCGGTTTTGGTTGGGCGCGCTAAGTAATAAAGGCCGGCGAGGGCAGAGAAACCGCAAGGAGATTGGGGCGGGAGCCCGGCTTGACAAAACCGCCATGCTACGCAGGCTAACCAGTTCCCCAAAATTTTACCCTATATACAGCTAACAGATGATCTAGTAAAACCAGTAAACAGCCAAGAACTACAAGTAATAATGAGCAACAATAAATAAAATGATTGAACGGCAAGAACGTAGAGGAAAAAAAAAGGTTTCCTTGATATATTATTCTTTTTATATATGTACTAAATAATATTCCTTGTAGACTTCTTCTTTCCTTATAAACGTCTTGCTTGAAAGGCTTTAACAGGATGTTTTACGCCGAAACAGCATTGTTACTGTGGGGATACAGGGTCACGGATGCTAAATGATTGTTAGCCATCACCTGAAGAAAACAGTTGAAAGAAGATTGTGAGTCCCTTTGCGCTGAATGAAGTAAACTGGCCCATGTAAGCCCTGAGCTTATACACCTTGGTAAGTGATTTTAGGAGCGCTTATATCCGAGGGGGCTTATATCCAAGGGGGCTTATATCTGAGGGGACTTATATCCGAGTGGGCTTATATCCGAGGGGGCTTATATCTGAGGGGGCTTATATCCGAGTGGGCTTATATCCGAGGGGGCTTATATCCGAGGGGGGCTTATACCTGAGGGGGGCTTATATACGAGGGGGCTTATATCTGAGAGATGAATTTGGATGAATTTTTGTTTTGTTTACAGGGAGATACGCTCATAACAGTGTTGGCGGGGGTCTTAGCGGCAGTTTTGTGGTTTTGATTTTACCGGTCTTTAATTAAGCTTCAAAACGTTATCATCATTCACATTCAAGCAAGGAAAAGCTAAAGGTGGGCTTAAGTCCGAGAGGACTTATAATTGGATGAATTTTTGTTTTGTTTACGGGTAGATGCGCCCGTGACAGTGTTGGGGTGGGAGGGTTAAGCGGCAGTTTTGTGGTATTTCCATGAAAACGTAAAATAATTTGATGAAGTTTGTCAACTCTCAAATCTGCCTTAAGTTCCTTCAGAGTTCACTTGTTTTGTTGCCTTCCGCCATTGCCTGACCTGTTGTTTTGTTGCATGGTCGGCTTGGCATGGCTTCCAGTTGTGTGTGAGAAAATGGTACTTAAGGTGTTGTTACACGAGACTATTCGCGACGACTATTTTTAGCACAACACAGCGTTGCAACATTCTTGCGATATTGTTTCGACTAGTTACAACATTGTTCCTACATTGCAAAGCTGTGTTGCGCTAAAAACCGCCGCTTCGAATCGTCCCTACAAGACTGGACCGACGAATACAAACCTCAAATATCATGTGTTGCAAGTTATAACAGAAGGTGGATCCGAACGGGTTTGTCGTGTTGGTGGAGGAAGATCTGTGGCGAGAACAAAGCACAGGGTCACCAAAGTAGTTACTGTGACACGTACAAACCTATAACTAAACAACCGATTTCGCTTACAACGTTCGGGATATCTAACGCTTTTAATTTGGTGCTTAAATGTTTCAGCTATGGCATGCATTCAAAACATCGAGCAACGTTAAATGCGAAAATAAACAAAGCATAATGATAGCTTGGATATAATCAGCGTAATATTGTATTGACAACGACCGCGCGCCATTGTATGACTTTAACTATAAAATCGTTAAGAGCGGTTCATTTTTTCTAGGAGCAAGGGAATCTACAACACAACGAGACAAGTAGTTATGTGGGTTTTCCCACAGTTATTTTACCAAATTCGGCAATGCTTCACCTGTTACTCTCACATTCCAAGCAAATAGCTGGTTGAGTTTGTTATTGGTTCTCTTCCTTGCCCCCAGAGGTTTTTCTCCGGGTACTCAGGTTTCCCCCTCTCCTCAAAAACCAGCATTTCCAAATTCCAATTCGGCCAGGAGTAAGGTAGACGAAGAACCACTTTGTGGATGTGCTACCTCCAAATCATCATTTATTTATTTATTTATTTATTTACTATTCGCATAGTTTAAGCCTTTAAGTTCAGCGTGAAGTTTCTCCATGTAATACATGTATCTATGCCTTATAATGAGAATTGAGGAGACATGATCAAAGAAGATGAATCTAATTAATACATTATCAAATTCTCCCAACTGCTACTATTGAAACTTATAGGAACAACAAATGATAATTTGAATTTTGATTTAGGGGTATTGAAAAGGTTGAAATTGACTGCAGTTTATTTCCAAACCACGAGGTCGTTTTCGCGTGCATATCCAACAAGATTAGTTAGGATAGCTGTATGCGGCGAGTTTAACGTTACATCACTTAGTAATATACCTCTACCTTACCTGTTTAACACAACAGGTGCCTCGACTGGTTTGCCCAGATAATCCTGGACACTGTCCCACTGAAAGAAAGAGAAAAATAGCGGATTTTATAAGATTGAAATAGTGGCATAATGTTCACGTCTTTGCCTAACAAGAACGGTAATTCGGACTATCGTCAAAAGGACAAAGTCAGTTTGACGATTTCTTTCACAAATAATGCATGCATCTTGATGACAGAAAGCTCGAAAATACGAGATTCTGTAACGCAACCTTTACCTTTGTACAGGGAGTCACCACAAACGGTGTTTCGTCACCCAGAACTGCATCTAATAATAAGAACGTAAAACCATAGTTAGTGACTAACTATGGTAAAACAGAAAAAAAAAAAAAAAAGAAAAAGAAATGTGACTGAAATAGCGGAAGATCAGTTAAATTGAAGAATCAATAATAGCCCGCGAGAAGCTCATTTGTGTGAATTCGGGAAACATTTTGGCTTCGGGGCCGCCATCCAGCGAGGATGTTCGAAAGCCAATTCAATGACCAGATGTGTTTCCAAGGAGAGCGTACCCGCTATATCAAAGGCCTTCGACGCCTCTTTTTTTAACCGAGTCCTGCAGCCCTTGGTTTTAAAGCGAGAATAAGCTTTTATTCGCACACAATTACAACTCGACATAGCGAGCTAACACATTCGCATAACTTGTTCAACTTCAACTTGATGAAAAAAAATAGGTATGGTAGTAAATAGGAGACGTTGGAAGTGGCTTGGTCATACGCTGCTTATGCAGACAGGACATCACTGTGTAACAGCAGTGTTGGGCACCTGATGGAAAGCCATAGAACCCAGCCCAGGACGGTAGAAAAGGAGAGTGCCCAGACAGGGTGGGGGTCGTAGGAGCGAGCAAGAGCTCGTACGAGGGATAGGGCAGGTTGTTGGAGAAGTGTGAAGGCCTCATGCGTGAAGGAGTGTGAGGAGAGGTAGGTGGGAAGGTGAATGCGACTTTAATTTCCAGTGAGACCGTTACCTTTAGAGTCTCTCTGTATCTCAATCTTGAAATCACAGCGTTGGTACCTATAATTAATAAAAGATATATACCGTATGATTGCTTACAAGAAATGGCTTTAACTTTATCTAAGCGCAGTGCCACATGCATGTATTTACTCACATGTTAAAATTATAATGGCCAGGGAAGTTGGTGTGCAGAATAAATTTCTTCACTTGATGACTGTAAGCATCAAATAAAATGTCCTGGGGAAGAAAAGTTGATAAATCCTAAGATAAAAATCAGTCGTGGTTGTATACATTGCGGACCGCGATAATAATTATTAGGGAAATCAAGCAACAACGACGGCGACGGCTACGAAGACGTCAGTTACAAAGTGAAATCGCGCTGCTTCAAACTTTATCGTGCTTATTCCATCTCGTTCAATTCGTCAAATACTGGCAATTTTTTTTTTCTGGAGCAGAATGCTAAAAGAGTGTGACGGAGTTCAGGAAAAGAAAAACAAAGTCGTTGTTTTGTGTTCACGACCTTCACAATACGTGAAATTAGGCATTTTCACGTCGTAGTAACGCAGTGACGGCAAAGCAATGTACAAAAAGGCGTGATGTACGAGCAGAGTTGTTGCTCTGCTAATCTTAACCTATTGCTTTTTTGCCGTTCTCGTTGACGTCGCCGTGGTCGTTGCTTAAGCTCCCTATTACCTCCTGTGGCACTGCTGTTTTGTTCATATAACGACAAAAGCGTTCAATAAACTCAAGTTTGTTTTCCAAAGTACCCTGCGCATGTCGTACTTCCTTTACAGGGAAAAACTGTCATGGTACAAGTTATAATCACTCTACGTATTAAAACAGAATGACTGTTTTAGAAACGGATAACACAAATCTTCGCAACGAGACACCACCCAGATTGGTTGAGCCACGAGGAAACTTGCTTCAACCAATCAGAAAACACTACCCAGTTCTGGGTTGTGACACGTCATCAGCATGCGTGGAATTCCTGCGCTCGTTCCTCAGACGTCATTTCGCGGGTAAACTCGTGGTAACGTCGCAAAATGTCGGCTGTTTTCTCAGGCTAAGTATAGTTCAGCGGTTAATAACACATGTTTCAACCGTTTCAACAAGCAACTTCCTTCGGCTCAATTCATTCTCCCTGTTCAATTTCGTAGTGACACGTACTCAATTACTGCGATGACAGACATAATTGTATACCCACCACTCCTAGAGTGAAGTAATTGAAGAAATAATCAGAACTCTTAGACTGAGAGAGTTTGTGTGGAGATGGAGAATGGATACGCATCTAAAGAGGATATATATAAATATATATATTATAATATGTCAAGTTCAACTTACGTAGGGAATAATCACTGGCAACACTAAAGGATGCTGAGACTCTACAAACCGATTTGGGTGAGTTTTTCGCCTGGTCCCGGATGTTCAAAAGTTGGATAGCGCTATCCAATTGATAAGTGTTAGGGAAACCAGCTTTAGAATGGATAGTGATTTATCCGGTGGATAGCGTTATCCACCTTTCGAACAATTGGGGCCTACTCAAGGGGTACCGTAAAATTCCGAAAATAAGCCCAGGGGCTTATATTTTTCAAAGGCCCTTTTTGAGAGGCTTATTTTTGGAGGGGCTTGTCCACGGAGGGAAATTTACGTTTCAAAGTCAATTGGGCTAGCCTTATAAATGGAAGGAAATTTACCGTTTTTGCCTTGTTTTACTTCGTATTTGAGGGCAATTTCCAAGTACAAGCCCCCCAGGGGACTTATATTTGGAGGGGCAATTTAACGGAGGGTTTTTTGCGTTACGAGTTTGGGGGGCTTATATTTGAGGGGGCTTATACATGGAGGGGCTTATTTTCGGAATTTTACGGTACCAAGTCAAGCCACATTACTGATTTACCCAAACCAGCAGGATAATTGTACGATGACGTCATTTTACTACAACTACTATCAGAATGCTGTAGTTTGTTTTTTTTCTTTTGCAAATTAAGGCAAATCACTGTTGTTTATTAATTCTCAGCAGCACTGACAAAGTTAAAAACGAAAGCAAAACGAACCCAATTCTGGTAGTTGTAGTCAAGTACTGTCATCATGAAAATGGCCTATTCCTTTTCCATCCCATATTAGTAGGTGTAGTAGGTGAGTATGCTTACTATACACCCAACAATGAGCCTCATGGTCTCAAACTGAATAAGATGCTAACTGTTGCAATAGCGTACATTTTTTAAGCACTGCCGCCAAATTGGACACCAATAATTATCAAGAGAACGTATTTTTGAATCAGTACCTTATCTTCAGCCTTGTAGAAAACTTTACACGGTGACCCAACAGAGCTTATCACATCCTAAAGCACAAAAACAGCAAGCATGAGTCAGTATACATGTGTATTGCATCCCGTCCCAGAAGCCTGTAATCCTTTCAGTCTCTATCTTTTCCCAGTTTTACTATTAAAATGAACTAAAACGTAAAAATCTCCATGTCATGTAAAACACTAGTTATAAACTAAAGGTCAAATCAATTGATACCTGACATGAATCTCCAAACATAATAGTTCTCTCAAAAGTTCGTCTCCTTAGCTCTAAGATCTTGCCAGGACCGGTGCCTTTTAAAAAAAGAAAAAAAAAACAAAATTAAAAGGAGAGATTTCAGTTTCAGTACAAGCACATTATTTTTATAGATGGACTTGACTTACTTTTCCCTCTCTGTTGTTACCAACAGAGTGATAGAAAAATATGCTCCTTGGTGAATACAGGGTATTAAAGATTTACCACCGTGCACTTGCTTAGCAATTCTGGAATACAAGCAGTACCTTTCCAGCCCAGTCAAGGCTCCGCAGGACTGGAGACAGTTAGCCTGTGTAAAACTGTACCCTCTTCTGAAACAAAATATCCAATTTTGTTTGTGTGGAGGGAGCTGCTGCACACTGAGGCTAGAGTCATTGAACTTTAGCCCCCACTGAAGGGAACTGGTGAGATGCTGTTTGGCACATTGACTTGCTTCTAGAATATAATGTATCCTGAAAAGTAATCCTGGCTTACTTCTCATGATCTCTCTGATTGATAAATATAGCACTGGGATTATAAGAAGAAATTTGGTAACAACGACCATTGGAACTTAACTGGTTATTAAATAAACAAAGTTTCTAAATTGTCTTTCTTTCAACGTTGTTCCCTACTCTTTCCCCAAGTCCTACCCTACAATTTCCTGATCCCAATAATGATCTTAATAAACAATAAAATAAAAAAATAAATATATTATTTATCTTATTACCTTCAGCAACAAGAAAACATTTGAGACCATACACTTTCCCATCCTTGTTAATGATGTCAATGCTGTCAGCAAAACAGTTGCCATGGAAACACTGCAGAGGTAGTGGAGGTGCTCTATCATAAACCACAACACAAATTATTTTTATCATTGGACAGTGAACTTGTCAAAAATCTATTAATAAAATTTTGATCACAAAAGGACTTCCCCAAGGTGTAACAAATATTAGTAAGGCGACTCCCAACTCAATGAAAACAGCAACAGCATCAACCAAATCAAACTTCACAATATATCTAGACCAAGGACAAAAAAAGGCTTCAAAATGTTTCCCCTTTTGCATGTTTACAATGATGTATTCAGTTAGAGAACTGAGGATAGTTTACTAAAAAAGGCAACTTTTTTTTTTTTACGTATTCTCTGATTACTGTTCTTATAACCACAATGTTTGCCTTACAAAATGGACAGAGACCGTTTTGATACTGAAATGGTGAACAGAGTACTAGGTCTCAGAAGTTTGGTTAGCTCTCTTCTGTTTGTACACATACGTAACAAATATACAGTGTAGAAGTGGAATAAAAATGGCACCAAACCTTGCATCTGTTAGGCTGTTGCCATGGTAAATTGACATCCGTGATACAGTTGGTGATGATCCAGAAGAGAACTTGAGGGATCCTAGTCCATGAGTGTAGTATGGCTGTAAGGGAAAAATATTCAGCTAAACCATTAAAAATGAAAGTCACCTCTCTGTATACATATTTTTTCAGCACTGTATTTAAAGCATGCATGACCTCTTTGGTTTCAACAGTATAAGGAGAAGCTTGTGCTTGTCGTCCCAATGTATGTGCACAAAAATTTCCTTTTTCCTGAGAGTCACTCAGAACACTCATATAATAGCATTCCTCGAAATGCACCCTGCAATACAGAATATGACTATATCCACATGCCCACTTTAATTAAAAGGTAAAATCAGTCAAAAATGTCGAGAAATAAATTCTTTGCTATTCAGATGAAACTCATTTCTACTTTTACAGTTTGATATTTGTTTAACTCTCTCTTTTCTATTGTGTTGTCTAGTCGTCAACCACATTCCAATTTTTATTTCATATATTTGTAAACTGTAAACTTTCCTTTAATAGTTAGCCTTAATCTTCATTTCATTTTGCACGCACTGTCCCACCTCAAATAGCCTTGCTACATGTAGCTGTGGGGAGTGCTTTTGCTATACTATATCTGCTTATTAATAAAGTTTTGTTGTAGTTGTTGTTAATGTTGTTGATGTTGTAATACAGTGTGAAAATCTGACTGTCCTCTCCCCCTCTGTTAGTAGAATTAGAACCCTGGCCGCACCCTAGCAATTGCATGTAAATAACATACCTCAAATTTAGAGTCGATGGGAAAGGAAAATGAGAGACCTCTGAAGTTAAGAATAAACAGCTGATGATTGGGATCATAGACTGAAATGAACATCAAACAAATAATAAATGTCAAGTAAATAAATCAAAGTACAAAATAAAAGAAACAAGGATCACGTTATTGATTTGCATAAAATAATAATAATAATAATAATAATAATAATAATAATAATGATAATGATAATGATAATAATACAATAATAATATAACACAAAGTTAACAAAAAGTATCAAGGCCTTACATGAATCTACATTATTATTTTACATCATTTACATTACAAAATGTATTTTTACCATCTATAGAATTATCTCAAAAATCTACATTGTACCAACTTAATTTAGTTGAACAATTAAACTTAATTAAAAACTACTTTAAGCACTTGATATTGAGAAATTTTATTACAAATAACCTTGTTGAAATTACCAACCTCCAGGATGGGTCGCTCCAAATGACATGTCAATTTGTTCAATTGTAGGTTGTACTTGAGGAGAATTAAAGTGAACCCCACTGGAATTAATAACAGTTGCCAAAAGAAAAATATTATAATATGCATATACCAAATCCCACTAGGTAAAAAAAATAAATAAAATATGGCAAAGTTTTTATTTTGAATGTTTCCCTTCAGATTAAATAGAACTACATGTGTAGAGGCCATCAACAAAAAATATGTAATATGTAATAATTATAATTATTATTATAAATTTAACTCACTATCTCATTTCTGATTGGCCAAAAGTGTACAGTGAATTTTCGAAATCAGCGCTTGAGACGTCATCTAGCTGCAGATTATACAATAATCATGTCAAGGACACTCAAGGTCACGGGTAATCATGTCATGTATGACCGCGGTGCATGATTTCTAAGGGTAATCATGTCAAGTTCACGCACTAAAGTTGTGTTGCTTGCCGTTAGTGAAAAAGCAAAAACATGACTTCCAGGTTTGCTTTGTTCCACTTTATACTGTTGTGACAATTTTTTTTTCTTTCAATGTATAATAAAACAATCATTAGATTCAGTACTTTTTTTGTGTGACATCTTGAATAATCAAGGTCTAGGTAAGGGTTATCAGCCTCAGCCTTCCGCTTCGCCTGCTCGACCTTGATTATTCTGGATATAACAAAAACCTCATCCAATAATTGTTTATAATTATTATTACTTTTTGGGTTAACTTCAATAGTCAATCATACCAGTACTTAAGCTTGACTTTGCTCATACTATAGACTTCAATTATCTGGGTATATAAAATAAAGTGATATATTAGTAATTGATCTTCTAACATTTTAATTGTGATCCAAAAGTAGATTTGACACCAAACAAACTCAGGGTGTCACAGTCTCAGACAAGTAAAATGAATACATTGTATGCTCCACAATAGTTTTCTGGCTTTTGACCAAATTACGGTGGATTTGATGTGAAATACAATAAAATAACAATTAGATCTCCACATAAATTAAACTTTTGTTTTTTAAATTCGTCAATTTGTACTTGCATTATTTCAGCCAGTTTTTTTTCATTCTTGATAGACTGCGCGTCCCTTAAAATATTAACAAACACCATGAATGGAAAAATGAAATACACACACAAAAGAACAGATGTAACATAAATAAATAGATAATTGACAAACAATACACAGTCAGAACAGATTTCGTTCCTACTTAGAGCTCTCTGTTATGAAAAAAGTATGCCAACATAATGCCGACAGATAACCAGCAAGTGACCAACAGTTGACTGACAGTTATTCTGACTGTTGGTCACTTGTCAGCCATTTCTCGACTAACTGTTGGCCGTTTGTTGGCCGACTGTTGGTGGACAGTTGCAACAGATGGCTGCCACATTTTTGGGGGAGTTGTTCTTCAATTTTTCCAATCAACGTAATGTATCGGTCAAATCAAAGCTTTAACATGCCCTCCCCGGGCAACCCCCCGGGCATTTGACTTTTTTGAAAATTACTGTTCAAATTACCCCCTACCCGGGCCAAAATGCCGTTCAAATGCCCCACACTAGGGTCCATTCAGGTGATCAAATGCCCCCACCCTGGGGACATTTCACAGGCACAAAAATGACAGAAGGACGGCGGAAATGCCTTCAGTTGTCGAACAAAATCTTTATTAATATAACAAAACTGAGCAACACTGTTAGCGTAATGATTTACTACGAACAAAAGTCTCGTGCAAAGCGACGGTAATCGCCGCTACAAGGTCACTGAATGCTCACCTTTTCTTCGTCATGCAACATACAAAGCGTTCTATTAAAAAAGATCCCACATATTGAGATTACTATATCATGACCATTTCACTGACATGCATCATCGCTCACCTTATTAATTAACATACTTGCAGTAGGTCAAAGTAGTTGACCGTTTTATTTTATTTTATTTCATTTTATGTTGTTGTATTGAATCGCCGGTATAGGTATTGTATTTCATTGTAAACACAACAATAAAACACATTCATACATTCAAACCCTGAATCCAATATTAAAAATTTTAAAATTTAAATACTTCAAATACGGCACAAAGCTTGTTTAAGCTCTTTCCTTGTACCCAATTGGCCACAAAGGCACAATCTTTTCCACGAAAATCCTCTAACACCGCATCCCCCATGATAGCTCGCCACGCCAAATATTTTACATGAAATCGAGGGTGGAGTTCAAATTCCCCACCCCTAAATGATGGGGATCAAATTCCCCACTCCCTGGAAGACTCTGATAATCAAATTACCGCCTCCCCGGGACAGCAAAGGTGTTAAATGCCCTGGGTTTGCCCGGGGGGGGGGGGGGCATGTTGAAGCTTCGATTTGACCGGTACATAATGCATTAACATGTACATGTATCTTTTGCAGCAATTACATACCTTCAGTCTCTGTGTCACTGGATCAAACACCAGTCTAATACCATCATTTGGCAGGTTTAAAACTAGGTCCATGGCCAGGGGATTCTGTGAATAAAATCGCAAGAAATGGAACTGTCTCGTGATCACATTCTTTTCGTCCCAAAACTTATACCATGTAATTACCATTTGATCACAAGACAGTCCCGATGTATTAAAACATATAAAAACCTGTGTTGGCATTAACAGCAGTGAGAAAAGTCTTCACAAATCGATGAAGCGACAAAGCACAGGCTCTACTTATCACGAGAAACCCCTTTAATATTTTTGTTCTTGCAATTGGCATTTTCCAAACAACATTTTTGGCGGGACGATCTGCTTACCGCCTCGCTGTACATCGCTTGAACGGATTTTATAACACGACATTGTCGTTTGAGAATCTGAACGCACTGTGCAACAGGCATTCCTAGAAACCGAGAAAAAAGATGTATAAATTACTTGAGCAAACGTAAATTGAGTTAACATAATTAATTTAAGAGAAAACAACCAATGTGTCTTGATCGACTACGTTGCGCGCAACACACCTAGTATAAACTCCCATTGCTCGTTTCCAAGTGATCTTTCAGGAACAACTTCAAGATCTAGCATAGTTAAGCTGGGTGCAGATATACAGAAATAAATACTCGCTGTTAAAAGATGAAATCTGCAAATTTCTGCAGATCGCGATATGCAAAATTGGACCCTAAATTCATGACATCATTGATGTACATTCGTCGAAAATATCTTTTTTCTATCGATTCATTTCGTCTTGTTTACGTTGCGTCACGCATCTAATGCTGCGAGTTTCAGATGACCCCTTTATCTTGCAGGCTCATCGTTTCAACTTGGTAGCCGCGTCTCGGGGAAATAAATACGACAAAAATGGCGGATGCAGAAGAGGAAATCGAAGCCAATCGCCCCCGTCTAGTTGCAAGCGATTTTGATGCATTCGCCGAAAAGCTCTTGAAACATAATCTACTGTTAACTGCACTCGAATTGCATGCCGAATTAGTCGAAGCAGGATTGGAGATTTCTCGTTTGCGTGATTTTTTCTCGAATCCTGGAAACTTCGAACGTCAGTACGTGACCGCAGGCAGTTCCAAGGATGCACTTTCTTCCATACTTCGTAAGTATTTTATTCTCTATCGCTGTTTTATTTTCTACTCAAGTGTCCTATTTTCTGTTATATTCTAGGTTTTCAACTTGTTTGTCTTGTCTCATAAATCTTAGTTCAAGCCCGGAAGTGATAATTGAATGAGGCCAATGCAACATAATATTATGGCCAATATCTCAGCTGTAATTTCTTGTGTTTCATTTTCATTGAAAGATAGCAGCGCTCATGATGAATTCGTCTACAGTTAAGCCAAACTGGTGTGTCTAATTTTTTTGAGACTAACAAACCCTATAAGTAAGCATGTATAAATATATTCTAAACAAGATAATTACATGTATGCTTAATAGAACAAGAGAGCTGAAGTGTATGTAACATCACGAAAAAGTAATCGTTGTTAATGGTACGATCAATCCTTATTACTTTGATCGGAAATATTAAACGCACGATCATTTTAATCTTTTAAAGTTTGAGCTTGTTAAAGCATCTTGTGCCATGCGTATTGTGTTGTTGCAGAAAGTATGCTTACTGGTTGTTTCGATTCAAGTTTATTCGGTTGACTTGTAAATATTGTTTCAAGTACTTGGCTTAAGGAATGAAGAATATTCATCCAAAATGTTTTCTTCTCACACGCAAGCTATATATGAAGTGATCGAAATGTTTGTACAATTTCAGTGCTTAAGCTTGTATCGAAACGACTTTGTATCAAAACAACCGGTTACCGAAAATATCCATACTCCAACTATTATGTGGAGGGTTTGATTTACCAAGGGTTTGGGTCTGCTTGAACCGTACTCCCACCCCTCTGGAAATTCCAGTTTAGCTTCCTTCTTACCTTATAGAATTTTAGCTTTTAAGATACTTCTCTCCCAATGGATTTTTATTGAGTCTCCATGGGTTAGGTATGGATATCAATTTAATGGATTTTTTATTTGTATATTATTTTTTACAGCCCGCACATCTAGTGTAGCTACAATCGACTCACTAGATGACTACACTCGGTATTCTGATGATGGTGCTAGGGACACTGATGAAAGAGTCGCAGGTCTGAGAAACTCGTCCTATTCATGGATCATTTATCTTTTGTTATTAATATTTATTAGTTAATTTTGTTGTATTTCAGTTTTGGAATTTGAGCTGAGAAAGGCTCATGAGACAATCAAAGCTTTAAGAGGTTCCTTGACTGAAGCAACAGGTACATTAATTCTTATACTACTTAATAGTTGTTATACCCCTGACATTGATGATAAAGTGACTGCATGTATCAGGGGTTGCAATAAGCATCGATGGCTGACCAAATGCGTCAGCTAAAACACGTCGGCTACATGTACCTTGCTCATAGAGGTCAGCTACTTTTTTCTAGAAAGAAGAAGCATCTAGTTTGATTAACGTTGTAAACAAAAAAATGTATCGTTTACAACATCTAAATAAAAACGGCTTTTACGTCATTTTATGTCATTTTACGTCATGTGAACGCTATATTTCAGTCCTGTTTTCACAAGTTTCTTTATAGGTTTACACAGAATTTGTTTACGTGCAAAAGTACATAGTTTTTGTCATTTGTTCATTGCTTGTACATGTAGGAATTGATTGTGTGACTGATAAATTGAAAGCTACATTTTCTTGAATGAAAGTGCCAAATGCTGAAAATCGCATTTTAGGGCTTTGAAATTTCAAAATTTTCTAGGGCAGAATGTGCCCAAAACCCCTCCCCCCTAGTGAAAGGGGACTAATGGCCCCTTGTTGATACAGTTGGTTACTCTATTCAAACCTGCTGACTACTTCAATTTTTATTGAAGCTCCTGATGTGTGTAGTCTTTCCGTAGCTCCAAAGGCATAGAAAAAAAAACAAAAACAAAAACAAAAAACAAAAACAAAAAACCTTGCACCTAGCACCTTGCTCTTTTAACATTAAGCTGTTCTGATATTTGCTTTCCTGAGGTTGTTGAATATGTGTCCTAATGTACAGTAGTTTTTATTATTATTATTATCATTATCTTTATCATTATCATCATCATTATCATTATCATCATCATCATCATCATTATTATTATTATTATTATTATTATTATTATTATTATTGGGAGCGACATCGTTTAGCATTCTTTGATGTGAGGGTCTGTCACCCTAATGCTGTATCGTATAGGGACCTAGAGCCACAACAAATCTATCGTATCCATGAGAACGAGAAAAAGCGTCTCTACTCAGAGAGAGTCCTGGACATTGAGCATGGAACATTTACACCTTTGGTCTTCACCACAGCTGGCGGAATGGGAAAGGAGTGCTTGAAATGATAGCCGTTTAGCACAGCTGATTGCCATCAAAAAAGGGGAGCAGTATGCCAAAACCATCTCATGGATCAGAACCAGAACCTCATTCGCACTCTTGAGATCTGCGTTGGTTTGTCTTCGAGGCTCTAGGACAAGAAGAGTGCCATGTGACATTAAGAATGTTGATATCGACGTCGAAGTTGTTGAAGGAGCCATTAAATCGGACTATTGATGTGTTTCCTTACTTCATATATATCTTTTTAGCGGAGCTCCACGCGCGCGCTTCGCGCGCGCGTGGGCGGAGCCCCATAGCTAAGGAAATCTACCCATCCCAGAAAATTTGGTAATCACGTGACTGACCGACCGTCCGTCCGCACCACAGGCATAGCAATGTTTACTCTCACACTTTCTAGCTACTTTGGGAGCCCAGGAGAAAGCTGATTGCAGATCAATGTTGTCATCAATAGACAGCTGTCAAAACAGGGTATCGGTTGACCTCTATCACCTGACCGTATCGCGGGCTCAGGTGTCGACCTATTTAAATGATCGCAGGTTCACGTTTATTTTTGTTTTAAATTCAAATATGTTGTGTTTATGTCAGTATCGCCCCACACTATTACGATTTTGATTTCAAACTGACTTCAGACGCAAAAATTCAGCCAGTTTTTTTTAAAATACAGGCGGGGAAGACCTTTTCTTACCATGATCACGTGTTGGTCACGCTCCACGTCCAATTTTTATGCTCTGATTGGTTAAAATTTGACAGGTGTGTTCATGTGTAAAATTTATGCAGCATCTTGAAAGTTGTTTACTTTGACAGCTGAAGCTGACAGAGTTTTGAGTCAACTTGTGATGTTTTTAACTGTCTTTTTTCCACTGGATGTACAAAATGAAATACAACTGCTATCAAGAGTGTTCTCTTATTCATGGCTGGTTTGTTTATTGGGTTTTTGGTTGAAAAATGCGTCGCTTGTCAAAGCCGATAATCCGATTTCGGATGGCATCGTTTTTGTTTTTCACCTTGCTGGATGCGTACGAGAATTATAAAGGCTCAAGCGATCCTTGCCTTATTTGATAGCTTTCAGGAGCTGCATCTCGAAATATGGTAAGCCTGAGTAATTATTGTATTTAAATCTAATTTCATGAATTCCAGCGGCGCAGTTTATGAAGCTAGTTTATGCACGTTTGTATTAAGATTTGACTGAGACACTGATCTGACCTCGTATGAGGTTTGATATAAGCTTAAGCTTACAGAACTTTAAAAAGCCTTTAGTCGATATTAATTCACCGTAAATAGAAAGAAAAAACTTTCCGAAGAATATTTAGTTGTAATTTTGGCTGTAGAAAGAAAGCTTTGAACGATTTTCTTGTCGT
>NC_133202.1:31405446-31490446 GCF_958299795.1 Porites lutea
GCTAAAATTAAGAAGACACAAGTCAAGTGTGTAAATTTTTCCATCAAAGCTCTCCTTTGAAATTCCCTAACTCGCAATCCATGATTGTTGCTGTAGAACAATTGTAATGGATTGATAGCCTCATGAAATGATTGAAATTCAGTTTGAAGGAGCTGAAGGCATTTGTTTGTTCATTCTGTGAGAGAGTGCAAATTTTGATTGTTATTCTAGATGTTTATAACTTTTCAGCGAGGTGCAAGTCATGAAGTCATAAAACTAGCCCTCAGGCAAGCTCTCTGGGGGAGTGGGAGTTTTGTCCCTTCCCCGTGGACCTCAGAAAGCTTGCTCACAGGCTATCATAAAACTGCGCTGAAAAATTCCATTTTCTGTCATCAGCTATCACACTGTGAAACTTGTCTTGATAGGATATGATACTTTTTCCCCATTGACTGCGTTCTCGGTATCGATTGCTAGTTTTTAGGTATTTCCCATCATGATTGGAAGGGTGCAAACTTAACCAACATGAGAAAATGGTTCACTGTGCTTTTACGATAAATTAGTTGCCGCTCAGTGGTACAACCTTAGCTTTTTGTTGGACTGCTTTGTTTTGCAGGATTTTGAAGACTGGGACGATGTTGGTCTGAACACTTCTAAGCCCCCAGACTTACTCCATCTTTATAGAGACTATAGCCACCACACTGTCCCAGAAGTCATGTTGGTGTTGAAAGCGGTGAAGGAGGAGAAAGCAAACTTAGAGGCTGAACATACTAAGTTACTTGAGGAGTGCAAACAACTGCAGGAGGAAATAGGAGAATTACGATATGAGAACCATACACTCAATGAGACCATTGGAAAACTAGAGAGGTGATATGTTGAAAATATTTTGATTTGATGATGAGAAGATGAGTTATTTCTTTCAAGAAATGAAAGTCTTCCCTTTTTTGTGAGTTGGCTTTTTGTTGTGTGTGTCCCGCGCTGCCGTCTGTTTGTTCACCTACACTGTATTAGGGACTTTGAGGGTCTGTTTACATTGAGGTGGGGGACCCCAGGTAGGTGAGGTAACCCGCTTAGGTGGGGTAACCTGCCTGTCCATATAATCTCTCATTTTAATTTGATCATGTTTTACATGATAGGTGGGGTGACCCACCGCATGTTACCTCACCTTTCTGGGGTCCCCCACCTCCCTGTAAACAGGCCCTAAGATCCAACAACCCAACGAGAACGTCAAAACAGGCAAACAAACAAACAAACAAAAAACAAAAGGTTTAATAAGCAAAACAACAACTTCGCACGTGCATCACACTTCTTTGTACATTTTTTTGTCGTTTTTGCACGACTGCGACATGAAAATGCCTAATTTTGCGTTTTGTGGAGAACGTAAACAAGCAACGACGACATTTCATTTCTCTTCCTGAACTTGGATATGGTCCCTTGGAATCCAACTTCAGGAGGGTTTTTACCTACATTGACAAAGTCAAGTAAGTGAGTAAGAATAATCGCGATAAAGACTGAAAGAACGCTTATGCACTTTGTAAGCAACGTTATCGTTGCTGTCGCGTCGTTAGATCTTTAAGTCTCTACTGTTTTTTTGCGCGTTAACGCGTTCGTAGGCTTCCCTGTAGAAAATATAATTCTAAGTACCATCGTTCCTGCGTTCACGCTTCCTGCTATAATTCGTTTTTTGGTGGTCGTGCATTTTGAGCTTATCTACTCGTTCTTTGAGGGTACGACTGCGTTCACCAATTCATGCCCGTCTACATTCTGTGTTTATGCATTCTTGAGTTCATATAACGCTTGCACGTCCCTGCCTGCTTTTTCTGAGCTTTTGTAGCGTGAGCCAAGTGTTTTACTGCTTTCTCTACTAACTCACGCATTAATTGTATGTTACTGACGATTAACTGGACCTCGATAGACCTTTTCACGGTCTCTTCAACTTTTTATGTGGACCAGCTGGGGAAATTCCGTCGACACCACTGAAAAGAGCGCCCTAAAATTAGAAAAATTGCCCAATTTGAAAGTGATTGATGTCTTAAGCGAGCGAAGAATAGCTCCACAAAGTTGCGAAAATTTACAGACCTTTGTATGGTGGGGGGATGGGGGAGGGGGGGGGGGAGGAGGGGGAGTTGTACCCCCACCATACAAACGTCTGTAAAATTTCGCGACTCTGGGGAGCTGTATCTTCATTAGTTTTCAACAAATCACTTTCAAACTTAGCAATTTTACTAATTTGAAGGCGCTCTTTTCAGTGGTGTCGACGGATCTTCCCCAACTTTCCCATGTCAAAAGTTGAAAAAAAAAAAAAAAACCGTGAAAAGGTCCATTGACCAGAACTTTTTCACCGATCCAATATTATTTCATGACCTTCAATAAATCATCCTCAAGGTCCAAGGTTATGATCTTAAAAATGTCTGTGACGGTTTTTTTGTCTTCTTCTTCTTCTTCATTTGGAAGAGCAAAATTAGCATTCGCGTGAGTCGGAAAAGATGAAGTGCAATTCTGAGCTATCGACTACTTCACAGAGGACGAGTGAAGGCATTTTCGCCAGTAGTGCTGGGTATTCTTCCTTTGAAATTATCGCCAGCGTAGTTGGCGAGATTAGCGGGCGAGTACTGTAGTTTTTGTTTTTGTTTTTTTTTTGGCGGGGTATCCGCGAGAAGGTTGGAAGCAAGTCAAATTGTTCCCCTCGCAGCGAACAGCTCGCCCTATGTGACGAGTCTTCCGCCAAGAACGAACCCGAGGCATAACAATTCCGCAAACTACGCAGGCTATTAAAATGAAGAAAGTAGCAGCGGGGTACATATCATTAGCTTTCACATTTTCGATGACTAACTACTCCAGTCCCGTCTAGCGCGGATTATCGAGGTTAATCTGCTTTACTGTTTGTTTGAACATTCGTACCCGTTCGTCATTCCTCAATCCCCGCCTTTGTGCGTATTGGTCCTTCCATGTATTTCAGCCCCTAGTTTAACCATTTATTTTATTTCAACTCTTCAGTGAAAGGAAGGAGATGGCTGACATGTCGCAGCAGACAGAATCGGGCACTGAAAGTTTTTTGCAAAACACTGCCATAAGAGCGTCCACTCCAGAACGGATAACATTTAACAACATGGAATCCACGAGCGAAACTGACGCCAGTTACCATGGCAACGAAGATACTAACACTTCTGAGAAGAATGAAAGTTTTTATGAAAGCGAGTCGCACAGTCCAGCTGCGGTCGAAGCGAGTAACAACAGCGTTAGTGGAGAAATTGTAACAGAGCAGCCTGGTACTGACAAGAGATATCAGATAGAGAACATCTCAGAAAATCCTGCTGATGTCAGTGTGGAATCAGCCCAAGAAGAGGTGAGACATTGATGATATTGTCCCCTGAGGAAAACAATCAGGCTTTTAAATACCGAACCTATTTAATACAAACATTGTTCATTTCGCCACCCCGTTTATGACAAGACAACTCATTTCACGGCCTTATTTGTCACGTGAACCTAGTCTAATGGCCTTACCTCCCATGAGTCTTCTGTAGCCTTGAGTGGTAGAGCATCTTGACTAGTAACCAGGCCCCAGTTGTTCAAAAGCTGGATAGCGCTATCCACTGGGTAAATCAAAATCCAGTGGATAAGTATATGGGAAACCAACTGCACTATCCACTGGATAGAGATTTATTCCCTGGATAGCGCTATCCGCCTTTTAAACAACTGGGACCAGAAGGTCATGAGTTCGACTCCCATTGAAAGTACGCGGATTTCTTCCGAGCGAGCCTGATTAGCCGGCAGGATCGTCAGTGCGAACAAAGTTTTCTCTGGGTTTGGCAGAGGGGTTGTGAAGCCGTGTGGAGAACTGGAAGGAGAAGTTTGAAATCTTGCCTGCTGAAAGACTATGTTTTTTTCTTTTTTTTTTTTTTAGAACGGTTTGGAAAATGGGTGGTATTCGGCGCTCGCTTCTCGCGGCTATACCGTGAGAATGGCAGCTTCGCGGCCAAAACTCTCACACGCGCGAAAACATTTCCGCCAGCTACGCAGACTATTTCCTAGGCGCCTCTGTCACTAACAGAAGAATTGAATCATTTAGTTCTGCCTACAGAATTACATGAAAGTTATTATTTAAACTAATATCATGGAATTAGACTTTTTTGGAAATTTATCGTTGATACTACACCTGTAGACGGACCATTGCGGTTCAAGACGCCAAATAGTGTAATTGTAGAACCTTTTTAAGACTAAAGACACCAAAACGCGGACTCTTTTCAGCGGGACATACCACCTTAGTGCTCTTCCCCCACTCCTCCCTCTTGGGGTAGCACAAAGGTGTATTTATCGTGAGGTCATTGTTTATATATGGGCTCATTTGCAAGCGATTTTACCCATAGTATACGTATCAGTATAAACGGAGTAATTAACAAGCGGTAAAGAATGGTAAAACCGAGTAGTCTGCTCAATTTCTAGCTGTTTGCGAGTTATATTCCAGGAAATGTCACCTTTTAAAATCTCTGCAGTTTATGCAGAGTAATGGCTCATGCCTTCTTCATTCTTGTAAACGAATTGGCGTTTAGCCCAGAACTTCACCAAAATTATCAAGAATCCCCCTATACTTGATTAAAACCGCATAGACTATGGCAAGGTGAAACGGACCTCTCTATGTAGAGTGGGGTGTTTTGAACTTTACTTACTTTACAGTACTTTTAGTATATCTGAAATGAAAATTTGTTTCTCATTGTTGTCAAATTGTTGTTTCGGCTGTGAAGGGTGAAATCACTCCGGAAAGCCCCATGCCGCCATCATCTCCTGAAGAAAAGGGTGTTGGAAGAAAGGTCGTGTCATCAAGGTATATTTCTAGTTATAATTATCGATAATAGATAAACACTACAGGTTGAGTCATTTTCGTCCGTAATCTTGAAGAGGACTGTTGCTGACAGTAACTGACTTTGCGACAAGTCAGTTCCGGTCCGGTGAAGTATACCGGCGCGCGATGAGAGATATGTTTTTTCTTTTTCTTTTTTCTTTTTTTTTTTTTTTTTTTTTTTGTTTAATTTTATTTTATTTCACGAAAATACGATTTGTTTAACACGCCAGTGTCTTTATTCCACGTGACCAAAAAGGTGTTTTCAGGTAAAACTGAGATCTTTTTCTCAGCAGAACGACGTCATCCTCCTTCAGAGACAAACTATTGGCCTTCACGCATGTGCAACTTGACAACAGGTTATCCAATGAGGTACAGCTATAGTCTTGGGTAGAATAAATGCACATAATCCTTTTTTTCTGAGAGTGTTGTTATGCTGAATTACTGTTAACATACCTTTCACATTCTTTCCTAGGTTGACTAGTTTTCACTCGTGACACAATACGACAAAAATGATAGTGACTATATTCTAAAATCACGTTAATTTCCCTTTTACTATGATCTGACAAACAATCAATTGAATCACCACATCTTTATTGGCACTATTTCTAAAAAGGTGAAATGAATAAAGAAAGTGCAGGAAAAAAGTAGGTTAAGAACAAATATTGGTCATGCAACTAAGAAATGCAAAATTTGAAATTAAGAAGCGGAGATTTTGAGTTTGCATCTGCTTATTCACAAAGAAGGACAGGCGAAATCTGTACTTGTATCAATATAATGTTTCGTTTTCAGATGCTAATGCCAATATCAGCCAATTTTACAATTTCATGCATGGTAAACTGTAAAGGATCCTCCTTTGTAAACTGTTTAAATGATCAGTTTTTATTTTTGTTTTGGTGTGTTTTTCAAGGTTTGTAAATTGTCCAATGCAGACGAGAATGCGGTCCTCATTGTTGCACGGTGTTTGCCACACATCGTGCCAAATGTCCTGCTTAATAAAAGAGAGGTAAGTGTTAGTTTGTTTGCTGAACTGCGTTAACTTACAGAGCAACCGGGCAAACTGACTCATACTAATTAGTGAAGCGTCTTTTCTAATGTTGAATGTTTATCAAAAGTTGCATCATAGGTTTTAATGCACATTTTCAAAGACATGTGATGGGAATAAAAATTAAGCTGCTTTGAAGAAAACACAGTACTTTTGTGTTTGTTTGTTTGTTTTTCATTACTGCTTTGTCTGCCGATTGAGGACTAGGCTTTAGACTGGTTCCGAGTGGTCCTGGGTTCGATTCCTTGTCCAACCAACAGTCCGGGCCCTACAATAACTCAGAAGAAGGTGTTATCTTTGCTTGACATTTGTGGATAGTAAATAGTTAGACGTTCTAATCATTTCGGGTCAAAAAGAAAACCTACGCGCTCTCCGTGATAGTGCATTTGTTTGCACACACACCGCATGCATGCGTCATAATCGAGCGCATCGTTAGTTGAACCATGTTAAAATTTAAACGGCATGGCTTCTATCCTGCGTGGCAGACGTCATGTAACCCCGGTTAGTAACGTCTGCTAAGCAGCTCCGACATCCTTGTTCGGGGCCCCTAACGGACTCAACGAATTACCGGAAATGCGTTTTGAATTTCCCTTCAAACTGATTGGCAAATTGACAATCGCTTTTTTCAAACAGGCCAAGCATGGCGCGTATTTAAATTCTGGTACACAGGTGGGGGCCCAGAACAAGAATCTCGGCGCTGTTTCGTAGACGGACTTAGCCAGAACGGTTTAGTCTCGTTTGTGGCGCAGGCTATGTGGCTTCTCGTATTATCCGTGAAGAGCTAAGTATTAAGTTCCTATTGTTGGTAAGAGGTTTTTTTTTTTCTTTTTTGCTTCAGGAGTTGATTCCAGTGATTTTGTGTTCTGCTATCCACCACCCAGAAGCTAAAGAGAGAGACAATCTTCTTCATATGTTGTTTAATCTTATCAAAAGACCCGATGAGGACCAAAGGTGGGGCTTATAGATTATGATTATGATTACGAATCGCCAACAACACCTACGCTACAAAATTTACATTACAGTCGTGTCCCGTCAGAGTTCGAGTTACCGGGGTTCTACTGTAACTTAAAATTACAGTGCCTTTCAATACAGTACATTGCATCACATTCCCGGCCCAAAAACACAGAATCCAATAAAATGCAAGTCTAATTTTGAGTACAATATTAAGTAAAGATGGAATATGCTTTTTTAAGAGCGAAGGTAAATTTCCAACAAAGACAGAAAGATATACATAAAATGCTTCCCTTGCGCTGAGTAGGTGTCTTTCTAAACGATTAGGGCTAAACACTCCTGGCAAATTAAATGAAAAAGAGTACACTTTACTGAAGCTCCAGTCACGTACTTCTTTGCTATAACGACTGATTTCGATTAACACCGTTTAACTTAGTTTTTAGAGCGTTACACCGGTATCGCAAAAGTCAGGGTTCGAATCCCGGCAACCCTGCCTTTTTTTTTTTTTTTTCAGGCTTTCATTTTGCAGCCTTACTGTACAATTTGCGTCTTTAACTGCGATGATCTTCTTTGCAATATTTTTTCATTCCGCGATTCCAAGATATGAAATTGATGTATTCATTATTTTAACTTAGTTTCTGTTGTTGTTTTTAGACAGATGATTATGAGTGGCTGCGCTGCGTTTGCGCAAGTCGTAGATCCAACACGAATCGAGGCTGAACTACTACCACAATGGTGGGAACAGGTGAACATCGTATACACCTAATTCAATTAATGTTGCCTCGGCAGTTGATCATCGGTAATTGTACATTGGGCATTTGGGCATTTGGGCATTTGGGCATTTGGGCATACAGAACTTTGCGAACCACCAAACAGTAGTTTCCCAGAGCGGAATTACCAATGCCCAAAACAACCTTTACTGAATCAACTATATCCAAAATATTGGATGTGTACTTACTGCGTGCCTTTTTACACTGTTTGTCTTTTGTTGTAGATCGGCCACAAATATGTGGAAAGAAGACTTCTCGTCGCTGAATCTTGCGGTGGACTAGCGCCTTATTTACCGGTACACTAGACTGCATTTTGTGCTAACATGGCTGTGTTCACACTGGTGAATCATGTTAAGAGTAGGAATCTTTACAGTGACCAGACTTACTAAGCCACGCGTTGTCCAAAACAAGATCGAAACACACTATTCCGAACCAGTGGTTTTCTGCGTTCGCATTTCAATACACTTCTGTTTGCTCGGGTTGAAGCGTATTTCGTTATAACAGAAAGTGTCACTGTTAGGCGGTGTTGCTTACGAAACTTGTTCGAACCACGTGTATTCTGTTTGAACATAACCGTACCTCCCTCAAGGAACCACCCAAAAATGCCAGATTTGGTGGCCTTTTGACGAGAGCTGATCGATTGCAATAAGTCATAAGAGGTCGCTGTAGTGCAAATAATTTTGGATCAACGTTGGCTCGCAAGAGATGAACGCAATCGAAGGTTAGACAGTACTTTTCCGTGCACTGGGATATCTTTTCTTGAAACTGCTTGCCCTTTAAATCTTGCTTTCTTTACGATGGAACCTCAGTATGTCAACACGTGCCTTCTGTTTTTCTATGCCCTCGGGGCCCTCGGGGCTAATCCCCAAGGATTAGTTCAGTGGGTAGAGCGCTTGACTGTAGAGCAGGAGGTCGCAGGTTTGATTTCCGTGGCCGGACCAATACTCAGAATCTCAAACATGAATGCAACTGGGAAATAAAGGTACTGCCTTTGCTCTGCAAACGGCTAGACCTTTGCGTTGCTCGGATGAGCACGTGAAGTGATACTCCCACATAAAAAAGAAAAATAGTGTCTCCAATTAGTACTTTCGTACTTAATGCATTGACACGCAAATAAATAGGTTTGTTTGTTTATTTATTTATTTTATTATTTTGTGTCCTTAGGACGATATTCGCAGTTCTTTGGTTTGGTCCATGTTGAAGCAGATGCTCAGTGACGATCGAAACGAGGCGGTCCGGGAGGCCGTTACTAAGAGCCTGGCACTTCTTGTTGCTTTCATTGAAAATGTGGATAAGTATGAACAGGTAGGACGGACGTATATTATTGAAAATGGTGGTTAAGTCCCTTAAATCAGCATTACATTTCTCTTGTTATATCTATGATTTATAAAACAGAGTGGTCCCAAAAATCTAAAAGAAAAAAAAAGAAAGAATCGTGGCGTAGAAGTCGCGCATGGTTTCCCACACAGTGTAGTAGGAGAAAAAAAATGTTGGTTAAATGTTGAAAACCATTCGAACCGGTCGAACAAGGTGTTCAAACGTTAACTTGAGTCCAGCGTGTTGGATCCAGTATTGTCGGATCAAGTTGGACCAACAAATTGGACGTGTTTTTAAAACGGCGTAAGAATTGTTTTGCGACAGCCTAGTGTTTCCACTTGGTCGTGAAGAACCCCCTTTTATGTCACTAAAATACATTTGAGACTTCGAACCTCACACATGCAGAATCTGGTGATCCTAGGTAAAGTATAATAATGTTAACCGCGGCGGGATTAGCTCGATCGGTAGAGCGCTTGACTGCAGCTGGCAGAGCGGGAGGTCGCAGGTTCGATTCCCCGGACCGTATAAATACTCAAGGTCTCAGAAATGAGGTAATGCCTTTGCCATGCAAACGACTGGACCTTTGTGTGACTCGGACGGCCACATAAAATGGCGGTCCTGTCTCTGTTAGGAGACGTAAAATAGTGTCCCCAATTAGTACATTCGTGCTAGATACTTTGACACTCAAATCGGTGCATGTAAGTGCATATTGCTCATTACCATTGGATTCGACGCACTTGCATCTTAAGGTCAGTGTTACATGGGCCTTAGAAAAAAATTCAACCGGAGGTACAGCTGTAAATTAATTTCCGTGACATGCAAATGTTAAATCGGTTTTGTTATCTCCCAGGCATACGAACTCCTCGTGGACACGCTGTTTGATTCTTCGGATAAAGTAGCAAAAACCTCGATGGAGGTGTTCCTCCCATCGCTCGCTAGTTGGTCTCAGGATCTTGGGAAGTTAGAGTCCCATCTTCTTACATCGCTTATATGTAACATGGAAAATACTATCAGGGTAAGCATTCAATTTACAAGAGGATCGTAATGTATAGATTGGTAGCATTCCCTTAGGATTGTCGCGTGGACGATAACCTGTTCCAGGCGTTCAGATGGTAGATCGCAGCGTTCAGATGGTGGAGGGCGAGCTAAATTGTAAAAAAAGAGGGGAGAATGCGGTACGTGGACAAGCATGCTACCTGCGTTTGCGTTGCTCGCTTGCACGTAGCATGCTCGCCGGCACGACAATCTTACCCTTTTATCCCATGAGTGATCATCATCAATTCTCTCCTAACAATATCAGTGCATAATCAATAGAAGAGGCTATGAGAATTAATTAAATGATTATTTAAGGGGATATGCTATTATCTTTCAAATCAAAATTCTCTCAACTAATTCTTTTAGGAAAGGTATGGAGATCAGTCTGAATAATTTGTAGGTGGATATTTGGCGTTAAAGGGTTAAGAGACTGCTAGTGGTCTACCTAATGTAAATTCAAAAAAAAAAAAGAAAAGAAAAGAAAGGAAAGAAAAAATAATAGTTAGAAACTTGTTCTGTTATTTCCTGCGAATAAAATGATTGTACCCGAAAAGGTTTTTAGGGGGGAAGTATAGTTTTATTTGAAAATACCTTTTAACATATAAATAAAACAAGATACTGGTTTTTCGTAGGATTACCATCAGGTAGAGGAATTATCTGCGGAATCGGAAGACATAGAGAAAGTTCACACTACACTAGAGACCATCCAAAAGAGGCTTCCCCGCAGTATTCAGGTCGTTACCACACTTATTCCTGCGTTCTTTGCAGCAGTTCTACGGTCAGGTAAACTTAAGATTGTCAATAATTTTGTCGCCTTAACGTTGCGATAAGCTGCCTTAACCAGAGCTGAAACTTAATCACACCTTTTTCAGTCACCTCTTCCACCCCTCTCCTTTAATTCGGAAGGCTGCCATTCTTACAGGAGGTGCAGTTGTTTTCCACTACCCGCCATCTTTGCACGCCCTCAAGGACTGGTGGGATAAAAGTGATGTCAGGTGGATTCTCAGGGGGCAATCAAGTGAGAAAATCTGTCAGTATAAGAAAGTAGGGTCGAGTATTCCCATTATAGACAACAGGAAATTAATAACTGTTTATCTAAAAGGCGCTAATGGTAAATTATGGGTGAAAGTGATCATTGTTACATTTTTATTTGGATGCAGTAGCGACCGTACATGTCCTCAAAGCAGGTAATATTGACGTAAAAAAATTGCCGAAACTCGAACTGTACATTTTGCAAGACTAAAATCGTCGTCTCGTTCTGAGAGAATGAACAAACTCAACCGCGATTACTCGTATTGGCAAATTTTATCTGTCTTTGCCTCCTGAAATGCCACGTGACACTGTCTTTTTCCCATCAATATTAAAGCGCTAATTGTAGGTAGAGTGCAAAGCATCCGTATTTTTTGTGTTGGCGCATGAGACTCGTGTAATTTCGCCTCTCCTCTCGGGTACCGCTTGCAAGTAAATTTTCACGATATCTTCCAGCTGGAGTACTTGCTCGCTGGTTAAAGTTGTTTTTGTTGTTGAGGCCGACTGTTTTTGGCAAGATAGTTTCTCGGGTATTTGCATGTCATTATATAATCTAAGAAGTGATATTATGCGTCACTACGGTAACGATACCCAATGTTGTAGTTGACACACACACACACACACACACTTTTCTAGCCTTCTCCTCGTTATTTCCCGAATGCCAGTCAATAATACAATATTATTTTCACAGTTTGACTCTTCCCCTATCTTCCGCGACTAATCTTGTATCGTTTGTTTTTATTGCCTCTTCTTTTCTTCAGCACCATTCGCCAAGAATCCAGAACACGTCGAACGCTACAACGTTCCAGGTATTAGGAACTAAGTGCCGTAACTCCAATGTGATGTCCAGCAATCGCAAAGCGTACAGCCTAGCGTTGGTTGGTTAAAGGGCTTGCACATCCTTTGTTTTAGATCGTTTAGTTTTCTTTTTTTTGTTTAGTTTTTTTTTTTCCGTCACACTTCCGAAGGCTGCTTGCGGGTTTTAGCGACAATTTTGTACGGGATGGTATGATACTCTCTTAGATACGCTAGCCAGTATCATTATCACCCTACCATATCTGTAGGGTTGCAGGGGTTCATGGATGTTTTGACGATAATCTGTTGATCTAAGATCGATCAGCTTCCTTTATTTAAATATTCTGTGTATTCTTTATCGTTTGATGGGATGTTTTGGTGCTACAGAACGAGATTTGTGGACTTCTGTCTTTCTTAAAGACGCACTGATCTTCTGTTTAATGTATATGTCTAGATACCTATATAATTCACCTTATAATTAAAAACACAAGTTAAGACCACAAGTTTGTTTGGCCACTGTAATAGCCCTTCCCCCATTTCGAGTGCGTTAACTGTCGAATTGAACAGGACAGAGTTTATACGAATATAAAATCTTACTGTCGTAACCCTTAATCTCCATTAAATTCTACCCTGACGTTTGTTTGTTTGTTTTCGGTTATTTTAGTTTCATCAGAAAGATTTGCGGCGGCCGTGTCACCATTAACCAATATTGAGACAATTTTTGGTGGGAGCCAAGCCGTCGCATATCATGTGCGCCGATTTGATAAGCACGTGTCGGAAGATCAGTTTGAATCATGGGAGAGTTTGTCTTGGATCCATTATGAATGGTAAGTAGTTTTAGTTACATTTAGTCCGGTATAAATAGGGAGAAATTTTACTAAGTGGAGCCTCCATGTGCGATCACCCATCGGAAACACCAAAATTTTCTAATCTTGCCAAAGCCTTAGAGTTAAACTGAGTAAAAAGCCCTCTTACATTGTCATATACAGAAAGAGCTACTGGTAAATTCCGTCTTTTAATTAGGCATTTTTTTGCCATTTCCTGATTTTATCTATCCATACCAGGATATAAGGTTTTCTTTTCTCATTATTTTTCTCTATTTATTTATTTATTTATTTATTTATTTATTTGTATTTTTATTTTCAGTCTACCCAATCTCTGTAAAATTGTAGGTAAGTTCAGCAGACATGACAAATTTGTTGTGCATTTTTTTTTCTTCCTCCTTCCTCCCTTTTCCGTTCCCTTTCTTTCTTTCCATTGTTGTTGTTGTTTTCTGTTTCTTCTCTTCCTCCCTCTCGCTTCTTCTTCTCGTCCTTTTCCCCTTTCTTTTGTTGTTAGGCTTGGTTGCTGTTCTTAATCACCTTCCTTTTGGTTGTAGGAAATATCCCTGTCACCATGACAGAATCTGTACAGCAATGTATTTCACTCTTTCGTGCACTGTGTATAACATGTGGAAAACCATATACCTCGAAAAAGGTACTACCATATGCTTTATAAAGCAAATTTGACATTAGCAAACAACTTTAAGGCTCTCCGCCTAGTGATGGCTATTAACCATACTCTATTAGACAACGTACATGTACAGTTGTTTATTGCATTGAAACGAGGCTAAGACATACCACACACCAATTAGGAGGTTTTCTTGGGTCTCTTTTTGCTGGATATATCCCCCTGGCCTCCAGAACGTATTTTGTCTATTAAAACGAAAACAAAATAGAGCTATGTAAAATTTCTTGTGGAGAGGTGTCCCCGAATGGTCACATCTCAGGATTTCATCCAATCTCAAAGGTTACAGACTCTACACAGGACTGTATTACCCACATGGCATACCAAAAGAAAAAGGAAAAGGGAGAAAATGGGCTCACTAACCTTTAGTTCCACAGACTTACCGTTTGTACATGGTTTCTTTCACAGATAAAACCGTTTTGCATGGATAGACTCAACGTACTTACCATAAACGACGGTGAGTGCTATTGGAAAATGCGTTGCTACACTGTAGTGTCTTGTAAACCTTATCATAAGACATTTTTGTTGTTGTTGTTTCTTTTCATTTTACATTTCTTTACTGCTTTGGTTTCAGAAAGAAGAGAAGCTTTATTATCCAGTGCCTCCCTCCCAGTCTTGGCCGCTGGAGTCCTTGGTTGCTTTGACTCGGTAAAACAAAAAAGGCAGATATGGATAAACCCGGCATTGTGTTTCAATCATTACTACTATATTTGTCCTTTACCTTTGTCATATTTGCCCTTCTCTTGTATCATGTTTGTTCTTCATTTTGTCATGTTTGTCCTTCACTCATGTCATATTCAGCAACTATTGAATGAGGCTGAGTAGGATGTGGAGAATTATGCAGATCGAGGAGGATGTTATCCACCTGTGCCTTCAACCTCGGTGCATGGATAACATCCTCCGAGATGTTTTCCTTCACTTATGTCATATTTGTCCTTCACATAAATTATGTTATATTTGTCCTTCCATTATGTTATATTTGTCCTTCACTTATGTTATATGTGCCCGTCACTTAATATGTCATATTTGTTCTTCATTTATGCCGTATTTGTGCTTGTCAACGTCTTTTATGTCATAATTCGTTCTTCACTTATGCTGTATTTCTCCTTATTAGGAGGAAGACATGTCTGACTTAACGTCATTATTACACGATTCAGTTATTGCATTAGCGGAGGCCTCTGTACCAGTTGATGGCCCTGTCATAATGTTCCAGGAATTAAGGTGAATGTTTGTATCTCTGGTGATTTGCCTTGGGCTCTGCATAGCTTTGCCTTCCTTGCAGAACTTGTGTGAGATCGTAAAATTCTAGTTGTGTTCCGTGCAAACCCTGCATTCGAAATGGTTAACGTACTTGCTTTAAGACTGGTATTAATAAATACTTGGTAGAAATCACTTCGAATTGCTCTTGAATTTGCAATTTTCTTGATTACTATTAGCTTTGATGACTTAGTCAGGACTTAATCCCACGTCTACTACATGTATCTTCTTATAAATCCAGAGGTCTTCTTCTAAAAAGCCTTTTGCAGTTAGTCATTCACGAATTACAAAACCGCCACGCAAGGAATTGAGCTCTTTGTTTTTCTTGTCCCAATGTGCCCCTTGCTCTCCCGCAAAGGCGGTTTTTTTTTGGTCTTATCTGTTTTCTAATTAACCTCGATTCCTGTTTCAGTTCTTCATCTCGTTATCATCAGCTTTTGATTGGCGTTTTATGGCAAATCGTCGTCAACTCAGAAGCAATTGTCCGCAGCTCAGCAGCACCATTATTTACAGTAGGTTTCATTATGGAGTACCTTGTACATCATGAATAAATGAATAAACGAGTGAATAAGAAAATATCACCAGAATTTTTTTTTTAACTAAGCGCTCTTTAAAATCACATCCCGCTGGAATAATAAAAAAAATGTTATTTGTTACAAGGAGCGTAGGAGGCCATACAGCATGAGTTTTACTATTTATCTGCCCACCCCTGCCTCCCTTATCGATGAAGTCAAGATGATGTGATCTTGCGAAGCGAGTATCATCATTGTAGTGACTTATTGTTGTTATTTTCAGGTTTTAATCAAAGGTGTTGACCTTGATTTAATTAGCAGACAGGTTTTACCGGCACTAGTCACACTGGCTTCAGATTCACAAATGTAAGTTCAGTCTTTCGATTAGAGACGAGCCAGCATTTTTGTATAGTTGAACTTTGTGACAGTAGAATGTCATCAGTTTCTGATGCGAGATTGTGGCTATGTTTAGTGTTTTCTTATCTTTTTTGGAATGGCATTGCAGGTCAGTGCGGACAGCTTCAATCCCTGCATTTGCTGCCATAGTAGAAAACGTTACCGATAAAACAGTAAGTGATAGATCAAACTGTGTGTATGTTATGCTTGTTGTTGATGGTATTTATTTTTCTTGAAAGTGCTAACCGTATTATCATACTTTGTTTTGCCTTAAGGTTAAAAGTTTCTAAATGCTTCGTACATTATTTTCCCTTCTACAAGTAATACTTAATAATGAAAATGTGCAATGGTTATGAAGACTATCAGACGTCTTTTTATGTTTCTGTTAGCTTTCATAGACTTGACCGCGTACAACGTTCAATAGCATTTCCATCATTTTTGAGCTAACTGACCAGTAGAAACGTCCAATTAATTTTGATAATTTGCGAACAAAAAGAGTGTAAATAAATGAAGATTGTGCACGGCCATAGAAACCGCAGCACCATTATTTTTTTCCTTTTTTATTATTATTGTTTATTTTATTTTGAGCGGCTTTCATAACCAGTTTCCTTTGCTAACTATAAACAAACTATCAACCAGCAAGAACGCTCTTACAGCGGCATGCAGTCTCGCTTGCTTGGAGATTAGAAAAGAGGAGGCGATTAATTCTATACGAAACAGCATTTACTCGCTGAAGGTGTTTTACAGTCCCATTTTATCGACGTCGATAGTTTCTTATTTGTTTCTGAATTGATTTAGTACGCCTGTTAGCGACGACCGGAAATACGTCTGCGGTCGCCGGCTATACGCGTGAATAAATGCACGAATATTCAAGGGCCTCGATTCCAGAGATATTACATCATTGCCAGAGATCAAAAAAGTGATTTACATATGGCACGTCATTGCAATTATCGCCGAAAATAAACCGCATGCTCATCACAAGAGCCATTGAAAGTTTACAACACCCGACCATCGCAGTTTTTCTAATTAAGATTTTTTTTTTTTCCGACCACTCAGTAGTGTGCGCTTGTTTTAAAGTAATCAACGCTTTCAAGCGATAGAATTCGTGGGCCGACACGTTTCGGAAAAGCTTTAAATTTAATCTTTCCTAAGCTTTCTTCGTAAAACATGCGTGGCTTCGATCACGCAACGATTCTTACTCCCAGTTTCCACGGTCTGCGCGAGGAACGCCTGGCACAATGACCTTCCATTTGTGTACAAAATACTACGAAAAACACTTTACAGATTATGAGTCTCGCTGCTTACGCAAGCGAGACTAATTCATAAATCGATCAATCAATCAGTCAGTCTGTCAATCAATCAAGACCTAGATTTAACCACGGAATCCAAATCAATATGAAGGTGCTCTTGAATACAAATCAATAAGAAAAAAGCTCTTCCCAACGATCTTGCAAATTTCGCAAAGTTACAAGTCTATGGAAGTTGGAGATTGCCTACAGTATTCAAAACTAAATACTAATACCTAATGTAAAGAATGAGATAACTAAGGCCCGGTTCAGACGCCGTACTTACCTGATTGAATAAGTTCGACTTTGGAGCGACAATGGCTCGACATCTAATTCGGAAGGCGCACCGTGTGTCGAGCCTAAGTTAAGTTCGACAAAAGCCGCTTTTGCCCCAGCAAACTAAAACTGCCGTCTCAAATTGATTCAGACACCGCTCTTTTGCCGTACTTAACTCATCAGTTAGATACGGTACATGAGTGGAGCGGCGTCTGAACGGGCCTAAGGCGTGGTCCACACGTATCCGTTTTTGTGTGAAAACGGAGATCTCCGGTTTGGCTCACCGTGCCCACGTATCCGGTGAAAACGGACACCGAAAACGCAACTTTTCAAAAACCCTCTCCAGAGTTAAGAGTTTTTAAAACGCTGGCCACTCGTTTACATGTGGACGAACATCATTTACTAATAGCATTACGCGTGCTCTTTGAGGGATGCTATCGTATTTTTTATTGTTTAGCGTTTTCGTAAAGACGAGCGAAAACGATTCGAATACGATACTTGTGGGCGTGTTGTTGTTGTTGTTGTTGTTGTTTTTTTAACGTTTTTAAAAATTATCGGAAAGGTATGGAGGGAGCCTAAGCCTTCAATTGATTGAAAACAGTCAAACCAGGTGCCTGCTTAGCTTGCGGTGTAGGCTCTATTACTTTTCATTCTCTTTTGCAGATTTTAGAGAAAGTTTACGTGCAATTTCAGTCATTTCTGGAAGACCCGCAATACAAAGATCAACACGAACTGCAGACCACAATGATTCGAACTTTTGGTAAAGTCGCACCCCACGCGGAGCCGCATTTCAGGGATGAAGGTACATGTGCCAAGTAATTCAGGGGGCTTACACTTCAATTTACATCATTTGCAATCTAAGAAAGTAACGAGAGCTTCAGGTGTGATGGTCTTTTCCCGTTCATCGTGTGTTTTTTTCTTGTTGTTTGCTGAATGCCGAGGAATGATTTCTTTCCTGGTGTGTTATAACCCGTTTGATAGGGAATTCTATTTTATTTTTCTTAGTTCTCTTGCCACGGTTGGTGGTGATGGCGACGATAAACAACCAGTTACAAGACGAAGACAGGCGAAGAGAGATTGCGCTTGAACTAATGGAAGCTTACGTGTCATTGACATGCTGCTGTATCTTTTGCTGACTTCATTTCAAATTTTGCTCTAATTGTTCACACCGATTTTCCATCTTAATTTCGCCTACTCTTTTTCGTAATAACGTTTTACTTCGAGAGGAACAAGTGACCTAACTAGCAAAAAGGCAACAAAAATGAAATGTATCGCTAAAACAAGCGCCTTTTAGCAACGGTTCTAATTTCTTAGGCCCGAAAATCCAGAAAAAGACGCCTATAGTCGCAAGGAACGTATTTCGTAAATTACTCTTGACAACGTATTGTCTCGTGAAAAAAGCCTCTGGATGCTCGTAGCTTCCAATAAGTGACCTCTTTAAACCAACAAAAAAAAAAAACAAGGAAACCATGTTTTACGCTTTTTTTTTTGTTGTTGTTGTTATTTTTCTTAACTTACCACGGTCATTTCCATCGACGTTTTAAATGAATACATTATCCCAGGACTGCGTGCTGTCAAGCAAGACATCGAGACATTAGCTCCCGACTCTGAGGTTAGAATCATCTCTTGTTTTAAAAGTTATTTCAAGATTCTCTAGTAGTATGAACGATTCTTACTAGTTAACGTCTGTGCTATGGCTGCTTACCTCTGGCTTACTGTCTTTAATTTAATTTGTAATAATATTTATTGCTTTTATCCATTTATTCATATATATATATATATATATATATATATATATATATATATATATATATATATATATATATATATATATATATATATATATATATCGACCGCTGGTCAATTTACAATTTGCAAGAATCATCAATTATTGTGTTGGAAGCAAATAAATGTTAGATAAATAGACAGACAGACAGACAGATAGATACTTCATAAGAGAAAGGAACGTAACGAGGTTTTAACCTCGATACCCTGCATGTAGCTGATGATTTGATTTCTTTTGTAAAGGAAACTGTTCTTGTACTTCTCAAGGAATGTGAAACCAAAGTTGATCAAAAATCATTTGCAAAGTAAGTGTACATGCAACTGCTGTTATTTATTATTATTATTATTATTATTATTATTATTATTTTTGTTTTGTTTTCGTTTGTCAGATTTTTTTTAGATACTGATAATTATCAGGCACTAAAATCTTGCTTCGTTTTCCTTTTTATGACAGCTTTCCAGCGAGCAGTAAGATAGGGCAAGAGCTAAAAAGCACATTCATGAGTGGTTTTCACAAATTAAAGGATGCCCCAAGACCAAAAATGGCGGACATTTTCAAAAAGAAAGATCGTTTTGATTCATGACGTACGTGCGTTGAACGTGCTGATGAAGTTCCAAAGAAACCAGTCAGCAGTACGCGCTCAACCGCGCATGCCCGACGGCTGGTTTCGATACACCAATGACAGTAATAAGGAGGTCCCTAATTTAACTCGGGCATTAGTAGTATTGTAGGGACGGAATTACCGAATTATCCTTTTGTGTGGAGGAATCTCTTTTTTCCTTTCTTTCTTTTTTTGGGTGGAGGAATGTATTAACGGTTATGACTTCATAGACTTTTGTCTTTCTCTCATGAATAAAATGCGGTGGAATCTCCTTAAAATTAATTTAGTCACGTGCTATTTTTAGACGGTTTAACCGGCTAGACAGGTTGTTTAGTTATTTTAGGTCGATGAATGTCTTGGTTTGTGATTGGTTGACTTAAAATTTAGAAACGTATTCGTTGTTTGATTCATGTTGTCTAGCCAACCAATCAAAAACCAAGACATTCATCGACTTTAAAAATGACTAAACAACCTGTGTAGCCAGTTAAACGACCTAAAAATGCACGTGACTTTATCTTAACGAGATTATCCTGCGTTAAATTAGCCCTGAGATGAAGACAAAAAGCTATGACTTCATTGGCGATAATGTTTTCCTCCGAAAAGTAACAAGTTTCCTCGATAAAAAGGGATAGTTCTTTCCCTGCTAGACTACTGACATTCGACTTGGTGGAACATCGGAAACATCAGTTTTTTATTAGGGAGATACAAAGGATAATTTCAAAGCATGCAGTGACAACAAGACCAATTTGCCTACAGTCTCAGGTGTCAGAAATAACGCTAGCCTGAAAAGCTGACATTTCGCGACACCACCAACGGTTTCCTCGCGAAATGACGTCTGAGGAACGACTGCAGAAATTCCATACTGATGATGTGTCGTTACACTGATCTGAGTTGTGCTTCTGATTGGTTGAAAATTTACTTCACTGTTGGTAGCGTCGCAAAATGTCGGCTGTCTTGTCGGGCTAGACAAACATCACCTCATGCGAACTATACGCTCAAAAATTAAAGGAAAAATTACAAATACTAAATAGTGAAAGTTAAAGAAGCCCCCTAAAGGGTTTATGGAAGCTTTTACTTAGATACTGTTTATTAAGTTGGTAAAATAGTAGTGCAATTTTTTTATTTAGGTACAATGCGTCAATGGAAGGATGGTAAATTTAACGAATTATTTTGTATATTCACGAATGTAAATAGAACCAATTTGGCAGTGATAAAATAAATATAATTCCCGTCGTATTAAACTGGTTTGAAGTCAGATACTGATTGACCCAGTTTAAAAATCCTTAGAACCTGAATTGTCCCAGGTTAGCCCAAACACCTTCTTACATAAAATTGGCACAAATAAGGGCTAATTGTGCCTCTTGAATACGTTCTTATTTCCTGAAAATTATTTTGTATATTCACCAGCCAAGAATCTTAAAAGTATCTGAAATCTGGGTAATAAAACGTGTTTGATGGTCTTTGAACTACACAATAATAATACTAATACTAATAATAATAATAATAATAATAATAATAATAACAACAACAACAACAATAATAATAATAATAACAATATAAGTCCTCTATGGTCTTAAAAAATACTCACGCGATCGTTGAAGCTCTAACCAATTCGGTCAATTATTAAACATTAAAATCTCAAGGTATTTTATTTTAAAAATATAATTGTAGTTCTGTAATAACGTTGTTCTTTCTTTGATATAATCCCAAGACTTGAGACTAACGAAAAACAACCATTCAAGTACATAACTACATGTAGTTAATTTTTGGCTAGAAGCGCAAAGCGTCAATTAATTTACATTGAAGGGATGAGATGACCGAGGCTCTTCCCACCTAATGCGGCCCACGGGCGGGAAAGGGTGAGCAGAGTAGAAAGGCACGTGTTCGCAGCTCAGTCAATGATTGACAAATGGATGTCTGCGCTTAATGCTACCATTGGACAGAGTCCATACTACTGCAGTCTCAAGGCAGAATTCACGGGTGGTTGTAAAACGCTTATCTAATATAATTAGTTAATTGTAGGTTAATACTCGTCACATTACCACATGAATAACCAGTGGAAATGGAATTTTGGTTGCAGCTGCGGAGGGAGGAAATACGACTTCCCTTAAAACGCCTCCACGTCTCCGTGGCAGGCCAGGTACAATTAAATATTCTACTAATGGTAGACAGCCTGCTTCGACTCACAATAGTTATATTACTCCTTGTCAATTCATGAAACGTTTATCAAGATAAGTACAAAACAGGTCCGAGGCATATTATTTCGGCGTTTCTTTCATTCCGACATTTGATATTATCGCAGCTCACTCAATAATCCATTTCCGGTCATTGAACCAATTTGCCAATTTTCGATGCGCACTTGCTTTTGCGCCTTCTTTTACGAATGACCGTCGCACCGCAGGAAGCGGGCGTCACAAGCCTGGTAAGCAAACAGTTATTGCTCAGTATTGCTCTCTTCACGAAAGAAGCTCGCCTCAGCAAAGACAATTGTTAGCAAGCAAGAAAGTCGAGCCTATTAAATGTTCTGCCCACATCTGGGTTGACTGCCATTTGTGACTTTTAAAACAGCAACTTAAAACAATCAGGGGCACCCAACGACCGGGTGTTTCCAAATACGCCAGATGGTTTTCTCTATGGTTTAGAAGTCTTTTTGGTTAATTTGGAGTTGTACTAAAAACTATTTATCTTCGGATGTCTTAGGGGAACTTTCAAGTGGCTTTCATGTTCGTCTTATCCGAACGTGTTAGCTACCCTTATGGGTCCGGGCGAAAGTTCGAGGACATGATTGCAGAAGTAGCCTTACTTTTGTTTGAAAACTATAGGGAACGTTTTGTCTCTATACCGAAAGTTTTAGGAGACCTTTTTTTAACAATAATCGCAATATCTTGGTATTGAAATGTGAATAACACAACCTCCGAAAACTCGTAGTTAAGCTAAAACCTCGGAATATTTTAGACAAATGGAACGGTTATCCAGAAATGTTTAGCTTTACTCTAGCTTTAGAAATTTCTAGGCAATATTGCTCCTTCGAACAGTTATTTTACAGGTAAAAGTGGCTGGGTGCCCCTTAACAATCCTTTGTTGTCTACACAGATATCTGTTAAGACTATTCGCATGTGGACTAATCCAGTCACTTCAAGAAGACTAGTAAGATGCTAACTTTTCTTTCTTTTTTTTTTTTTTTAATTGTTTTTTTTATTTTTCTCCATCACCGCTTGTGCTTTTCTCGGAATCTTGTAACTATATTTCTTATGACTTAGGCAGATCAAGCTAAGCAGGCACAAACGGAGCGCTCCCTGGAACTGTGCCTAAGGTACATGCGAGAAAAGTCATTTTATCTGGTAAATTCGAAGTTTACTTCAGAGTTAATAAAATGCAACGGTTATGAAGCCTGACATATGATGTTTAAATCGATCTTTATTCTACCTAGTATTGGCCTTGAAAGCATTATCGGTTTTCCATTAGCAATAATTCAGTTTGGTGCGGAAATGAAAGCCTAACGATCCTGGCTGCAATATTACCCACACTAAAAGTTGTTGTTTACCCCAATAGCGTATTTCCGACGTCGAAGTCATCGCAACCCCCTTTTGTTATTAAAAATGATAAATGAGTAATACTGAACAACATACAATAAAATGAAAATTATTTCACCAAATTATAATGTGCCAAAAATCACCACTGCTACTGAGAGCCTCGAAATTTTACATTTCGAAAGTAGGTGCTGCCGAAGATTCCCATTTAAACCTTTTACGAAAGCAATCACGCATGGTAGAAAATTTAATGGTGTTAGCTTCATTACTTAATGTTTTTTCGATTCGCTTGCTTCTTGTGTTTAATAGTAAAGAACTTTCCAGAAAAGTTAGACCAGTCCTTTGTTGTCAGATAAAGTGTTTAAGAAACAGCGGCAAGACTGAAATAGAAACCACGATTCCTTTTTCCTCCTTGGGGCCATTTAATCTTCAGACGAATAACAGGATGTGTTATGTTAACCATGCCGCTAACTTATTGGTAATTTAAAGTAGCTTAAGATAAGTTATGCAGAAGTAGGAACAATTTAATATGAATTAAAACGCCCATTAGTACTAAATAGCAGCCTGAGCTGATAAGCATTTTGTGTTCGCCATGACACGTACACCAACTATTTCGGGTTTCGCTAGCAGTCTTAAGAGGAAAGAAGTTGGAAAAGCTCACTAGGTAAATCATTTTAATTCACATTTTATATATTTGCGTTTTTTAAAGTTTTTCAGCAGAGAAAACCTTTAAACTTTTCCATCTCAATAAAATGATGGTCGACAGAAAGTTATCACTAGCAGCAACTTTTTAGTGCGCAGAATATGCGCGTCCGATATCACGGAGGCCTTAATTGCTCTGTACTCGCTAAGACCTTATTACGATTAGGGTTGTCGTTAAAATACTCTCTTATAACAAAGAAGATTACAGTTACCTTTAAATTGGAAAGTGGGATTCTGTTTTACTTTCCAACCTCTGCTAGTGGTGTAAGTGTGGTAGCGCTTCAATTAAGATGTGCAATAACCTCAAAATATAATGGTTTCTCTATAAATTAAGTTGCTCAGTTACTGGTAAAAAACTGATCAAAAAAGAGGTGGACTTCGAAGTCAAAATGGTTTCTCTTAACTTGCATTATATTCTCTTTTTTGTTTTGAGTGGTTGTTTCTCTAGACTTAAACAAACTTTCGCATTTGTTGCCGACAATGGTCTTTATTCAGTGTAAGCATCGAAGTGCATTATGTCGATCTAGAGAGAAAAACGTGAAGAACGCGAGTTCACTTTGTGTTCCCTATCACATCAGAGATGTATACCAAGGTAGAGGCTAGTAATCCTAGGTCTTTTTCATTCTAAACCGAGGAAAATTTGGCTTCTACTAAATGAATGATTCCCGAAATTATAGCCGTTAAGGGAACTTGATTGAAGAAGTCGCCTGTTCTGATTTAATCGAATCTTTTAAAACGAATCGTGGGAAAATGAGCACATGGTAATCAATTATAAAATCACAGGATCTAAATAGAATGCGATTTAAATCACAAAAAACGTGCCATGGAGAAATGACTGACTAGACACGGTACAAACTTCGTTGAACGGGTGATTGGTGAGTATCTGAAAAATCTGGTTGATAAGATGTCTAAATAGAAATAAATACGCCATAACTATTAACTGGTAACATACCCACAAAGTGGTTCTTCTTCTACGTTCAATTTTGGATCGAATAGTAGATGTTGGCTTAGGGAGGAGAGGGGGAAAACAAGAGAAAACAGAGACAAACCTCTACGAGTAAAGGCGAGATCTAAAAACAAATAAGTGCCGGCGCCCTCTAGGAATTTTCTTCCCCACCCTAATATTTTACCATGCAAAACGCACACCACTCGCCACACCGCTCGTACGTACTAACAGGCTTAGTACGTACAGTTAGTACGAAAGGCATAAGGTTGAAATCACCGCTCATTCAAAATGAGGTTTCAATGGGGAATTAAAGTTAGTCAGTTTTATAGGCAGCTGTTTTTTTTTTCTCAACTAATCTGTACGCTTAATTCCATCCAAGCTTATTATTAGCTGTTTTGATAATCATAATATATATAGACATCGTTGCAACTGGTTTTTTTTGGCAAATTTCATTTGATTCTGGATATTTTCGTCACATAGAGCGCAAATATTGATGTCGTAGCCCATAGCAGAACGTCGTTAACATTTCTCGATCTTACGAGCACTAGCTTGTTGTGAACTTTACCGGTTATTAAATCCGGCCAAAGCCAAGGTTTGGATTTACTTTAGTGATTTATATAATTAAGACTTTAAAATTATGAACATAATCAGAGGAACACTCAATTGAATCGCTAGCAGTGTTTTTTTCGTGCTAACATGAAGTAATGTTACACGAGATAAATAATACATAAGTTATATACTGAAATTTATTTTTTTGCTTGAACCAATATAATCACCACACCTCCCCCCATATACCCATATACCCACCACACCCCCACCCCACCCCCCCTCTCTCTCTCTCTCTCTCTCTCTTGGTTAATCTGCCAAATCTAAGGTGGATCAGTTTGTTCTCGCCACGTCAAGTTTTTTTTTTTAGCAACCATCTCATTTAAACCATTTTCATCGAAACATAGATTTTGAAACGTGACAACGTTGAATTGAAATGAAAATGAGCGTTGCATATTTTTAATTATTTACTTCGATTAACTTTGACCTGAGGCAAAATTGTTTTTTCCATATTGAAATAATGCCCATTATATCGGATTCATTATGGCAGCCTTTTAGAATAATGAGTCAAATGACCTTAATGACGTCAGGTAATTAATAAGCTAATTTTCTGTTGCTGAAAAGCCTTCGTTTTTCATTGCAATAATTATCCGAATAGGTTAATATAGTTAGTAGTTGCCTAAGCCTCTGCTTCAGAGTGAGGCTAATTGCAAAGACGCTGAACTAAAATGACTTTTTTGTAAAATTCTCATGGAAAAAAGGCTCGTTTTCACTAGCCTCTTACGCAGACGTTCTTTAATAGGGGTTCGTTCGTCGTGTGGCAGGAACGCGTGACGAACCCCTAAGATCGTCTGCGTGGGAGGCTACGTGTTCACAAGAGAGGTTTTGAACTTGGCCTCGTTTAAAAGCGAGAGCTTTGGAAACTCGAAAGTTAATATTATAAAATTAAAATACGTCTGCTTTAATATTAAGTCAAACAATAAAATACAAATAGTCGGTAGATAGATGAGTAACGTAGATTAGTACATCAGTGAAAATATTCATTGCTCTCTCTCATATGCACAAATACTTATTTTGAAACCATCAATCGGGGTATACTAGATGTGGAAGACATTTCAAAGAAGGTCTGACGAAGATTTTGGTTGTGTGCCTAACAATCTAGTCCAGCGTAGCACTGAACGTGAATAAATTAAGCCATCAAAAAAGTGATCAATCTATTTTAATTAAAACAGATCAACGTCCTTAAACAACATTAAGCTATACGACTGAGACAAAACTGTCCCTCGTGCATCAAAGTTGTCTTATCATAGCAAATGGGCGGAAGGGCGAGATGCAGCTAACCGTCTGGGTGTGTTGTGTGGTGCAACAAAGTGCCAACAATTTTCACGACCAGCAATATCCATCAAACCGACGTGTGAACTCCATTCAGTGAAGAAGGATTTTAAGGTAATTCCCTTGAAATTGTTCTACTATCCAACTTTTTTTGAAAATTGGCATAATCAACATTCATGATATGAAAATTAAAAAAATTCATGTAAAAGATGGGGTCACCGTGCTTGTTTACGCGTCAGCAGGCTCTTAAACAGGGGTATTTTACTAGTCGCGCGTTAAAAATTCGAATCCCTTTCTCACAGAATTAAGTCTGTTACTTGAAACACAAAAAAAATTAACTTGAACATAAAGCTTCTTTTATTCAAATAAGTAGCTTTGTTCACTTAATTCGTTTTTGATTGCCTGGTTGCGGTGATATTGCACTTTTTCGGACAATTCCGTGGTTAGCTTGAATCCTCGCCTTGACCCAAATACACCAAATACGAAACTATTTTCTAAAAAAAATCATGTTCTACTATCAAACTTTTTCTCTTCTTCAAATATGTTCTTTATTAGACTCTTCTTAGCAAATATCTGGGAAAAAAATTAGGGGTCACCGTGCTTGTTTCCTCACAAACTGCTGTGAAAAGTGGACATGGTTTTGAGGCGCAGTCAGGATGGATAATTTGCGCGGTGGAGACTGGGGCGAGATACAAAATAATGCCCATCGTGTTCGAAGTATGCACTCGAGATCAAGCTTGTTTTCGGTTGTTTTTATCTGTTTCATATCGCCAACACAGAAATTCAAACTTGAAAAGAGTACAATAAATACCAAGGAATGAGGTAAGTCAAGATTTGATGAGATTTTGGAGTTATGAATCTTTATTTTAGACTATTTTGTAGTGCCGGGGATCTGTTTAATTCCAATTTCGATTTTTTGGCTTTTGCACAATAATGCTTGACAAAGAAACTTGAAGAAAAGACTATTGATTCCTGTTCTTCATGTGCTCGCTTGTTTGGTTTCTATACACAGCAAAATGTGAATCCAGCAGCAAACTTCGTGTTTAGATCAAAGACTGGTTTCCCTCGCCTGATTCTGGTTCTACGGTGGGTCTTGTTTGTTCCAGAAATGTTCGTCTCTCCACTCTCGGAGTTTGAACAACATATGCACAGTAGCGATCCCAGGCCAGATACTGACCCGTTAATGCAGCTGGAGAGCCGTAGAGCTGTCCCTCAGGCTTCACCGCCCCCCATAATCCAAAGCCTCAGCCAGGACATTTTGATAATTCCCTTAACTCGACGGCCGCGAAGTGAACTTCGGGATCATGCCCATTTCTTTCATTTTCTTGTTTTTCGATAGAAAACCAGGAAGCTGTCAGACGATCTGCGGCATTATTATTGCGAATAAAAGTTTTAGCTCTGCAAAAGAGGCCCTTGTTTGTTCTTTTAGCGCTAGTGGGAAGAACTGCCGCCATCTTAGATGTCACAATAGTATGCGCAGTAGAGGGTGCGTAGTGCAAAACGAGGGAATTACCTTAAGTCAGATTTTAAGACGGTCAATTCTTTAATTTTATCTGGCACGAAGCGGAAATTTTAACCAATTAATCGCGTTCTATTTTTCACAAACGGGAACTTTTAATTATAAATCAACTGTATTTTGTTGGGCACAAACGGAAACTTTAACAAATCAATTGAATTTTATTTTGGATAAACTGAAAGAAACTTCAAGGAATTCTCCTTTTTGAAATACTTTTTAAACAGCCGATAAATTATTTCAATATTTGATACTTCTCGAGAAACAAATTAAGTTTCTGTGACGACGATTTTGTCAAGTTTGAAACGCTCTTCATTTGTGCAGAATATTCTGGATTTTTAATTTATTTTATTGTGTTTTTATATTATTTACCTTATTATCTCACATGTATGTAAATTAAGCGATAAAATACAAAGCAAAAGGGAACTAAAGTTTGAGGAACTACCGTTAGCTTTTAGTAATCTATATGTAAAACTTTTTATCGTTCATCCTGCCAAACAGCGAAAAATCAGTAATATGATATATTACTAAAATGTCGTTCAAATGCCATGTTATCATGCTACGGAAAATTTAAGTACAAAAAGATGCTATCATGCAAAAAATCGTTTATTGTCTGTTTTCTTTGTTAAAGTTCAACTAAAACAAATAGAGAAGACTCGAGGAGGTTTCCTCATGATCGACAAAGATCCGTCATTGTGATGTCAGGACCGGCAAATATCTGAGCAGAAATTGTTATCCGTAATTTGTCTAGGTACACAGACGTCTGCTCCCCTACAGCTTAATTATGAGGAAAAAAAACTCGGATAAATAAATTCCGTCTATAAATAGAGAGCCAAAAACGATATAAGCTGAGACTAGTAAACGGTCTATAGAACGCTTGCGTGAAACATCATCATATGCCTTGAAGGGTTGACGCAGTTTTTGATCAAAGGTAAGTCGATCCGTTCTGCTTTTTTCATTCACCTAAAACCCAACAAACTGACTTGTTAATATGAGCGACAGGATTTATTACAAAACGATCGATTAAGAACGCCTTCTTGATTTGGTGCCTGAAAGTAAGAAACGTGTGGCTATTCGTGCGGCATATCTGACCACAACAGCTGAACTTTAGATTTTATTTACCAGTTCATGTCGTGTAAAGCATAACTACAATATGTATTATTCGTGACAACTGCAAAATTGCGGATGAATCGTCCATAAGTAATGAGAACCCTGCGGATCAGAAAACAATAGTCTTGGGTGCAAGTGAGACAAACGAGCAAATTTACTGGCGCTCAATTAGAAGCATTTACAATACACGTATCATGCCTGAATATTCATTAAAGATTGTTTTAATTAACTTCTATTTTACGGACGCTACAAGTTTTTATTATACACACCCAGTTATCGAACAGGAAAACAATAAAACACAATCGCATGTGCGCTGCGCTCTTGTATTTAATATTCAATTGAAACCATACCATTCATCCATTCATAGGCGAAGGGATATCATTCTACCCTGGGGTTGTAATTGCAATAAACTAGAACAAAACAACTGACGCTTTTCGGTTAAAGTCCCGCAGATTAGAACTGTTAGGATTGATAGGAATGGAAAGATTCTATTCAAAGAAGTGTATAAGACGAGAAATATGGACACAACATCCAGGCGAGATTTTTTTCTTCTTTTTTATGCAATTCTATCCACGCTTCAATTATTATAAAGAAATGACAAATACCCCTCCAATTAACACAAAATGGCTTTCAAAAAGAAGTTTAATCCTTTCTAACCGAAAATACAAGGGAAAATTGTCCGACGCGCTGGTATCCAAGTTCGTTTTAAACAAAGTTAACTGATAAAAAGAATAAAAAGAAAAAAAACGAACCGGATAGTTAGGGTGCGATATTTGAACAGAACATGAACACATGTCCTACGTACTTGAAATGCAAGATGCAAAATTTGAATTTAGCTTGAAGTCATTTAATAATTAAGGGTATAGTGTTGGTTTCACACTAAAAGACTTCATTTCATGTCATTCTGTAGAGAACCTGGCTTCACTCCTTTTGACAAAGCATTCATCAAAATCTCGAACCGTTGAACATCGCTTCCTAGGTTGTTCCTATCATGATCAGTTGTGGGGTAGATCACATTTGGCCAGACACTTGGCCGCGAACATCAGCTTCTTTAAGCTACAAATGTTACCAGGGACACCATGTCAAGTTCAAACATTTTACCTCCTCACACTCAAATAAGCACCATTCCAAGTGCACCTAGATTATTCTTAAAAGCTCTAGAATGAAGCCAACAGGTCGGTTAAATCTTACCCCAAGTTTAAATTCTATTTTCCTTTAGTTTAGAAAAGAATGTTTTATAAACACAACGAACATTTATGCTTCATTTCCTAAAAGATTTATGAGTATGGCAATAACAGGCCATTTGTTTCGTTGTTTAGTTATTTTTTTAATGGCAGACATCGTGCCGTTTGTAGCTGGAACATTTCCTTGAGTAGACTATTCAGATGATTGATATTTGAATGAAAGCTAGACCCCCCAGTTGGATGAACTACAAAATTCAGGGACTCATTTGACTCTACAAATTACAAAGAAAAAAGAATGAATGAAATAGTATTCTTAACAAAGTGAATGCGTTTTCAGAGTCCTTTAAATTTTGTTTCATTTTCAGATATTGTATTTACAACAATCATTTGAGCAAAAGAGACATATTTAAGCGATTTTTCAAAAAAAAAAAAATCATGGTACCCCCAATTTTTCTAATAAAAACAGCTGAAGCAAAAAAATCTACTGCTTTTCCTAGGTAGGTAAAAAGGGTTCATCCCGATATCTCCTAATTTACTATCATGTTTTTTATAATTGTTTGTGTGTGTGACTGTACTATCATTTCCCTTTTCTTTTTTTTTTTTGCTCTGGGCTCTGGAGAAACAAGTGATTTGTTTTCCAATTAAACTTCTGCAAAATGATCCAAAGGAAGACAGCTCAGACGTCGTTTCGAAATCAACTTGACAAGGTCTTCTTGACGTTATTTTGCACATCCGTTTTAGTAGACTGAATTGAAATTGCTAAGAAAAATAAATAAGAAATGGAAAATGAAATGGTAACTCCGAATTACAGTAAAAATTCACTGTTATTTTGATTTCCTTTCTACTAGATGTAAGAGAGTTTGTGTACAGCCACAAATGTTGTATTTTCTGATTCCTGCGGCACAGATGGTTTATGCCATTTATGAAATCAGTTGTTTGGAACGCTACGCATCCAAATGATGATTTTAGTTTGTTTTGGGCGAAGTCTACATGGAAATCGTAAGAAAATTCTTACGATTTTGCCAATAGCAGATGGGGAAGTGACCAGTTTTCGAAAAACTTCATTCTTGTGGGGAAATCTATTTGTGCTGATTTTACCAGCTACTAACTACTGACTAGAGGATGGCAAACACTGCCTTTGAGAAACAGGGTCGACATATTAATTTATTTTCTGTTTTACCGGTATGTTCTGTATTACCGATTTCATTACTGTTTACTGCATTGATGACTTAGTGACAACAATTCACCTGTATACAGAGAGTTTTTGAATTACTATGTAAGTATATAATTAAATATATTTTTTACCTGAAACGGAGAAAAATGCAAAATAATTAATCTGCTCGTAGTTTACCTCCCTTTTGAATGCTTCGTGATTAACAGAAAACAAGTCATTTCAGATCTCCCCTCACAAAGTTTTCTGTTTTGGAAGGGTTGACATATCGTCAGTTGTCTCTTCAACCCTGCATTAAAAGTCTTCTTGCCCATTGCCTGCAATAAACTAAAAAAAATTCAAATTTCGTTCTGCTGGTCAAAGTTAAGTATTTGAGCTCGGAATTTTCAGTGTCCAAATTGTCCATAAGAGTTACCAATTTTAGCGTAGTATGTTGGTCTACTTCCATTCAATTTTTATTTCTATTGTCATATAATTTGAATGCAGATGGGAGGTAAAAACTGCAAAGTGTGTTAATTAGTTTACGATCGCGAAATTGAGTATTCCGGAAAAGAAGCTTAATTGCTTTACATGGAAACTCCGCTTCTTTTTTTCATTTGAAATAGGTCCTTTTTTTAGTTCTAAGACGTTTAGTTTAATGAACCATTTTTGTTTCACTCCAAGAAAATTATGAACTTTTTTACTTATGTGGGTTTAAGATTTAGCGGGTCGGTAGAGGGGATAGTTTATACAGCACGTCCAACAGAAGAGGAAATCAGACTGCTTCGAGGTTCAACTGTGTAAACATGAGTTTCGAAATGTACCATTGTTTGTAAGCAAAGTGATGCTTTTTCAAATACATAATATTTGCAATTTCCTGTATTACTATCTCAATCTAGCTTTTTTCCGGGACACCTATATTCTTCTTTGTACAGACCCTTCCCAAAGCAAAGTGATGCTTTTTCAAATACATAATATTTGCAATTTCCTGTATTACTATCTCAATCTAGCTTTTTTCCGGGACACCTATATTCTTCTTTGTACAGACCCTTCCCAAAGCGAAACAAAGACCAAGACATGTGATTATAGTAATGATTCGGACGAAGCTGATGATCGAACGAGCTACCTTCTCTCATTTCAGGCGGCCATTCAACCATTTATTTGAAAAAAGGTGACATATGTAAATAGACAAGTAATGTTTCACTATTAGGTCAAATATTTTGTCACATTTCGCTTTTTTAAAGACATTCATTTATCTTCTCTCGCCTTTCGCCGACCCAATAACATTCTAAGCTTTTCTTCAATTTGCAGATGATGGGGGTGTGAAAGGGCCCGAAATGATTTTACAGCGTCTCCAAAGTTTCACCCTTGAAAGTTTCCCTAAAAATTATTACAATGATAGATTTTTTGCTTTAAAAATGATTCAAGAAATTCAGTGATTGGAATAGGAATACTTAAATTACCGAAAACATGACATATGTTCTCGCTTGATATTAATGATCATAGAAACCGTGAAATCATTTCTTAATTTTTATTTCCAGTGAATAATAAAGTTAACCACCGATCTCGAAAATGAGATAAAAATAAATGTAAATATTGAGATACTGTTAAGAGGAAATAGAAACACAAATTTCACTGCCTGGTTGTCATACCCAAACAGCAAAAGTTAAATCTAATGCAAAACAACCTCTAAGTTATGCCTTAATGTATTCACTTTTATTTACTGTTTAAAAAATCTTACATATTTTAGCGATGAGGAATATTACGAACCAAGAAAATCCATTACCTCGAGGTGAACCTGTGTAAATAATGGCAAATAGGTGACAAAAATTCTATTTACCTAAAAAGATGATTAGCAAAAGAAAAAAATTCAAGCTTATCAAAACTAGCAACTAGCATGGATTGTCAACGCACATTCAAAAAAGTCAGATCTCTTTCTCGGATTCTACTTCTGGTCGCCATCTTGCTCAGCTTGTCACGAAGAAAGGTAATTCAAATTAATCTTGTTCAAAATACATAAAAGCGTACTCTAGCCAGACGTTTTTTCCCTTTACTCAGAAACAGAATCCTTACGTTTTTAAAGGACGTTTATGGAGTTTTCATTGATGGTAAATTAATCAAGAAACCTCGAAACCGAAATTAAGTATATCTATATTAGTGACAAGGGCAATCCGTTGTCCTTGACGGCCGAAAATGTTGCGCTAACAGCGTACTCAGAGGAAAAACTGTGTTTGTAAGTAAACCATGTGTGGAAAACCCTATGGCAGCGTTAAGTATCTACTTTCGTTGGTAGGAATACAGCCGGATTTTTTTTTTTAAAGTATACTAAAAATGTCTTTTAAAATACCCACATCAATTCTTTTCCCCTGAATAAGAGGTTTATGGCGTTTCAAAACCTGATATCAGCTTTAAAAAAGTTAATTTGATTCATCAGATATCGCATTCTTGACTAGAACATTTTATATATGGTGTTATGCATTGTACAGAATTCTCTGGGAGTATACGAACATTATATATTGTTAAACTTTGCCTAATTTCACTGAATATGCGAATTTAGACAATATCACACACACACCAAAAAAATGAAGAATTAAAGGAACAAGAAAGAAATGAATTGATGTGCCGAGCTTGTAATTTTCAAAAAAGGGAAATCAAGCATTTGTGCATATGCATATACATATCCTTCTGTCATGGGGAACACTATGAATTACAAAGTACCTGTAACCTGAAAGAGGCTTACATGCTACAGTGTGCTAGTCGTTTAATGATCCGAAGCGTTCGGATGGTAAAAACACAAACTGCCATGTTTGTACATTGTCTTGGTAATTTTTAATGGGTTTGGACGTTTTTTGAAACACTTTCCAGCCGTGTTTACAAAAGATATTTCAAAACTCATAAAATATTCACAATTAATGATTAAAGACGGGAGACGATGCTTTTAAAATGAGTTCTCGCATTATAAAATTATTCCAGGTTTAGAAATACATGTCCAGAGATAAATATATCCGTCCTCGTTATTTACCGCTGATAACCCAAGCGTTTGGCAAGTGTGGGAAACAATATACCCCAATCATCTTTTTTAGTGTGTTATTTTGTCAAGAAAAAACTCGTTATTACTGTTTTCTATGCGAGTTAGCTTAATCATGATTTTTTTTAGATGAAAAACACATTTTGTTTGTATTATTATTAAATGTATGTTTAGGATTGTCACCACAGGCAAAAACCCAAAGATGCATCCTTGTGGTCCTCGCATATAGTTTCTTTAAACGGATGAACTGATCTTGGTTTACCTACCATCGGAGCCCAAGTGGGTATGGGTGGTGTAATAAATGCCAGCTCTCGCTTAGGCAACGCCACAAGGAACCAATGATATTGATTAATATATAAGGGGAACGTGAAACCAGGTCAAAAGAAAGCATTATAAGTGGACAAATATGTTGACATCGATCGATGAAGCATGCCATTCACCGATTTACAGAAGACGTACCTTTTTAGAATTAAATAAAGCGACTGTTTCTCGTCATCATCATAACTACCAGAGTGAAACAAGCGATTGTCTGCAAAAACTACATCAATCACGTTCATGATCTCTGTCAGTGCTTACCAATTGGAGCAGTTGTAGAGTTACCTGTTTGATGCAGGTCTTAGACGGCGTAGTTTTACGAACAGGGGGCGTCAAAAAATCCTCTGCGGTTGAACAAACGTGAAATTTATAGTAATAAAATTTCTGCCTGTGCGCAAGTTGGGTACTTTTTGGAAATGCATCAATGCTAGCATCAATGTTCAACTGCTATTATGACCTTTTTAAAAATTGAGCTAGTTGTCTCAAAATTAACTTTATATGCTAAATTCCCCTTTTGGAAAGGCAAAATAGATGGAAAACCTGACTTACACTTTCCAGATTCCAACAAACTAGAAAGAGATCTTGCCTAATACTTTTTGGGATTCCAAAACAACTAGGGTAATTTCATTTTAAAACCTCAGCGAGCTTTTCATTGGCAAAACCGAAATCAAATCTGATTACTCTTTAATCCAATTTTTAAACGGATGTTGATTTTCAGAACAGTGTGAGTTTTTAATACATGTGTTCTCAAATGATGTTTTCCGCAGATAATCTCACCATGAACAACAGCACTGCATTCTATTTTAAGCCTCTCGGTGCAAGAGGTGATGACGAGCTTCCTGTTGTGCCAGTGGTAATGATTTTGTCATTTCTCTCATTCGGTTCAGTGCTTGGCAACAGTCTTGTGGTCATCGCCATCCTTATCCATCCAGCTCTTCACAGCGTCACTTATCTATCGATCTTCAGCTTAGCAATCGCAGATCTCCTGGCTGGAATGGTGGCTATGCCGAGTTACATTTTAAAAAAGTTTTCCTTCGGTGATCCCATGGATATCATAGTCTGCGATGTCTTCCGTTTCTCATATTTCCTCACCGGCTATGCCTCAGTTCTTAGCCTTGCTGTCATCAGCATAGAGCGCTTGCTTGCGGTGAAGACGCCGCTGAGAAGCACAACAGTCGTCACACACCGTCGAGTAATAATGGGCTTATTGATTGCGTGGTTTGACGCGCTTGTGATTTCGTCTCTTCCTTTTGTTCCCTGGGATTCGAGCGATTCTTACAAGGAATGCAACTACAACCCGACTCGTTGGTGGAGTATTATGGTCATTATAGCTAACGTTATTTTTCCATTTTTGGTGATTGTCACATGCTATACTTATCTGTATCTGATAGCAAAGACCCACATCAAAAAGATATTAAGTGACAGAAGTAGTCTGGGTCATGGCACTTCCAAAATGCCTAAACAAAGAAATGAACGTCGAGCGACTATGACTATATTCATTGTCATTGGGGTATTCGTGGCTTCCTGGTTTCCATCTTGTTTCTATTACTTTTTGCAGAAAACCTGCCCACAGTGTTTCTCTGAGTCGTTTCGATCAAAGCATCAAAGTATTTTTAACGCTCTTGTAAAGATTTTGACTTTCACATCATCCTTTGCCAACCCCTTGATCTATTGTTGGAGAAGCAAGCATTTCAGGAATGCTTTTCGAAAGATTTTATCAAACATTTCTCGGCGTTTTGCCAAAGACCATAATAGTAATATATCAATGGAAATGTCTCTCTATAGGGGCAGCACATTCAGCAGTGAGGCAGTGAATGCGCCAAGACCAAAAATGGGAAATGCTGTTTCGCCCGAAAACGTCGTCCGGAGAAAATCTACAGGAATTAGTGAACACAATTTGCAGAAGCGGACGACGGATCTTCCCGCAGACCATCGCAATAACAATCTTACTCTAGAGTAATAATACTAAAGAATTAAGCGATTAAACTAGCTACCTTGCGAAACAAGAATAGAGCCGTGGCTTGGGTGGCTGCCTTGTCCAGGGCCGGGCGTCATGCCTGAAGGGAGAAAAAAAGAACACACAAAGCGTGGCCAACGTTGCGGCCCAAGTTGAATTGAACACGATTTAAAGGCAAATTATAACATTAGGATAAGAGTTTGTATTATAGTACGATAGGGTAACAAGCCACTATCACAGCCATATGTCTTAAGAGAGTAAAGGAATCGACAGCAATTCTAAACATGTGAAATAATATTATGCAATAATATTTTGTTCGAGCATACATACAGGTGGGATGATACCTGATCATGAGCTCCAAGGCCAACGTAAAGCCTTATTATGACCGAGCGCGTAGTGCGAGGTCAATATTTTTAGATGGACTAGGAACGAGTTTATTCTCCGATTTAATGTATCTTCTTATCCATTTAGTATCAGTTGGTCGTTACCGTGATCAATGAAGTTTAACAGGATGTCATTGTCCAAAACAAAATGATCCTTGATCGAAAAATGACCTACCCTTGAATTGTTTGAGGATTACCTGTTTAAAACTATGTAGAGGAGCATTGATCTTGTGACAGCAAATCAAACTTTGGCTTTCACTGGCAAGGAACTTTTCTCAGTGACAGGAGGGTCATAATCTAATAAATGGAGTCGTATAATATTCAGGTAACAGATGCCTCTCATGTGTCTATTTACTTTAATTATGTTTAATGTTAATGCTGTCAATCTTTGAGATTCTGAAAACATACAATTTGAAAAGTTATCAACACGTTAGTTCAGTGTTACAATAGGGAGCTTAAGCAACCACGACGGTGACACCAACTTATATTACACTTAAAAAGTGCATTTGAGTTGTTTCAAACTTCATCGCTTATATTAAACCTCGTTCAATTTGTTAAATGCTGACGAATTTTTCTGGAGTTAAACCCCATGTGTGGATCTGCCTACGATGTGTATTCACTGAGCTTCCATTTTCAGAGTGCAATCAAGATGAAAATGTTGACGACGATCTCAACTGTGGAAAGAGTGCTGCGCCTAGCAATGCTGTAAATTATAGTGACGTCCACCTTCAAGCTCTTTTCTCAAGAGCCAACCAACTGAGAATCGCTCACCTGAACACAAAGACTATGGTATCAAGTTTCGGTGAGTTACAAGCCACACTCGCGGAGTATCTCAACATCGACAGGAATTACTATCACCAAAACTTGGATGGAAAATAACCGTTATTTACTAAACTATGTAGCAATCCTGGTTACAAATGTGTATTCCGAGAACGAGATGAAATTCGAGGGGATGGTGTAGGCGTCCACTTACATGACTTGGAAAACGAGGATCCTCAGCTTTAGCACCTATGGCTAAAGATACCAGGACGCAACAGACATAGCATATCTACTACTCGGCACAATATAACGCTTAGAACGGATGTTTGATTATAAAACATGGATGGAAAAATCTCCTTGATCATAATATAACGATGGGAGATATCAACATTGATTTGCTTCCGCACTATCACGCAACAAGAACTGTACAGTACAAGAACATGTTATATTGCTTCAATCTCCATCAGCATGTTCGCGGCCTACTCGTGTCAACCGTCACCGTTACCTAAGGTTGACATTCCAAGGGAATATGACGATTATAGACCAATTGCTTTATCCCACCTACCCGTGCTCTCCATTCTGGTTACATTCTATTTTAATACTCGCCCCCGTCCTCAGTCAAATATCGCAACGAATGCAAGCGGTGTATACTTTCTGCAGCCCGTCTGCAAAAACGAGTCCGGAGACCTCCATGCCATTGGTGGTTACAGTCTGGATTCACTAATTGGTCTTGCCTAGATAATAACATAAAACAAAGCAATTTTAATGCATTTCCTAAAAAGGAAGGCATCAACCCAAATAAGGAAGATGACCCTATAAGGCCATAGGGCGCCATACGCACGCCAGTCATATTCCGTTTTGTTTAGTGTACTGGTGAGGCGCGAAAACGTCCTGGGACTGTTCTAAATTCCCTAAAGGGAGCCAATGAATAGGATGGCTTTCCAGTCGCGCGCTCGCAGAACTACACGAAGCTGTGCTTTTAGCGTTCATACCCTCCGTGAAGGTTCTGTGAATCACTCAGAACAACACCCTGTTACCCTGACTGGAGACCTTGTGGATCAGGTAGCTCTGTAGAATGCGGAAAAGGAATATTCCCGAGATGGTAAACCCTGGTTTCAAACGAAGTTCCTTTTCTGTCGAACTCGTCCAACTCGAAGTACTCTTCAGTTGTGGACATGCGGTCAACAGCTTAAAGATATCGATCGTGGGAAATGATAGCTTTGGCCAGCTGTGCTTGGAGAAGAACTTGCAGTTTACTATGAGTAATTGTATGGATGCAAATGAAACTTTATGTCTTTTGCTCCAGCACCTGCAGTCCGATCCTGGCTCTTTAACTGAGCGTTCAACAATAGACCTTATTTTAAAGAGCCCCTGCTGGCTTGGGCTTGGTGTAGCGGCAATCAACAATCAGCGTGTAGACAAGAAACTGTTCAATCTTGTAATATTAAAGACGTAACTCAACTAGCGAAATATTCTGGCACTATACAGAATGAGAGTAAGGTTTTGGAGAGAGGGTGAGGCTTCGGAACTTATCTTCGGGGAGGATCTTACCGAACAAGTTTCCAAGGCGGAATCAAGAAAGAAATCAAGCTCAAGTAAAGGCAAAGTTCCTTGCAAACAAGCCGGAACACAATCATTTTAAGGGTTCTGTGACTCTAACAAGACCAGGTGGAACCCCAACCTCGTCCCCAGGGCTTTTCCCTCAAAAAATGGGTGGGGCGGGCCCTGGCATCGGCTGGTCACGTGTACAGCCTAAATATTCCTGCGAAGATAATTTATATGCAACCCGCTGGTTTTGCGCTGACAGAAGGGAGTAACAATGGAAAATAATAACATCGCGAACTATGTCAATATTTTCGGGTGCGTGCGATTCAAAATTGCGCCTTATTCAAATGCTAGAAGTTTATGAAAGGGTGTACCGGCTCTACTTTGTCAGGTACAAAATATGTCAAATGCTTCAGAGTTGAGACAAGCTGTTATCGACTAGCACTTCAACTGAACTTCATCGTGACCGTGGAATTACTGTACGATCAAGCGGAAAGTGATTTTGTCCAATGTCAAACAAAAAATACGGGCCTTTGCCTCCAGGATCTGTAGTGAATTTAAACAAATTGAACTCAATTGAAAAAGAATTGTTCATCAAAATTCTTTATAGAGTCTGGTCTTCTCTACAACCCGACCATGAAAAAAACAAATCTCCGCGCCGGATGCAAGTCAGCCCTCCAGCCAGGAACGATGACAGGTCGCCGATCTGAAACATTTGTAAATCTCTTGTGTATCCTTTCCCTTCCGAGGATAATTACAAAGGATTTTCCTTTTATTAAAGGGAAGATTGACTGATCGATTGGAATCAACTACAGCTCTGTCGATTTTAAATGGACCCGAGTGTTTCTTTGTTGCCAGTCGTTTAATCGCCTGAGGTCAAAGAATTTTTTTAAAAATACGGGTCATACAGGATAAGTCTAAACCAACGCGTGTCGCTATGATATGGCTGCGAGTTAAGGTGAGTAGAACTAGGCTGTGTACGGCGGTCCACTTCGTCGAGAAAGCGGCCTTTTCCAGTACAATCTTTATGCATGTACTATAGCTTGTTTGTCATTTATACCGCTCTATAAACAGAAGTTTTACAAATGTTACTCGCTGTCCCCTTCATAGAAATCGGAGGAAAGCAAAAAGTTACCATAGCCAGTATCTGTCACAAAAAGGAAATCTTGTCAAACTTTTCGTTAATCGTCAAGAGATATAAAAGATCGCCCAAGATCGTACGCTGTGAGGTTACGCATAATGTTAGCTTTTCACAAAGCGCTAATTTATTACACCCGCGATTTTAGGGTGTACGACGGGACACGTGACCAGCCGATGCCAGGATATCATCTCATGAGCACCAGTCTTTTTGGATGGCTCCCTTCCTTGGAAAACCGGAACGGGCAAGCTATTAATCAGAACAATCCAGCCGCAACAACCCTAAAAAGAAGACTTCAGTGCAAACGGTCTTCAACCCAATCAAGTTCCAAGATAAGCTCGCTAGATATATTTTGTTTGTTTTCCTCGTTTTCCTCGACCATAGAGCATTCATTCACAGAACGTGGCAGGAAGGGTGCAGTTCTTCATTCAGAATTGGCAAATAATTACACAAGACCCATTGCTCTTAGAAACCATTCAGAGTTACAAAATGGAACTGCTGGAACGCCCTTGGCAGTACAGAATCCGTTTTTACTCCCGGTAATGTCACAAACCTGTCTGGCTGTCCTACTGGTACTGGCTATCTTAGAGAGTTTCTAGAGTTTCTAGAATGGGTGGGCCGACATCTTTAAGATTTTGAGAACTAGAAAATCTGGCACTAGAAAATCAGTGTTGTTGTCTGCTTTGATACGTACCATTTCCACGCCAGACCACTTTTAAATTTCTTAGACGCTGAATGCGTCTAGACGACTTTAACGTCTCTATAGAAAAAATAAAGACCATTTTGACGTTCGAGTGCAACGTGAACCGAACGACTCTGCAGCTAACCTTCGACCACATCAAAAGGTTCCCATTCCCTGCCATAAACTTTCTTTTAAAATAAAGGCATTGTCTACGGTAAGGGGACAAAGAAAAAACCGTAATGTATGCATAATTAATTTGCTTACCGAGAAAAAAGGAAACATTTTGGAACTCATCGAGAGAAAGTGAATTGATATGTTGGTATTGGCATTATTTCTATGTCGATTTAATTTACTCTATAGTCAACTCTCTCTAAAAGGGACACCTTTGGGACTGGCACTTAATGTCCATCTTAGGAGAGATGTTCATTTTATAGAGTCGGGATCATTTTACGTTTCTGAGAAACTGTCCACCTACCCCTTCCCTAAACTAACATTAACACTTAGTTCTTACTTAGAGCAAAATGTTGGCTTAGGGGAGGGGTAGGTGGGCAGTTTCACAGAACATAGAATGATCCAAGAGTCAAATAAAGGGAGCAAAAAAGGCAGGAACAAACTCTGAGTGTGCGTTTTATAGGGGTGACTGTCTTATAAAGGAATCCGTTGAGAGAGAGAGTCGACTGTATGTTTGTTTGCCTCTCACTATTTGTTAGAAACTGATTATGTCAGTTGTTCCTCGAAAATTTGAGATTTAGGTAATCCATATCAATTAATCAATTCTCTATTACTCGATCTCGTAAAGTTTGATTCACGAGATGTGAGGGTAGCGAAGAATTAATAAAACTATGTATAGGGGAAAGTCATTTTAATTTAACAGCAAACAAATGAAAAGAACAAGAGACTGAACCGGTAACATTAGGTAGACATGCTGAGCTAAAGAAATGACAGCAACAAGAGAGGAAAAGACGGTAATGACCACGTACACTATATAGAAAGTACTTATAGTAACTAGTAATATTTCTAGAAATCTCATTTTTTTTGCAAGTGGACAACAAATTCGCAGAGAGGCAAGACAATTGTGACCGTCCCTGGTTGTAAGGTGTAACTGTAATTTTTAATTTATCTTGCCATGAAAGCACCTTAACGCCATGGCTATGGTAAACATGCTGAGTTATGGAACTGGTACCAACCAGGGAGAAAAAGACCGTGACGACACATATTGTCCTTTTATTGTATTTCGTTTGGTGCTGAGAAATCACATTATTTTCCTTGTACCTGAGAAACTTAGCAGGTTCCCAGACAGACAAGATAATCTGTCTGTGTTCGCTTCAATTGCCAGCGAAATTTCGCTAATGTAAAGTTTCATTCCAGCGAAATTATTTTCTTCGCACATGAAAAACATAAATTTTAAAATGGTTCCTAGAGAGACAAGACAACCGTGACAGTCCCTTTCCTATGTTTTATTATTTTATGAAAGTTTTATAAATATATTTACAATCTAGCAACAATAAAACAATTACAGGCTTATTTATTTTGCCTTAAAACTAACATTGGCGCCGTGTTTAGGTGATGAATAAACCCAACATGCTTTTTCAAACCGGTCATCATGTGTGTTTTACATCAACTTGATTATACTTCCATGGTGCTTTGTTAAAACAAGAAATGGAATGTAACAGGTCACTGATCGTGATTCATGGTTGATATGGTATACTTTTCAGGCGCAACCTGTTAGACTCTTATTTATTACGGATCTCATATGTCCATTTTGTCACTTCGCCTTGACAGTCGGAACTCAGGTAAGAAGTCCTTTAGCTCAAAGTTTCCCAGGTCGTGCGTTGACATTGCACCCATTATCACTTTTACCGCGATTGGTTGACGTTTTAAATTTCCTTTTTCCTTTCAGCATCAGGGATCACGAGACAAAATATCTATCAACCAACAGGATTTGTAAATACAGCAGTTACAGAATGTAAGAAACGCTACTCAGAATTCATCTATTTGACATTTTTTTGTTGTTGTTGTTGGTAGGTTTATTCAGTAACTGACAAATATTTAAGGACACAAGGCAGAAACAATTAAAAGAATCGGATTCGTTAGAAACACGTAAAAGCTGTTTATGTTAGGTACTAGATTTGTCTTGTTTTTCATGGTCACGTTTATTTCAGTCGACTAAAAACAAACGGAAAAATGCCAAAAGCGTACACTGTACCTCCCCACGAAATCCTGCCCAATCTCGTTTTTTCTTCTCGCCTTACTATTTAGTGCTGTGAAGTACTTATAAAAATTTAACCCATGACAAACGCACACACACAAAAAATATCATTCAGTTTTTGAAGGTCATAAACGGTCTTTATGTTGTGCTTTGGTCTTTTTTTTTTTTCGTTTTCATTGTCTTGAGAACACGGGAATAAAACAAAATCGTAGTGGAATAATTATAGTGTAAAACATTGAAATAAAACTTGACTACAACAGCAGGCACCAAAGCGAAATACCTGACTAGCCCTGATGAAATATTATTCAAAACTTCGGTGAACAATTTGTCTTTTGCGACCACGCATGATGATTTTAGTTTCCTTAATTGCGGTTTGTTCAAATCTCTTTTAAATCAATTTTCTTTACTTTTCTCTCAATTGCAGCAACTTGTAATCGAATCCGTCAAACTAGACAGTTTCAGGACAAATTAAGAGATACAAATAGGCGTTTAATAACCAGTCAGGTTCAAGCAAATTGTTACTGACATTTCTTTATTTACAGTATCCTTAACTGTCCACTATGCCTCTGGGGGCTTATTCATTTCAAGCACGGGGTGAAATTAGAGACAGGGGCTAAAAATAGAGGATTTACAATACATTTCAAAAGGTTGAGTTTGATCGTCCGGGTGAACGTAGTCCTGAATAGGACTGTTGTTGTTGACAGTGACTGACGTTTCGACAACCTCTGCAGTAGTCATCTTCAGAGTCAAAGTGAGTTGTATCACGTCAATAGATGGTATTATACTCTGGTTATTGATCTGATTGGTCAATTATGTCGCGATGTTATTGGTCGTCTGTCAGTTAAGCCGCACCAATCACTGATTACGAGTCTTCATAGCCAATAACATCACGGCTTAACCGACAGACAACCAATAACATCGCGACATAATTGACCAATCAGAACAATAACCAGAGTATAATACCATCAACTGACGTGATACAGCTCACTTTGACTCTGAAGATGACTACCGCACAGGTTGTCGAAAAGTCAGTCTCTGTCAACAACAACAGTCCTATTCAGGACTACGTTCATCCAGACGATCAAACTCAGCCTTTTGAAATGACTCCTGGGTTCAAACCTTTCACAGTTTTACAATACATTAGAGTTCAGACGCTTGCAAATACGAATTATTGCAGGAAAATACACTAATTCGCGTATAAAAGAGAGATTTCCCAAATAAAGATACAAAACAGTAACAAACTACCTAAAAGATGAGCCTAAATTTCATCCTGTTACTTCGACCTCGTTATTACTCCCTCAGTAACGTCTGAATCGACCGGCCGTTGATGCCGCCCAGTGACGTCACTACCCCTTTACTTTAATTCACGCAAAAAGTGAAACACGATTTTCAAGTGGTAAACCAAGAAATATCGCTCGGAAATGTCTACATAATACAGAACAGCTGACAGAATTGCTTTACTCTTTTCGATCGTAATTCACGTTTAACGTCCAAACTATCAACTGCATGCAGTACTCTGAACCGGTTGTAATTCAAACTCGGTCGGAATCACGTCATGAAATAAATATACACACGGAACATTTTATAGTTCAAAAAGACAACAATTTCCTTTAATTAAAAAGAAGTTATTTGGTCCTTAACGAAGAAAAAAAGAAAACAAAGAAACAAGAAAGGAAAGCTAACAGAAGGATTACAATTGACGGTGAAAACAGCAAGAAGGTCGAATGACATTATGACATTGGTTTCAAAAACTTCGCAAAAAAAAAAAAATCACTGCGGACACCATAAAGCGGCTCTAAATGAAAAACCTACCGACTCTCCGCAATGATTCTTCATTCGCAGTTCAATTTAGCAATTCAGTTTCGATTTTTTCAATTTAGCAATTGCTGTTTACGATAAAGATTATCGAAATGTTTGAATTCCTCGAAAGAATGCCACCGGTGCGATCCGCTGAATAGCAAGCGACAATCCTGCTAAAATTTCTCATAATTATGCATAATTATGCGAATGTTTAGACAATGAACCAATCAGAATCACTACCCGGTTTTCGGGTAGTAGTGACGTTACTGGACGGCATTAACGGCTGGTCGATTAAGACGTTGCTGAGAGGAGAAAACGACTCCAAGCAATCGGATGAAATTCAGGCTACTTGAAAGGGTTAATGCAAAGGTATTCTCAGCATCAGCATCAGGAAAATACACTAATTCGTGTATAAAAGAGAGAATTACCAAAAACAGATACCAAACAGCAATAAACTACTAAGGGTTAATGCAAAAGTATTCTTAGGATCAAAAATGTTGTTTTTGTGACAACAGGTCCGTCAAGAAGGTCATATTATTGCTGATATCTCTACATGCATATCTTGCACCTGATGGTAAGTAGTGGTTGTGATAAAATCATCCTAAAATTTGAAGCTTCTTCTACCTTTAGATTGTTAACTCGACTAATATGGCTCTTTTTTTCAGTGAACGCCAGTAAGGAGACAGCTAAGGAGATGAAAATTGGCCCATTCACTGCTTCAGGTATCAGGGTAGGAGAAAGGGGCTACGTTTGACTCTTATTTCGTCGTTAGCCTTTAACTGAACCACCAATTACATATCAAATTGTTGGACATAAACAGGTAACTCAGTTACCAAAATATTTACCCGTTCTAAGACCCAACCTCGTCCACAGGGAAAAGAGCTCAGGGGACGAGGGTGTCTAAAACCTTAACACGATGGTCGGTTGCAAGGGCTTTTCCTCCCGCAACTCACCCTCTTAAATTCAATTTTAATTTTGGCTCACAGAGGAGTAGTTTATGTTCCAAATGAAGTAAAACATTAGAACATCTTAGTTAGAGAAAAATTGTTGTTAAATTCTTACTAATGTTAACGTAAAGTATTTGTGACGTTTCTTGAAGTATGACGTCATAAGTGACTCCCATTATTAGTAACAATATTTAGAAATCTGCAGTGTTCTAAGCGTTACAGACATTTTTGCTGCACAAAAAGAATATGTATAGTGAAAACCCCATCAGAATCGGATAAAATGGCGTGAAGTTAAAGCTAATTAAAGAAAATCAAATTTATCGCATATGGTCAAAATTTAGGGGTATTTCATTGTGACATCATAATGACGTATTTCGTGACGAAAAACGTGTCATAGCACCACATACAATAAGACCAAAAAAACTACAATTTTTAAAAAATTGCCTCAAAGGATTCTGGGATAATTTTCATGATAATTATAATTTACCTTTATAATTATTATTTATTAGTTTTTAGTGGGGGCTTTCTCACTGGTTAACATATCTAATATTGGAATGGCTACATTTATGGTTTTGCCAACGTTGAAACATTTAGCTTATTTTCGAAATTTTCCCGAAACGCTATGTGACTTGACAAGCCTGACTCTTTAAAAATTTAAATAAAAAGTTAATATCAGTAGTGTTCTAAACTTGGCTCGGAGTGAATGACATGACTGATCTTTTACACTTTGCAAATCGGCTTTTTTCAGCCCCTTCAAATCTGGAAGAAGTACGCCAGAAAGCATTAAAAGTGCACAACGACAAAAGGGCGATTCATGATGCAGATCCCCTGACGCTTTCAGCGAGTATGAATGATGAAGCCCAGAAAATTGCTTGGAAGCTTGCTAGTCGACCCTGGAAAGATGTAGGGCAATTAAAAAAACCTACCGATGCCTCTACTTGGACCTTTTATATATCTTGCATTGAGAGAAGTGATGTGAAAAAAAGTGATGCCGAACTCATGGAAGACGCCATGTTAAGAATGTGAGCTTAAAAGGACAATGGCGGGATGAGCATGAAGTTACTAGTATTGTTCGCGTATGCCATAGAAATAGTGATTTTTATAATAGAGATTTCGTTATTTTGATTTCGTTATTTTTTATGGCGCCTTAAATGTGTATATATTGGTTATCGTAATTTTGTTTCTTAAATCCTGCTGATTTTATTATTATTTTTATACTACCATCGATTTAATGAAAGTCTAGTATATCACAATTAAAACATTGCTGTCGTTCTTATTAGATTTTTTGACTTGCAATATTGTTAAATGGTTGAGTCTCAGATAATACAAATGAGGATATCACTTCTTTCTGTAATTATAGCTTTTGTTAAGATTCTTTCTTTCCCTCTATTCTATAACTCCTACTTATTGTCAGAAACTGCATTATCATTAACTTCTCTTTGCACAGGTACAAATATAAAAACAAAGGCGGTGCTTGCGCTTTTAACTACGACAACCCGGCCACAACACCCACAGGTGACAAAAGGGTCTTAGCGTTCATTCATATGGTATGGGCCAATTCCAAAGAAATTGGTATAGGATATGCGAAGAGAGCGGTGTACCTGACCAACAACTTTGATGGGGGACCAATGGCTAAACGCCTTTGCCTGTTTGTAACTGCCTTCTACAAGCCAGGAACACCAGAGAACGCATCAAGTCAGAGCCTAAAGACGAATGTTAAGAAAGGAAGCTTTAACCCGCAAACTGAATGCCTGGATTCAAATAAAGACAGTGAGGACGAGGACTCTGACTTCATAATGTGAATGAAACAAAAACGCTTGTTGTTTTTGTCAGAATTCGTCAGCCTCTTTCAACTCATACGTTAATTCTATTTGCCTTATTAAATGCGGCTAAGAGATACTAATAAACATGAGTGACAAAAAATTAAAAATATTGTTTTTGTTGAATAATCCATAAAAATGGTAGCAAACATGAAAACGTTACAGTTGTCTGTTTGTTACCGTGATACATGTCCATACCGATCCCAGAAAATCAAGCCCCACCCCACCCCCAGAAAAATTATACTCTCTGCATTTCCTCAATATATTGATTTAGCTATCCAAGGTTTAAACAATAAGCTTAAAATAAAAGAACAAGAAATCCACATATCTATACTTCATGGTGGATTAATTTCTAAGACCTGAAACAAAAGGAAAATGTTGCATCGAGTAATTTACAACAAAAATGTAGGAGTCATCGTCGATCACAGTATAGTGCGACTAGAAAAAACTAAATCTCCCAATAGCCCACCTACAAATAGCTTTTGATGCCGACAGGCCAAAAAGCTATCCGGTATTATAATACTGTATGCACACTTATCCGATTTGTGACTCTCCACTTTAGAAATCGGTGCAGCCCGATGCGGTCTCGCAGTATTCTAAAAGTTAGCCTTGGTATTCTAAAGTTATTAAATCATGCCTGATTAGCCTTTCTTTATAAGACATGTTCGTAGGATAGCTAACACTAAGTATAAACTTCGTTGCTCTACGACGGAGAAATCAATGAGAGCATGAAGCTTCGAAATGGGAGAAGACCACAGAGCCCACAGGTTGATTCTGTTGGTCGATATGCATGTAGAATTTTTCTTCTCTTTGAATTCACGCATGTCCTTGCAGAGCTCGGTTAAAGCCAGTAGTCTTATACGCTTTCGCAAACGTAAGTTCTATATTTCGGGTCCAGGACATGTCGTTGGACACAGTATGCTTCTGAGGACAGTGATCGGGATGGTACACATCTGTTGGCTAAAAAAAATATAAGTTTGCAGTATTCAAGTCTATTGTTTTGCTTTTAATATTCGATCACAAATTTATATTAAAGGTAAGAGATCCATTAGAATACGTCTTTATCTTAATTTTTGTTAGTTCGTTTACAGAACTAGAAAAACACATGCTAAAATGCCAATTAATTACACTCTACGTTTTAAACATGAGAGAAAGCTATCCTTTACCTTGACCTGAAACATGCAATCTGCGTACAAAAAAAAAATCACACTTGCAGTGTTCTCAATAACCCGCAGTAAATTAGTTCAATCGTTCCGGTAATAGATAAAGTGATGAAAAGTTTGATCTGGTTTGACTAGTCAAAACATTGAAATATTTTGGGGAGTCATTCGATGTTTTCAATTACCGAAACTATTAACAGTCGGTCGGACGATATTGAAGTCACGGCTGGGTTTGATTACCTAACGCTAATACTGACTTTGCATCAAAATTTACAGTGGATACAAACTGGCACTGATATCAAGAGTCTTCACTCTTTAATTAAGCCAGTTTAGTCAGTCTCATCATAGTGCGCATGCACTGTCACATGTACGTGGCAAGGAAAAGCGACAGAAGTGTCGCGAGCGATTTAGACTAATTTAAAAACACGGCAGCTTATTTCGTTCAAGGTGCGAATTTTGATGTGTCTTTTGTTTGGTTCCTATATTTTCCAGCAGTACTGTTTTCGTTATTGCGTTCGAGGTACGAGAACGAAACCCCTAATTTGTGTTGGGTGTTCTGTGCGATATTTGATGTCCTGTGCAATTAATAAGAGAGTTTTTTTCGAGATTGCATTCGTCGTCGTCGTCGACACACATTTGCCTCGCTTTGAGGCGCTTGCTTTCGTTTTGCCTCACTTTGACGAACTAACTCACGTAGTGATCCGTACGTCCTCGGCGTTCATCTTCAAGCGTTTGCTGAGGTCTTTATTCTGTCTTCGTAAAGAGTTCATCTTTTAAATGTTTGCTGAATCTTCGTAAAGCGTACATATTTGAAGAGTTTGCTGAAGGTCCACTATCGATCTGTGTTTGCTGAATCTTTCAAAACGTTCATCTTTCAAAAGTTTCGGCGGCGGTTGTGCTACAAAGTAAATCTACAGAGTTGTGTAGCTCGGCGGCCGTTGTGCCAAAGTAAATATCTACCGAGATGTGAAGCTCTGCTTCGCCGTTTCATCATGATTTGTGATATTTTCGGCACCGGACAAACGAACATTTTAGGCCTATGTTATTTATTCGGAAAAACTTATAAACAGCCCACAGTAGCTCCACTCAAGTCACTGAAATAAACACCTTCGACCAAATTACTGCACTTATTGAGACGAACCATACGATATCACTAGCCTTCAAGGCTTTTTCATAATGATACACAGTTTAAATAGAGGTTTCGCTGTATGCAATCCTTACCTTTAAAATATGCCATGATCAAATTAAAGCCCGGTTTCCATATGATCGCTACCATCGCTGCGATCGCTGAGAAAAAAAAAAACTTACCGATCATATGAAACCACTCTCCAGCGATCGCAGCGATCGCAGCGACAACAATAGCTGAGATATAAAAAGTTCTATCTCAGCGATCGTTATCGCTGCGATCTCAAGAGAGTGGTTTCCATATGATCGCAGAACTTTTTTTTCTCAGCGTTCGCAGCGATCGTAGCGATCACATAGAAACCGAGCTTAATCTATCGCAATAACCCATCCACCCATTCCTCCTCAACTGCTACCTGAACACCTTACAAACATGTCGAACTCACTCTTCTAAGCACCGATTACTCCTAGTATTTATTATAGCTGAAGGACGCAAGTAGTATATTAAGGATTCTCAAAGGGCCCCCTAATGACCGAGTGTTTCCAAATACATCAGAAGGGTCACAAATGGCTTTCTCTTTACTTTAGAACACTGTTGAGCGATTTAATTCGGAGCTGCTCTAAAAACTACATTTATCTGTTCAAATGAGGTAGACGAACTTTGTTTGTAAAGAACGTTTTAGGTGGCAATTTTCGTCGTACCCGAAACTTTTAGCTACTACACGTCCCGACATATTAATGGGTCCGGTCGAATCGAGGTCGAGGACATGGCGGTTTAGCTGTACTTTTATTTTAAAAACTCTAGGAAACGATTTGACTTTTTTGCGAAATTTTTAGATAACTTTTTGTTAACGGAGATCGCAATAACTAGGTGATAAGATGCGAAAATTGTAGGTAAGTTAAAAGAAAAACCTCGAAAATGTTAGACTAATAGGACGGTTTAATATCAAGAAATTTTGGCCTTTTTCTCGAGCTTTAGAAATTTCTAGGCAAAGTCGTCGGATGTCTCTGATTATTCTTCTTTTGTGGTTTGTGTTATTCCATGCCCATGACGCCAATAAACAGCTGAACATCAGAGTTTTTTGTCTTAATATCTTGTTAATTTTTTAACACCATTTTGTCAATGAATAGAGTCGATTGACTAGTAGAAGGTTGTTTTTCGACAGTAAAATGTGCTTCAACTTATTAACAATTCGACGTCGATGCCAAGATTGACGCTGAGAATGGTAATCAACTATTTGCTAATTTTAGTGATTTCCACATTGTATATAGCTATTATAAGTAAAGATTGAAGGCAACAAAAATATTTTATTTTTTATGATTTAGCTTATTTTCTGGGCTTTATGTCTTTATTTGCGAGTCAAGCAGGTGGTGAATTATTGTTTTGTTTATGCTTCGTATCATCAGTTTTTTTTTTCTTTATTTTGGTGGGAATTGATATCATAAACTCAACTTGAATATATTTTCCCATACCTGCAGGACACGACACAGTTTCGATCGAAACCCAAATTACTCAATATTCTCAAAATTAACGCAGAATTTACGTTTTTATTCAATGAATCAAGCAACTCGACTTATGGCGCGGTAAGCCTTGCAAATCCCCCCCATTTTTATTTTTGTTATTACTTTTCTTCCACAGCATTGCAACTACGCAACGTTTTATTCATTAAACGGTTCTACAAGTTAGAAAAACTAAGGAAATGCTATGGAACAGTTAACCATAATTTTTTTTCCTTTTGGAGTAATGAAGATCTTTAGGCATTATTTCATTCTTCGAACAGGTATTTTACACAAAATTGAGGTTTGATGCCCCTATATAAGTATGGTTTGTCATGATATCATAACAAAAACAAGAGCGTATTTTGTTCAGTAGTTTATTGACTTTGTCTAGTTCATTTTTTGCGGTTAACAAGATGCTCCTCCTTTTTTTAAATAGCTCGTAATTTTACTGCTGAATTTCAATCTTCTTAATTGAAATGGCTTTGTATTAATATTCCAATAGTTACCAATATTTTAATAAAACTTGATCTGTCTTTTATGTACTTGGTCAGGTTTAAAAACCCTATATGTGTTCTAATTTTGCTGGACACCAAGCGCACATTTATGTTTTCTTGTAAAAACGTCCACAGCATATTTCTTTTGTATAAAATCGTTAATATAACGTGAAGAAATTTGTCCAAATTACTAGAGGATCAAAAAAGTAATGTCATGTGGCGACCACATTTCATTGCATGCAGGTGAAAGGAGCTGACGCATGCGTCGCGACTTAATAGTTTAAAGAAGAACAAATATTTTGTTTTGCATTTAATTTTTAAAAGACCCCGAAACTTTTATCATAATAACTAACACGAATAAATAACGGTCGATTTGGAAGTCTTTACAAATAAACACGGAATCAGTCCAACAAAGATGGCGAAATTGATAGTTGTCGCTCTGATGATATGTTTTATGACAGAGGCATTAACTTCATCAGTAAAGGAACGACGTAAGTATTATAACTCCTAACACCTAAGGCATTGCTCACTACCGAGACTCCGGCTTTAAAATTACGACGCAAAATGATATACTCTAGAGTGCAAAATATATTACGAATTTTACTGACCACCGCCCAGACGCCCGCACTGTGTGATAACACTGCCAACTTGCCATTACTTTGCTCAGTCTAATATTATTTTTATGAAATTTACAACTTCAACTAAGAATTTACAAAAAGGCACTACTTAAAAAAAAAAAATGAGAAAGGCATTTAGTTTACTTCTTAGTTCTCCTCAGTTCTCGAAGACAACGCTTAAGCTGAGTGCCAAGTTTGTTAAACAAGACTACAATCTTCCAGAATTGACTTCACCTGAGTGCGCCAGTCCACTAGTGCATAATTAAGAAATTCGACTTCAAAGAGAGAAAAAAAAAACCTATGAATTTGCTTGCTATCATTTAGGTATAATGTTTCAAATATCACTTTTTCAACAGAAAATTTAGTATTGATTATTCCTTCGTTTCAACTCTTTGATTAACCTTCCTATTATCAAGTCGCTTCAGCTTTTATGTTAATTTCTGCTTCAAACTTTCCTTCTTCTTTTTTTTTTCATTGCTTTTTTTCACTATGCAATTTCTTTTTCTTTTGGCCTACATTGATTGTACCAGTTTTAATGCTTATGAACATAATAGCAATAAATTATCCTGAGAAGCAAGAATTTTTCAACATCACCGCACTTGCATGTGAGTTAAATTTGCATTTCCCTTGAAAGAAAATGACTTTATCAACGGAAATTTTTTGGCCTCCTGGGAGCTTTCGACGCTGGTATCACAAAACTTCACAAAAATGAATCAGCGTGAACTGCACGTAGTGTTTCTTCGTGGCTTCAACAATTTCCTTCATTCTGTTCTAAGATTGGAAAAGCACTATAATTATCAAAAGTAAAATGACGAGACATAATTACAAATATAATGCTTATTTTGTTTTATTTTTATTTTATTTTTTTTCATTTTTACTACGTTTTTGTGAATTAAGGATCAATCAAACTGTGCGGACCAGTCAAATTTATTTCACAGTAATTTGCTCTAGTTACTTCTTCTTCTTCTTCTTATCATCATCATCGTCACTATTGACATTTGTTATTAACCTTTCGGCTTAAAACTGCCTCAAAATTTTCATAGATATTTTTCATTTCCTTTTATTTAACATCTCAGTTTATTGTTCACCAATGATGAAGCTCCGCCTATTAACGCACTATATGTAATTGATAAAGGCAAGTTTCAATTTTCTTCGCCCTGAAAAAATTGCTAAATATCAAATTTCAATACCTGAAGAGAAATCATGATAATGCTCAGAATGCAAAATTATCATTTGTAGAAAACTTTCCCTTGCATATATGTTTTCTCTCTTGATTGAGTCAAGGCTACAATTCAATCCGTTTTTCTAAACGCCCGAAAATTGACTTAGTTAAGTGTTAAAAATTGGTAGAAGTTGAGGGAAGTCGATAAACGAGTACACGAGAAGCAACCATGATCGCCAAGAATGACTTCGATCGTCACTTTTTTTTCTCAGAGCAACGCACGCCGAACGAAAAAGAAAAATATACTTGTCAAATTAAATAAAAATTAATCGAGCAAATACAAAATAACTGTAAATACAAATTAAAAAATCGAACTACTAACTTTTGCAACAAAAAACTAGCTATTTCAGTTTAACGAAAATCTTTACGAGCGGATCGACGGCGTCGCAATGGTATCGCCACTGGGCCCCCTCGTGGCATTTGCGTTTACGTGTTCAAATGAAGAGAAATTTATTCTATAAGAGGTACTTGGATGACACTACGTTGGCTTTAGTACGTGATCAGTCCGACCTCAGTGCCTTTCTGACAACACTAAATAATTTGCATCCAGCAATTCGGTTCCCTACGACGTTAACGACCGACTACTAATCATTGGCATGGAGATCATAAAAAAAATGATCAGCATCTGGAAACCTGCGTCTTCCGGAAAAAAAAAGCGAACAAAGGGCTTCTCTTGCACTAACAGAGTCTCGTGGACAGTAGATACGAGAGATCGCTATTAAAAAGAATGCTAGATCTTGCGAAACGCCTGTCCTCTACGCAAGATTTTTTTCTTGCAAGAATGCAAGAACTTGAAAGGCATATTCTTGAAACTAAAATATCCCAAGAAAGCTTCTCGTGTCAGCCATAACAGTCTTCAGCGGCCCCATGATGATACAGGACACACACCCTCTGAAAGCCCCTTACGGCAGTCAAGCAGCACCTCACTGAAAGGCTCACACAATTGGCTGAAAGAACAATAGAAACGGTGACGTAACAATGCCCCATCCCTGAAAACAAAGGGCAATATTGTTTTAGTTGGCCACTGAAATTAGAGGTTCGTGTGAGGTACTGGTCCCGTGAAAACTGGCCGCAATTCACAATCGATTTTCCTCTCAAGGACTCTCAGTTTTGTGAAAACTGTCTACGGATCTGCTCAGCAGATTTTTGATCCTTGAAAGTCTTGAAAGGTAAGATGATCCGTAAGGCAGTAGTCCAGTACCTCACATGAACCTCTAATTTCAGTGGTCGACTAAAACAATATTGCCTTTTGTTTTCAGGGATGGGCATTGTTACGTGGGGTGCTGCTTGACTGGTTTTCGCTAGCAAAATTTGCCCATTTTCACTCTTAAATTTACATGCACTTTTCACACTTTCTTTATCTATAAATATTACCACGGATCAGGTTAATTTCTTATGTTTTGATAATGATGACATGAACCCATCGAAACTTTTAAGTCTCTTTTATGTTGTTAATTTTTGTATCAAAATATACAAATTAGTGGCAAAAAGGAGGAGAGACTGGTGCGGAGGAAGGAAAAAGTTGTCTTAACAGTTGCTTTTCTAGGACCTTTAGCTCTTCCACTCTCGTTCCGTGAGGCTTCCACGCTCGCTCCTCATACGTGTTCTCGATCTACTGCGACGCAACCGAAAAAAAGAAAAAAAGAATTCGGGCTGAGACGCCTAGAGAAGAACTCGCACGTGATCAGGTCGGCCATCCTCTATCCGTCGAAACCGGGATAAATCTAAGCCCCTGTCGCGCGAAGCAAATGACGTTCTCCCCATCGAAGAGTAAAAACTATTTACATTGAGTTTCATTTTGGTGTTGTGAGGTTTTAAATAACAGTTTATATCTGGCCCCACGGGAAAAAGCTTCCATTTGGGGAACGTTCACGCTTGGTGCCCGGGCACAATGCCCAAGCACGGTACTAGCAGGGCGGAATGGAGAGAAAATGCACCCAGTTACATATCGAGTACTCAATGTGTGAACACAAGACTTAATTCAGTCCCAGTACCCATGCACAAGTGCTCGGGCACCAAGTGCACGTGAACACTGAGCCCCTTAGGGACTCTTGGAAACAGAAATCACTGATTCCATCACGGCTGTTAGCCATTAGAGCAGTTTTCATTTGAGTGTCGAAAAGTAATTGGTTTTGCACTTTCTACACGATGCGATTGGCTTAAAAGATTCGCGTCACCTTTTCATCCAATCAGAAGTAAAACCAAAGCCAATTGTGACGCGCTCGCATACATTTTCCCGCGTTTTGCGTCAGCCACATGTAATTACTTCGAGTTTTGATTGGTTCAATGTATTGTCTGTGTCCTATGTGATTGGCCAGAGTAATTACTTTGGTTTTGGTTTTACGACACTCAAAAGAAAACCACTCTAAGAGCTTTAGTAATGTTCTCCTTACCTTTATCCGATAGAGAGGGAGCGCAAGTGTGTCAATGAGGAGGACGATGAAACTTGCGAAGTGTTCGCAGAATATTGCGAAGATGTGAACAAGGAGTTGAGTGAAGATGACCATCGATATTTTGTGCATGAATCATGTCCTAAGACGTGTTTGATGTGCTAATTGCTAACCATGGTAAACCACTCGCAAATCACTAAGGTATCTGTCTTCTCCTGTTTTAATGTTTGTTGAGTACCGACTATGATGAGATTATTGATTCCAGCTGAGCTGAGACTTCCCGGTAAAGGCTCTGACCATAGAATTGTGTTTTACGTCTCCTAATATTCACTTCAATCCTGAGAAATCTTTTCCATAGATATTCTTTGCCTGTACTAAAATTGCCCAGGCTGTGTCACAGTTAAGACATAAAAGCTTCAATAAGCAAATATCCTGAGATACGATAAGGTAATTAAAGGGAGTCGAGTAAACTCTAAACTCTAATTTTTACTCCAATCAGCTCACACTGTCAATATTAAAGTAATAGTCTAAGAAATCTATCCACTTACTGCCTATGGAAAACAAGACGTGAATCAGCTCTTCCCTGATTTTGTTGTTGTTGTTTTCTTTTTCTTTTTCTTTTTCTTACGCGCCTTGTTCGACGGGTTAAGAGAAAAGAGGGGCTGTTCGTAGTGCATATACAAAAAACGAAAATCTCAGTCAGTTTAAGTATGCAATCAACATAAATTGAATATGCGTTTGTCTTAACAGATTTCAGAAGGGATGAAGACGGATGAGGGAGTCAACAATGCATTATTACGTTATTTCTAATTAATTAAATTGACTGATGCTTTTGCTACCGCGAATCAAATAGATTGTGAAGAAAACTGAATGTAAACATGTGAATTGAGCTATTAAAGTTTCATAAAATCTGGCAGTTGCTTTTATTGTTGTAATGCAGACGCTTATTAGTGTATAGTACAATGTTAAAGATTTGGCTCAAAGTGTTTGTGGTCATTACTTTCCTTTTCTAAGCCATAAATTGCTGGGCAAGTTTTTACTTCCCAGGTAAAGCCGCGACTTTTGGGCAATTATATGTCTTGATAATTTCTTTTCATGGGTTTTCTTACTAAGACATCAAGAATGAATAGATTGTATTTTGTACGGTAAATTTCCGTTTTATGTTTTCTGTTATTTTTTATGTGGTCACGATACTGAGACCAAGCAGTATGAGATTTAATTTGGTTGTTAGTGACCTACCTGCACACTATATTTCTAGATGGCGGAAGCAGACGTTCGATAATTGGCCGAGGAAGTAACGAACTATTTCGGACATTTTACAGGCAGTTAAATTAATTTATTTGGAAACTTTTCATCAAATTTGGAGAGGCTTTCTGCCTCATCTTTGCTTATGTTTTTTCTTTTCTTTATAAATAATTAAAACGTTAAAAATGATGATAACGATGCTAAATTGTTTCTGAAGTTTTTAAATAAAAGTTGAAGAGTCGCAATGTCCAGATGAGTTGAGCATCCATATAGTCGTCTACGGATATGACGACCCGCAAATAAAGGTTCAATAGATGAATTGAGCATCCATTTAGGTTCCACTTCGGACGTAGTTACATGGAGAAAATGATAATGGCCAAAAACTTCATTCAAGAAACAGCTATTCGTTAACCTACGGATCCCTTGCATCTATTTTGTTTGCACTGCAGCGATGCTTTGTCCGTTGCTAAAAAAAACCTTTCACCTCTCTTTCCTGCTTTCCGCCCCCAACCCCCCACCCCCCCCCCCCCGCCCCCAAAATAATAATAAAATAAAATAAATTGTATGGTCGAATATAAGGGGGATTGCCTCTTCCCCCAGCCCGGGTAGCTCCGGTGGCTCCCTTACAAGAGCCGCTGAACTTTTAAAAAATATATAGTGCCTTCCATTCCTCACTTCGACTTCAACGGTTTATAGAAGTAGACTCCTTGTTTAAGGGTGAAGAACAAAAACGTCAGCACAAGTTTCACCAGAATTATCCTTTTGTGAATAATCGAAAAGATCTTCAACAAACCAAATTTTGAGAACTTTTGTGACAGGGTCATGTGCTGGGCTGACAGATGCTAGCCTGAACACGATCTCGGGTGAGGTGCTTCGATAACCTTCCAAAGTGTAAGCGTTAGGATAGAAAAGATGGTAGTTTTCAGGCAGAAGAACCTTATTTCGTTCGTTCGTGACGATGGTTCGTATTTTTCGAGAAGGACTTCCCCAATTTGCTCCCCCGTTATTTCGCCCGTTGGAAACGGCGCCCAAGATATGAGTTAGTTTTAATGCAGCAATACCACCTGAAGTGTGGAGATCAAATTTTCCATAGGAATTGTTCTTTGCGCCAAAGCAGACAGGACCATCCTTGTTGACCTTTGACCAACCTGAACCTATAAAAGCGCCATTTATAAAACAAACAAAAAATGTTATGTTAACAGCCTTATGATGTCTTAAGAAAGCATAAATGTTGGATGAAACCCACCAACCCAACAAAGCCTTAATTTGATTTAATTTAAAGTGGGGGTGGGTGGGGGGAGTTTCGGGGCTGGCAACACGCTTCATTTTTAACCGGAATAGAGCTAACGCAAATGAGCAGTGCTTATCAAATATGTTTAGTGTTTATTGGTGTTTTAAGCGTCAAAACGTCGCAATAAATCAAAATTAGTTTCAGTGCATTTGGGAGGGCTTATAATCGGATGAATTAATTGGGTTTCAATTCAAAAACAAAACAACGATACTTTCTGGCGAAATTACGTCACGAGGCAAAATTTGCATAAATGACGCCAAATTGACGCAAACGATCAATTTGCAGTATGTATGGAATTTCTGTAGTCGTTTCTTTTGACGCGCGTATTTTCGATCAAAAAAAAAAATGAAAACATGTTTATATCTTCCGTCAATTTTAAACACTTTGAATTCCGTAAAATAACTTTAATACCGGACTCGGGGTAAAACCTACCTTCTTCACAGTTCGCTCCCCGACAGCCAGGAGAATATTCACATGTGGAGCCGCTATCCTTTTTATCGTCCGGATGGCATGTTCTACCATACTGACATGGCTGGGCGAGACGTGGCGAGACCTATAGGTAAAAGGTGAATTTACTAGGATATAATTCATGCAGCAAGAGTAAACGTATAAACCAAAGGTGCCGGATCCTGCAGTGATGAACAACGACTTAGAGAATTCGTTACCTTTCAATTTATCTCAGCCAGTTTCCCTGGTGCAACAGAAAAAGAGCATATCCTCTCTTAACCCTATTCAGACTGGAAGGGGGCTTTTCGAACCCCCCCTCCGGCAAAATCGTGATAACTCCTACACCGAAAGAGCTATGACGTTCAAATTTTCTGACTTTTCCTAAATTTTATCTAGAAACATTTTGGTATAATTACCATGTCCATGTGATTAATCATGTTGCCATGGCAACCAGTTTCTGACACATAGGTTTTGGAAAATTTAAAAAAATGGTGATTTTTTTGTTTTAAGATTACGTTTTTACACTTATAGTGCTTTTTGTTGTTAAAATGGTCTTTGCTTGGGACTAGTTTTTGAATTACATCAAAATGTTTCAACATCGAATATTTAGGCGGGAGGGGTGGGGTAAAATTTGTCACTTTTTTGCTTTGACAAATATGCTGCTCTATTTTCCAAATAACACTTCCAAAGTCATTTGTTTGGGTAATAAACATTAGTTTGATACTTCTTTTATACATTCTGTGCTTTTTCCCCTTTGAAAGTTGCTTTAAATTATAATTTTAACAAAAAAATGGAAATCCAAGATGGCGGATCCAAGATGGCGGACAACCATTTCAAATTTAAAATTTTATTGCTTCCTATTCCTTTTTCTCGCTGTACAAGTGTTTCCTTGTTACTAGTTCATAAGAAAGGATAACAGAGATGACTTTACCAATATTATTGATATTTTACGTATCTAAGTGGAAAAATAATAAGAAACATTAAAAATCGGAATATGACGTCACTGTGACGTCATCATTGGGCGTGGCAAGTCAAAACTGGGTGTGGGGCTTCTTTGTACGGAGATGATCATTGTATGTAAATTTCATGACCCTAGCATTATTGGTTCCAGAGATACAGAGGGGGGTCCGAGGAGCCCCCCCCCCCCAGTCACAGATTGACCAAAAAAGCCCAGTCTGAATAGGGTTAACTAAACAGTCAGCCTTTAACTTCAAAACGAGGAACATACTATAACAAACCAATTCATGGCAAAGAAATCAAGTAATTATTAAACAAATTAGCGGCATCCGTGGGAAAAGATATTTACTTACTTTCACAGTGTAATGATTGAATCGTACGCTTGCCACAAGAAGTTCGCTCTTCCTTTCCTTGGTAGAAGCTAGCAACTGACAGAGCTGAAGCTCGCCATCACCTTTCAAGGGGCTTTCAATATTGACTGACAGACACTCAGGGGTGTCCAGACATTGGAACTGGCATTCTTCGCCATCTTTAGTGTATTTGGAGAGAAGGCATGAGACGTTGAGCATGCTTCCACAATAAGCAACAAAATTCGAGTAGAGGATTTGGCTACCACCTGCATCTGTAATGATACCAGCGCTTGAGCCTTTTTGTTCACTGATAGCGGCAGGCAAAATTTGTAGGATCATAATGAAATTCAATAACGTCAAGATTAAACAGACCATTTCGATATATATCTAACTTTCTTAATATCATGCAACTATAATAAAACTAAGTTGTCGACGCGTTGCATTCAAATCATTGTTGGCAAGTATTTATGCCGTTTGTTTCCACGCGTATTTGTTGAACCTAAAAATCTGTAATGAAGCTTGTTATTTTAGGGTTTTGTGTATGTTCTTAACACCTTCACTGACTGCAATATAGTTAAATACAATTTAAACCACAATCTCACTAATTGAAAAGATCAGTTTAAATTAGTAGTAAAGTGATAAGGGATCTAGCTCATCAACAACTGACTCAAAAAAACAATATGCCACAATTTTCTGATTTCAAAACAACAAAATTTAGGATAAAAAAAGGGATAACAAAACGTTTCCAATGCAGCTAGTTCCTAATGTACTTATCCTGTTAGATCCTTTTTAGTCAGCGCAAACAGGTTTTCATAACTTTAAAACGACGCAGTAAAATCACAACAAATTTCATGCTTAGTTTACCGAACATTTCTCTGCTCTAATGAATTGCCCCTGATGGTTGAAGTTTCCCTGACAACCACATTGCCCGTTAGCATTTGTTTTAACCTTTGTTCCCCAAGCTTATTTTGTTTTCTTTTTCTTTTTTTTCTTTTCTTTTCTTTCTTTTTTGTTCAATAACTCTAACATCATTGCCAACATCTATAGCTGCAGACTTAGAGGGTTACCATTATACTTTTGTTTGGATTAAACATAAGACGTTGTTTGACGTCATAAGTCATTGCACAGTCATCTACGATCCCCACATGTACAAAGATCAGGTAAACCTAGAAAAGACTAATGTCTGCCGGGGTAAACCGTATTTAGAGAGTATAAATTTGAAGCCTTAAAATGTGTGCTTAAAACTTAAACGACCAAAGCGTGGTTTTCAAATCATGAACGTCACGACGGAGGTACGGTCTTTAAACTCAAATCTGTCAGTTTCTTAACCAGATGCATAAGTATTTCTTGCTCAAGGTACATGAGGAGCCGCGTAAAGTCCCTTTTCTAATTATCTTGAGTGACGGTTGCTAAGCTCAATTTCCTGTTAGAATTTTACCTCCGATCTCGTGCATGTTAGCAGGGGTCAGATTAGCTGTCATCGGTAGTGATCTTCACAGAGGCGATGAAACAATTCTAAATTTCGCAACCGTCTGTTAATATGGTTAAAACAATACTAGGCGGGGTAAATACATGTAAATAAAGTCGAGCGCGGTCTTTTCAATTATTCTCCGGATCGGATCAGCTCGATCAAGCCATCATTGTATGGAGTATATGTGGGTTACTTTTTGTCGTTTCCTGGTCGAGAATTTCTGTGTTGATTCGCGATCAAAATCGCTTCCCTTAGAAGCGATTGGTATTTGGAAGAACAACATAAACAGATCGGACAGGTTAGGAGAATTCAAGCTTCTCTTCTGAAAACCGGAGATGGCCAGCCTTCCTTCTTCACATTCGTTCAAATGCGGGGCCAATTCAGCCTTAGATCAGTAGGTTTACCTTGCGACACATTAATTCTGGTTTGTATTATGACTTGATTAATCGTAAGACTCCTTGAAGGTAAGCACAGTGTTCGATTTTTTTCCTTTAATTTATTTATTTCGGCTTCGAACATATCCGCGCCAAAACCTCCTAAATGCCCGCCAAATTTAATGTGGCGCTCTCGATCGTACAGTTCGTGTTTAGGAAGAAACAGGCCCAGCACAACTTCCACTGGAGACAATTTTGTGTACAAAAAGTACCCTAATAAAGAAGTCGAAAAGCTCTATTAATTTCGTGTGACATTTTCTTGATAAACAAAGGAATGTGTTGAAAATTATAGACGTCCGTGTTTTATAATACACATACACACGTAGTGGCCAAATTGCTATATCTCTGATCTTTTTTCAACTGTTTTGCTTGTTGCCGATGTTTAAATGCTTCATCATGATCCAGTGCGATTTATAGTTGTCACTTCATGCTCAGATCTTTGTTTCAATTAATGAGAAAATTATCGTACAGTAAAAACACTCTTTGCACAACAATAAGGCCTGAGTAATTATCGCGTGATATTGCGTTGTTGCATCCGTTCTCGAGACAGCCGGACGGAGCTCTGCCTATGAAAATAATCGTTTTCCTAGTATCGAATAGGCGAATATGACTCCCACTGGTAGCAAATTGTGCTACAAAGCCATTAATAAGGGCTATTCCAAGTATAAACCTCTTAAAAGCTTTTTATTTTGATCAAAAATGAAATGAAACACGTTAAAAATACCAGGACGCTCGTGTTACCTATACCCCTACCGACCTACCTAAGGTACTTCACGGAGAGGGGGTACGTTGAGTGTTAAATTTGCTCGTTATTTGTAAAGCCCTAAATCTAAGTAGCTTTCTTTTTCTTTTAAAATTTTTTACGGAGGAATCGAAATGAGGTTTGGTTGATTGGTTGTGTCCATCGCGGTTCACCCCTATTTGTTTTTTTTAATACAAACGGTCTCTATTATTTTTCACGAGCAGAGAGCTTTGATATAATTCATCGAAAACAAATTCATGAACATGGTTCAGGGTATTCTGTACGTGCTTTTATGTTGGGTGTGTCGCCTGATTAAAAGCGAGCGATCGGGTGAGTCGCCTTCGCTTAGTGCAAGAAGACTTTGTAAAACGTGTATTTAAATGAATCTTTCTGTAAAAAAACGAGGCCTTAGGAAAGTTTATAAGGTATAAAATAGTCTTGGAAAACGGTTTGCCAAATATATTTTTCTTTTGTTTGGGACTTGCTAAGATTGTATTGAGTCAACTAGACGCTTAGAATTCGTAATTGAACTTATTCTTTGGGTGATCCAAAACAAAGCTAAACACCGACTAAAGTTCCGTCTGCACGTGCTCTTCTGGGTGAGTCGCCTGAAAAAGCAAGCGATCGGGTGTGTCGCCTTCGCTTAGTGCAAGGGAACTTGGTTGGTTATGGCTCGTGAAAAATAATAGAGATCGTTCGTGCAATGGTATTTTATTAAAAAAACAAATAGGGGGGAACCGCGATGGACGCAACCATTCAACCAAAATTCGTTTCGATTCCCCCGTAAATTTTTTTGAAAGAAAAAGAAAGCTACTTAGATTTAGAAATATAAATTTCGGGGGAGCAGAATTAAAAGTAGGGACTAATCCCTTTTTTGAGAAAAGGCCGGTGAAGTCTCCTATTTAAATTCTGCTCCCCAGAGAAAGCTACTGTGAAAACTATTTGAATTTATAGTTAATGTAAATTCTATAAAATTTAAATCGCTGCGCTTCGTTCATCTTCGGTAAAGAAATGCATATTGATTCTGAGGTCTCCCCTGTTTGTTGCAAAACTCTTCTACACCGCCACAAGTTTTCCAACTGATGCAATGTTTGGAGCGATTTTCATTCTATCAGGTTCTATTTTTTAGTTGTGTCCGTCTCATCAGCTTTTTAGTAGTGTCTGCTAAAACGAGCGATTGAAAGATATGTCGGATAAAGCTTCACAGGAGGCCACGAAAGGAGATTCGCATTTCTGCTCAAGTATGGTTTCAAGCTGTCAACGATCTATGCTTGGCTGAATTTAAACAATGGCCTTCTGGTCAGATGGGGGACAAATTTTCCCCCATATTTCGGTCGCTAAGGCTTGCGGCTCGCCATGATATACAAGCTTGAAAAAAAAATAACGTTCAAACAAATACCACGTTCTTTACATTTGATAAAGTCGGTGTAAAAAATTGTCTATTTCTCAATCAGCCATAAACTGTGTGTTTTATTACAAAGAAACACCAAAATAAAGAGGACTTACATAGCAACCCCCCCCCCCCCCAAAAAAAAAAAAAAATGTATGGCTATTCAGAGGCGGATCCAGGATTTCTAACGGGGGGTTGCTGTACCAATCAGGCCACCAAACTATATGCAATTCTACTTCAAATTGCCCTTTGTTTGCCCCAAAAAGTTGCAAATTAGGAACTGAGGACAAACTGGAAACTGCTGTTTTCCCTCCACCACCACCACCACCACATTTCTATTGTTTTCCCTCCTCCACCACCACCACCCCCACATATCTATTGTTTTCACTCCTCTTATTTTTTTTCTACCACAGAGGCCAAAAAGGCTAACCTCAGGCCAAAATAGCCAAATCAGGCCTAAAAGGCCAAAGTCTGGCCAAACAAGTCACACTCTGAACCTTTCTTGCAGGAAAACAACAGGAGGAGTGAAAACAATAGAAATGCGGTGGTTTGGGAAAACAATAGAAATGTGATGGTGGTGGTGGTGGTGGAGGGGAAACAATAGAAATGTGGTGGTGGTGGTGGGAAAACAATGGAAATGTGGAGGTGCTGGTATATAGTTTATCTATTCACGAAGCTGTGTTGAAAAAGAGGGTCCATGTAGGGTCCATGTAGGGTCGATATGAGGTCCATGTATTTGTTTGGGGAAAAATGTATAATGAAATGAGGAGGTGGATGAGAAGGAGGGAAAATAATGAAATTATGGAGGAGGGAAATCAAGATTGACTGAGGAGGAGGTGGGAAAAGATCAAAATTGTGGAGAAGGAGGGAATTCAAGAATGAGGAGGGAAAATATTAAAATTGTGGAGGAGGGAATAAAAAAATTGAAGAGAGGAAAATATTAATATAAATTGTGGGGGAGGAAATTAAAAAATTGAGGAGGGAAAATAATAAAATTGTAGAGGAGGGAATAAAAAAATTGATGAGAGGAAAATATTGATAAAAATTGTGGGGGAGGAAATTATAAAATTGAGGAGGGAAAATAATAAACTTGTGGGGGAGGGAATTTTAAAAAAATGAGGAGAGGAATTAGTATGCAGGAAGGCATTTTTACCTAGTGGTCCAGTCAATCTAGGGGTTTTAGAGGCTCAACATCAAACTTATTGAAACAGAATTGTTTTCAACGCCATTTAAGTAAGGGTGAACTATCTAGCAACATGCTAAAAATCCGCCAAATTCCGTTCGGTGGAAAATGTCAAAATTAAGCGCTAAATATTTTGAGCTTTTACCACAGGACACCCACGCTAGTTGACATTAAACGTTCAAACGAAAAATGCACAAAATGTCTTTGTTACTTTTGCAGAAAACTTAAAGAAAAAAGAATAACAGCTACCTAGTTTTCGGTGATAAAAAAGACGTTTTTTGCTTTTCAGAAAGGGTAAATATTCAACACAGTTGGCTATAGCACAGGAAGACCAGGCTCCACTCAAGGAACACCACAGTAACAGGGGGGCTAACAAAGTAATATCGTGAGCTGTTATCTTTAAAATTACGACAAATTTTGTCGTAAGGCTTTAAATCTAAAAAAAAAATGAAAGTCGCTAGTTAATTATTAGCTTCTAAAATATAACCTTTTTTATCAGATTTTCCGCTGTCCGCTGCATGGGTGAAAAATATATATCTAGTTAGATTTTTGTACCATAATGTAACTTTACAGCCAAAATAGATCTCTCCCATCAAACAGTTTTCTTCTCTCAAATTCTGTCTTCAAAGAACTCAACATAAAAACTAAGAGTGCAGCCATTATTTTTTTTTCCCCCTTCTTTCTTTCTCCTCGCTGTTTCCACTTTTTTCTTGTCCTCTTCTAGTGTGATTTTGGGGCTCATCGGAAGCAAAAAAGTTGTCGCCGGTTTTTGTTTTTGTTTTTCTTAGTCAAACGGCTGTAATTTTCGTGTGGTACGTTTTCAAAAATTCAGCTAGGTATTTTTTTGTCTTTTGTTACCTATACGTTAATTTTCGTTAACGTACCAACATCCTCAAATATACGTCAAGTTTCACTTTTTTGAAGCTTTTCGTTTTCTCCTTCTTCTTAAAAGTGAATTGGAGTGGAGGGGAGAATACTTTTACCAATTCTTTACGACGCATAGCAATGCAAAGTTTTGAGAAGGTTAAGCTCCAATGCTAATGAATTCGATAAGAGGGAAAAACGTTTTTATTTAAGGAAAAGTTTTTTTACCTTCGCAAAGAGAACTTTGGGGGCCAGCAAAAGTTTATTTCAAGCAAGCGGAATAGTATAAAAGGGAAGCATGTTTACTAAGGGAAAGATTAATTCTGGCTAGGCGAAGTAATGCGTCTATAAAAACATCTTGATCATGAGTCTAGGGAGTGATAGAAACTCCCCACACAGAACATAGTTCATGTAACCCAGCCAGAAACCTCGCTGTGAGTCATCCAAAGAGAAACTAAGTTTCCTAAAAAAGAGTTGAGCCAGCATCTGAGTCAGGCGAGCCCTTTTATTTCGTACATATATCCCGTACTATCACACCCTTTAATGACCAAGACAATTTTTTTGAGACATAGGACCCCGTGGACGTTATAGAACGTAAAAACTGGTCAAGTTCTTCTCAAAAAAAGAGATCCAAGGAAGGAATGTTAAAACCTTGAGACCACCGAGCGATTAATCTACTTATTCATCTTACCAAGAAATGTAGGGCTGCCGCAGAAAATACAAAATGAACACACCAGAAAAACCAATTACTAAATCTGAGACTTGCTACATAAAGAAGATTAAAAAAAGAACAATATGCTTGGTTTTCTGGAATTCCCTCGCAACAGAGTCGGTCAGGTGTAATGAAAAGCACAGAGAGTTAAGATCTAGCAAAAATCAAACTGACGAAGCCCTAAGCAGAATATTTTTTCACTTGTAGTATAAGGTACGGAATCATAATCCGAAAGGAGGGTTCGCGAGTCGCACTGAAAGAAAAAAGAATCCCAGTTTTCGATCACACATATTGTATCCAATTTATGAACATAACTACCTTACAAAACTCAATTAAAGAAAACGGGAATACTTTAAACAGTTTGTACCGATACAAAGCCATCGTCCGTTGCACACATTAAGTCGCTCGTGTCCTGCAGCATGGATGCAAACTTAGTAGCTGACTGATACTGTCAACAGTTTGATTTGGTATTTTAAATGGCAGCAGTAAAAACTGCTAAAATACATAACGCATTTCTGCTATTATTAATTTTTTAACAATGCTAACACCTACTTTATGATATTTTCTTTTCAAATACCGTCAAAGACAAAAATCAAGCTTGGAAAACAAAATGTGAAGTCAGACGCGAGGCTGGGTTACCTGTGCAAGGAGGTCAAGAGAAACACTGACCCAGATGCCTTCTCATACATCTAGTCAGCGGTTTTTAAAAACAAAACAATCCAAAGTCAATAATTGGCGATGTGGCTAAGATTCTTAAGAAAAAAACGCAATTATCAGATCTTTTGTCTGAATTTGTCATTTTGCTGGAATTGGGCGTCCTGTGATGGAAGTTGAAAATCTTTATTGCCAATTTTTTTCATGTTTCACAGAACAGATTTTGGCGGATTTTTAGCATGTTGTTAAGTAGCCTTCCAACAATCAAAGGGCGTTGAAAAAAATTATGTTGCAATGACTGATGTTAAACCACAATTTGACTGGACTATAGCTAGCAAGACACTGACCTTCCCTAGGTTATAACAATGGGTGACGTCATGGACTCGACCCTTATGCATATTACAGAGAGATATTAATAAAGGGAACGCACCAACGGAGCTTAATTTCACCCTTCTATCACTACTGAGAAATTAGTTACTGACATAATTATGAGTATTATTAGTAATAAGAAAACAAATAAAGGATAACAATACAGTAATAGTGTTTTATTTTTATCTTCATTCATTTATTTATTTATTTATCTTTATTGCAGTCAAGCTAATTATAAGCGCTGTTATAGTACATGTACACTACTCCAGAATCAAAAAGCCTCTTCAGTTTGTGATTTTCCCCATTATGCTAGTCACGCGGGGAACTTTTTCTTTTAATTTCTATTTGTTTATGTGTCTGAATATGTGAGCACAATAAAAAGATGAGCGGCAGGCTCCTGTGAGCGGTTAAAACTTCTTTGAAAACAACACATAACCTTTACGACGGGGGAAAGAAAAGAAGAAGAGAAGCTATGAAAAGAGGTTTACTGTTCTTTGGCAGCTGAAGCATCATGGCTGCGTTTTACTGTTCATAACAAAGCTCTCACGTATAATGTGTTTGTTCACTGTATCTATACTTGTTGACACTTATTGTCATAAGGATATCATGCGTATATTCAAATGGCAACCTGGCCCGTTTCCAACTCGCTTGTTTTCGGAGGAAAAAAAACCCTTAATTAAGGAATCCCCTAATTCATTTCTCTTTGCTCCATCCCCTTATGGCCTCCGTTGATATCTTTGTTCGACTTTATCCTTTATCCTTTTATCCTTTATCCTTTATCCTTTAAGAGAAAGTAAATTCATCACACCAGATAAATCATAACTTTGAAGTGGACAATCAACGCTTTCAAGGGATAGAATTCGTGGACGTTATTTTCATAGTATGTAGAGAACTGGAAGAACGAACAAGTAGCCAGTCAGTCTTTCACTTCGCCGCCTACCGCGCCGATTATTTTCAAATCTATACGTAACAGCAGACATGTGTTTTCTTGATATTACAACTCCCTTGTATATCACCTTTTCTCTTTAAGTCTGGAGTAGAGCATCCGATACTTTTAAGTTCAGTGTTGCTTCGCCGGGTGATATGATTATTGATATAACTGGAGAACGATTCAGTGAGCTTCTGTTTCTCTTTCATACAAATTTTCAGAAACACGCTTCTAAACTCGCGACTTCTCCAACAGTAAATCATAGGATTTAAAAAGGAAGATGTAAAAGTTAGGATCTTGACTAAAGCATTGACAATGCTTTCCTTTGATTTAAATGACTCGGAAAAACACTGTGGGCAGGTTTTCTGTAAGAAGTAATAAAAACAAGATGGGAACCAGGATAACACGAATACTCCAATGACGATCATTATTGTTATATTTCCTCTTCGTTCGTTACGCTCCCTGCACGCACTGAAATGCACTGTGTTGTATTTGACGCCTTTTTTATCACTGCATATCTTTTTGATATGGGTCTGAGCAGTGAGATACATGAACGTATAGCATACCACGATGACAAGAAATGGAACAATCACGTTAGAAATGATGACCATTATACTCCACCAGTGTGGAGGCTGGTAATTGCATGCCTTATCAGAATCGTTTGAGTCCCACGGGACGAAAGGAAGCGACGAGATGATCAGCGCCTCAGACCAAACAACTAACAATGCCAGGATGACTCGACGACGTGTGACGATGGTCATATGCTTAAGCGGAATTTTGATTGCGATCAGACGCTCCACACTGATGATGCTCAAACTCAGAATAGAAGCGTAACCAGTGAGGAAGTAGGACGCGCGAAAAGTGTCACACACAATTGTATCGTAAGGTTCCTCCCAAGTAAACTTTTTGAAGATGTAACTGGGTATGGCAATGAGTCCGGCCATAAGGTCGGCAATTGCTAAGCTGAAAATCGAAAGGTAGGTCACATGTTGCAAAGCTGGGTGGTTGTTAATTGCAAAACACACAATGCTGTTGCCAACAACAGTTCCAAAAGACAGGACTGACAAGATGATCACTAATGGCGTTCTGGGAAACTCTATGTCATGGCTGTCTTGTTGTGAAAGTAAAGGCGAAGTCTCTGTGTTGTTGAACATTGAGCTCCTGTTGATACAAAAAGGAAGATAAATGCAATGGGTTTGGTTCGAAATAAAATAGAAAATTAATTTGAAAGAAAATTGCTCCAATGTTCTATTGAGTAGTATAGCAACTTTAAACATGGACCATTATTTTCCGGTTTTCGTTGATTCCAAAGTGTTTGTTAGAGGTTTTACTGCGTGCATTGCCGAAAATCCGATAACATCTCTTTTAAGCTTAAGATTTGCAAAGCCTCCTTAGTATACTATTTGGATAAGATAGTTTCTGCATGAATTTATAATCAACTTAAATTTAATATTTCCGGACTAAGCATTTTCTGGATAGGCCGACATAAATTCTCCGTAGATATGTCAAGGGTCACGCTGACTGACAAGCGTTCAGGTTTACAATTCAGCCCGCACATACATGTTGTAAGTATAAAAGGCTGCTGACAGATATTTGGTGTAAACATCGTAGATGCTAAAATTTCTTTTACATTTACGCATCGATGGTGAAGCCACAATTGATGTTAAAGAGAGTTGCGAATCTAACATAAAGTAAATTTAATACACGCCCCCCTTTTGCAAGTTACTTGTCAAACGAAAACTTTCGTAGTTGCACGAGCGGCTACGAGCTAGTTGACTGAGTAGCTCACGAGAAAAAACATCATTCACAGTTAAAATTCGCCATCACATTTATGACATAGGGAGTGTCTCCAGAACGGGAGGGCGAGACGGGGTGGGGGAGGGGGGGGGGGGGGGGGGAGAGATGGGGCATCGTATTAAAGCCAACAACGGGGATGCTCGTCCTCTCCCTTTAGGTAGAAATTGCAGATTTTGGTCTCACCTAGCGCAGCGTGTTCAAAAGGGCGGAGAGCAAACATTTTTGCCCATAAAGTAATCGCGTAGGGTTGGATGTACGTAAAAGAAATTTCTCGTACCGTGTTAAAGTATGGTCTCCATTAGGGGTCAAACAAAGCCTGAGCCACGCACTGATTGGTCTCTTTTAGGGCTGAATTCTTATTTATCGACCAGCATCCCTGTTATATTTCTATAGTCCCCTCCCCCCTCCCCGATGGCTGGGTGAATCCACATTCCAGTCCTACTGATGTAAGATCTTCGTCAGATAAACCTACACGCGTTAAATTACCTCCGCTCCGTCCACTGTATCTCGGTGTAAGAGCACCGAGCTTAGTACACACGTAACTAGAAGGTCACAGGTTTGTCAAGTGTTCATATAATGCATATATAAACCTCAGATGTTGCCTTTTATTGCGAGTATGGGTCGCTCATATGTGTCACTGTGTCAAAAACTTCCGTTAACCAGCGCTGCACTTAAAAAGTGTTAACTGTAATACCTCCGAAGTAATAACCGACCCATAAAGGGACTCACAGAATGGTGTAATAGAACGTTCCATTGGATTTGACTCTTCGCTAATATTGTATACTCATGCATCAAGGCAAAATATCAATACTGTATGCTGATTTTTGTATTCGCATCTCGCCAGATTATTTTTGTGTATAATAAATTGGGGAAGGTATGATTATAGACCAGTGCCAACTTTACCTAAAGACTAGCTACTTGAAATACATCTTAACTTACCGAGTGGTTGTTCACTTCAATTCAATTCCCCTTTTCGACCTAATCAAGTGGGTCCGGTCTATCGAGAGCCTGTAGTTACCTTGCTCATAAATATTGATTCAAGTGTCTTGCCTCATCAGTAAAACTCATTGACATTCGTTTACATACTTCAGATCACGACTGCGTTCTTTCAGCAGTGAAACCTTATCTCCCTGAGCAGGACTCATAGTGCAAAGATGATAACCGACGGAATGATTTCTGCATGCAGCAGTATAGGCTTGTCGACAGCTATTCCAGGCTATTCCCTTCCTCTTATCAAAATAACATCACGTTCGCGTTAAATAGATGACGTAGCTTTCCAGTCTAAATGGCTTGTGCTTAAATAATGGAATTTGATAATCACTTTTTAAAAAAACATCTTTCTATTATTATTATTCTTGTTTTCTTAAAAATATATTATTCATTATTTATTAACATTTATTTATCTATATTATTATATCACGTGCAGTGTTCAAAGCTAGGATTCAATATTTGAGGCGATAGCAGAAAGTAGGTTCAGAAAATTACAGCAAATTTCTAATTGATAATTTTATCTATTGTCGGTGAATATAGCAGTGTAACTTAATGTTTTTCACCTGTGGCTATTGTTAGGTGTACCTGTAATGTAATGATGCAATTCTACTATAAGATAATAGTACCATATTAAGAAAAGTATTGTCCGAATGTTTAGATTTGGACAAAACTCAGGATTTTATCCATAGACTCAAAATTTGGAATCATTTTATACAGCGTTTAGCAAATGGCACCCCACTGTGTGAAGGACGCTTAACCGGAAACCGTTCCTGTCATGAAAGCAAGAAATCAGGGGCACCCAACGTCAATTTTCGGAAAATATCTGTTCGCAAGACGATTTGAGATGTAGATTTTCGAAACATTTGTTGTAACATTTTTCTTGCTTGCCTGCCTCTCCTAGGATTTTCGAACATCTAAAAAATGGTAAAATTGCCCACTTTTAACCGATTTTTACGGCCTAAAAAGGTCACCTAGAATTTTCTGGAACCTATTTTCTGGCTGAACGTTTTGGAAAACGTACATCTTTATCCCTATAATTTTCGGATCACTAGACTTTAGCTAGGAGATCCGAACAGACGAAAATTTTTTAGGGGATAAAAATATGCCTATATCTACCGTTTAAATACTAAAATACGTGTAAAAATGCTATGTCTAAGTGTTTTTGAACTATATTCTCGGTGGGTGCCCCTGAGAAATGTAATATATGAAGCTTATGAAGTTTGGGATCTTCGAGAAAGGTGTTCATGCAATGAGAAGGATTTTGGCATAACAATATAATTATGATAAATAAATAAACAAACAATAAAGAGATAATATAATAATGTCTGTTCTTAAGAAAAAAATTCTTAAGGGGAAAATTCTTAGGATTGCTTGATTTGGATGGTTATGATTGGTTAGAACAATCTCAGTTTATAATTATCTATCTGAATGACTGAAGACTTCGGAACGGACAAGTTATCTTGCATGGTGCTTTAAATAACACAGCTTCAATTTTCCCTCGTAAGTTTCTTGTTTGGATAAGTTCTCGTTTCCGACAAATAATATAAATAGCAAAAGGAGTAAGTTACGCTTAGGTAAGGAAACCACCAAGGCGAAGTTTAGAATGTATGCACTAAAAACGTCAACACAATCTAAAGGGTTAAATTTTATTTTTTAAAGGTTGCCTAATGTTCTTTTTTTTTTTCGGCTGTTGAGGAGGAAAGCCTGTCTAGCGAGCGTCCCTGTGCGAGCTAAAAGGGACAGGAGAAGAAGTTTTTGATGACTATATAATTTATGTGAGCGTTGTGTTCCTATGGACGAAAATATTTTAAATCCTAACTTAAAAGTTTAAATTGTAATTTATCGGTGCTAAACTTTCTACGATGGTGAGACCTACATACATGTTTCCTGTTATAAAACATCGTTCTGACTGTGTCGAAACAAGCCGAGACTTCTTATAACAAAAAAACAATTGAGAACAAATGAATATATTCTTAAATGACTATTGGAAAAGCCCATATTGGTTCTTCATATTGTTAACAGCGTTTAGTGTTCGATTTCGACTCGAAGTTAAATGTCGATGTCAACTGCATTTACTGAGTTTTGTCTGCCTCGCGTAGACCTTGCATTAGGAAAACTGTCGGTTTTTATCACTGGCACTAATCATGGGTAATTGAAATTTTTATGCCATGGTCCTATAATTTCGGACCATACGAAACAGCACTGCCGCTCTGGGATAAGCGATGATTTGTCCTGAAGCCTGAACTCCAGTACAGTGAAGTTATTGGTCTTCAATCAAATGAATTGAGCTTTCAACGAAATACATTCTATATACCCATAATACAAGTATTTTCCATACCTTGATATATATGTTATCAGGTCTTGATATATCTCTCAATAACAAATTAACAAATTAATGATAACAAATTAACTGGTGTCTAAATTGTACGCTTGGGTAATTGTTTTCAAGCTGGTAATCAAGCGTGTGGTTAACCCTAATTTAAAGAATCCATTTAAAACATAAACAACGAATTTATAATGAGAATCGAACTAAGTGGAGTGCAATTTGGTCTGAAATCATACGCGTGATTTCAATATTGGAAAAAACATTGCGCGCAGTGCAAGTTCGATTTGAAATTTAAAAATGTATGACTTCAGAACAAAATTGCATGATACGAAGTTCAATTACCACTTTATTACATCCATTTTGCCTGCAATTTGGTTTGTTACAATAACAAGATTTGACAATTGTTTAGTTGTGCTGTTTTAGTGGTCTTTTTTCATTGGCTGGGAAAAAGATTTGATTTAGAGCAGAAAATGGTGCGATTTGCGAATAAATCAAACTGCTGAGAGCCAATCAGATTGTACGGGTCGTCAGTGATTTCACAGTGGATGTAATAAAACTAAACTCTACAAACCATTAAGTAGTGATGATAATAATAATGGGTACTTAAGAAAACTCATAGTGCACGTTATAAAACTGAGCCGTGTATAAACCATGGTGATAATCAAATATTACATTAATAAAATATAAAGTTCCAAGTTCCAGTGTTGCGATAAACATATGAATGGATGAACTCAGATGTTCTTTGGCAATAAGCTAACAAACTGAAACATTATCTCGCTGAAAGCGGAGGATACCCTTTCACGATAAAACTGGTAGGCGAAAAGTAGTCTCCGCTGGCAATCGTCCCATTTTCCAAACAGTGCATGTTCGAGTTTTATATCAGGCGATTCGCACCATATTTCTGGCGCGTAAAATACCGCGTTTGCAGCTTCCAACGAGCTAAGTCGCCCGATGTGCTTCAGTCTTAGCCGAGGGTACAGAGACATTAGGGAGCTTTAGCATCGACGACGGCGACAGCAGCGAGAACTTCAAAAACGCAATAGGTTTGATAAGCAAAACAGCATTTTTGCACGTGCAGCACACTTTTTTGTACATTTCTTTGCCGTTACTGCACGACTACGGCGTGAAAATCCCTAATTTCACGTTTTATGGGGGACGTAAACAAACAACAACGAATTTTTCTTTCTCTTTTAAAACTTGAGTGTGGTCCCCAAGAAATCCACTTCAGGGAAATCCGCCTACATTTGACATTTCCAGCAATTTGGAATAAGCGCGACAAAGTTTAAAAAAATGCGAATTCATTTTAAAAGTTATGTTTTCGTTGCCTTCGCCGTCGTCGATGCTAAAACTCCCTATTAATTTCTGCAGCACATTAACCTTAACATTTTTACATTCTATAACAAAATTGTCAAATCTGATTGGCTATCAACTTCCCTGATCTCAGCCTTAATTGGACAGCTCAAAATTAGAGTAATTGGACAGTATGCGCCATCACGTGCGCGCTTAAATGGCTTTTTTTCACTACTAGCAAAATAAAATTTTTATTTCTTCCGTTTTGATTTCAAAAAAGGACCGTATATATCACAAATTTTGTTAAAGTTATGATTTATTGGTAACAAAACTTCGTGTCGTCCAATTCAGTCTGTAATATACTCGTGATTAAACAAATCGGACTCCCGCTACGCGGTCGTCCGATTTTGTTAATCACTCGTATGATTACAGACCGAATTGGACTCCATTCAGTCCTGTTACCATTAATAATCATACTCGTGATTAAACAAATCGGACTCCCGCTACGCGGTTGTCCGATTTTGTTAATAGGCTGATTTAGCAACAGAACGGGAACGTCATTTGACGACGGGAAAGCGCGCGGAAAGGACTAAACTCGAATTCCGGTGCCAATTTGCCGTTCTGCCATTAGTCAAGCCACTTGTTTGATTTGCGCGCGCAGTCGTCAACTGACGTTCCCGATCTGTTGCTAAATTGCTCTAATCACTCGTATGATTACAGACCGAATTGGGCTCCATTCAGTCCTGTTACCATTACTTATTATTATACCTGGATTTTTGAAAACCGGGTTAGCAAAAAAATCAACTCAGTCTACTACTTGGTAATGTAAAACAATAAAACATCATTCAAAGACCGATTAAAAGTCTTTATCTGACACCGGGCAGTAAGTTAGTGGTTACTAGAAGCATTTCAACGAGTCCAAATTTAAAATGACGTAAATTTTAGAACATTTATTCAGTAATCCGACCCCGTGAAGTTTCAAACTAGTTGCATTTCAGTCTGACTAGAAATTTTAAAGTTGAGTGAACTGCAGCGAAAAGGTGCCTTGTTAAGGCTTACATAACAACTTACTGAAATAGTTAGCAAAACGCTACTTTTTTCGGGGTCAGATAAACGACAGGGTTTTGCATGGGATAGACAACAAACTACATGAAACATAGTGCACAAATTATCACCTTCTTATCTGCAAAAACCGGCCTTCTGAAACTAGACCTAAGTCCAATTTTTCTGAGTGAAGAGTAGATTTTCCAAGGTACAATCAGCAAACCTAAACACCAGAGAAACGTTTTTATGGTTGGCACAGAACATTTAGGGGAAACAGCTCAACCACTCGACCACACACCTGTCAACACCACGCGGAAATCACCTTCAATCACACACTTTCGCGGCACTGATCAGACTATCAAGAACCATGCATAATATTCTCATGTTTAACACAAGCGAAATATCATCAAATAACTCGGAAAAACTCAGCCTATTGGCAGATAAACACCTCTGAACTTTTCTCTTACACTCGTCTTATTCACGTTCCCGGATGTACAATCACACACTCGGCAGACCAGCATAGACTAGGAAAAAACCTGGCCTGGGTCAAAGGTCATCCGCAATGTTGCTCTCGCCTAATATTAAAAAGCCTGTTCCCGAGGCCAAAGACTTAGTAGAAAAAAAGCGAACAATATCGTACCTTTCGGCTGTCTCAGCCAGGATCCGGGTGATTGATCCGTTTAGCCAAATGAAACGCAAACCACTCAGTAAAGAGCTGTTAGACAGGGTTAAGAGAAATTACAAAATGTTTGCTAGCCCGGTTTTCATAACTCCAGGTATTATTATTATTATTATTATTATTATTATTATTATTATTATTATTATTATTATTATTATTATTATTATTATTATTATTATTATTATTATTATTATTATTATTATTATGTTATCGATTTTTTCACAAACTTAGATCCACTTGAATTCATTTTGTAAAAATATAAAGTTCTTTTTGGGCAGTTTTGTAAATATATTCAAAAAGACCTCAGGAAAAAAATCTAGCACTACAAAATTCCTGCCCCATGCCCAGTCAATCATTAAAAAAGAAATAGTCTGAACTAGACTGAGGATACAGGCTTCGATTCTTAGTTACGTTATTCTCGATGCTACTCTCAAAACCCAGACAAAATTTCGGTGTATATCGTCATGTCAGCCCCATAGACGCAAACTAAAGTGCATGCGTGCGACCATGTTGCCTCCGTTCGCCTTAGAGTTGCTCTGATTGGAGCGCGGCTGGTGCTGCAATGTCAGAGCATGAATGAGAACCTACGCGAAAGCAATTTAACAAGCAAGCAAAATACTTTTTGCTGGGTTATACAAAATCGACTATAAAATTTTCCATGACCGATGAAGGCATGGAGGGGTTAATCCTAAAATGTTTCGTTTGAATCTGAACTTTTCACCTATTGAAAAAAACTTCATTCACTTAGTTACCGAGGTGGGGTTTTTAGGGGAAAATAAAACATTTCATTACCAGAAGACCTCCAAAGTTGACTCTTAGTTTCCTTTCTAAATCGGTTATGATGAACTTAAAAAGGTCAGAAATTTTGTTATGATAGTCCCTGCGTCATCAAACCCTGAAATTCACAGTCAGGGTAACACAACACAAGAAGTAAAAATTTTTATGGGCGGGTGGTATCCGGTATCGCGAAAGCAAACACCTACACTTACTACTGTCTGTAGCAAAGCTGAAACTTGAGGCAAGAAAACCGTAATATCCCTTCGATTCGGCAGTCGACTTTTACTCCAAACTCGTATATACGAATCAAAATTATGTTTGTTTTGTCAACATGGTCCTACCAATTAGCCTAATTCTGCCATCTTCGATCACGAAACAGAAAAATTAACAAGTTTTCTTTGACGTTTCATTCAAAGTTCTCAGAGGTCATGCTTCCAGCAAGAGTTATCTAAAATGCCTCATGCATGGCTGACTTTTTTTTTAACTGTCCACCTCATGTTTGTAGAGAATGGTTTCATTCTGAGCTTGACCAAGCGTCACTGCTTTCAATATTTTCAGTTGTATATGTTGTAGTTAACTGATTTTTTTTGTTCTTATTTTTTTTCATTGCAGTTAATTTTTATTTCTCCATTCGTTTTGAGTACGGTAATGTAGGCTAATGAATTTGAAACACAGGGGAAAAAGTAAAAATCAACTGCAACATATATCCCTGCCATTAGTCACGTAGTATCAATGAGAATTTTTGTTTCTCACCCCGGGCTATTTGAGCTAAATCAGTTATTTAACCCCGGGGGGGTACTCGATTTATCCCCGGGTGGGAAGGTGCGGCTTGGCCCCTCATACCGTGACCATGTTTAAGACAAATATCGCTGATATTCCTACCCTGTTTAAGACAGAATTCCGATTTTTGATACCCTGTTTAAGACACTTATCCTGTTTAAGACAAAAATTGTTAAATCGATACCCTGATAAAGACAAAAAAATGATAAATTCGATACCCTGTTTAAGACAAAAATCCCGAAAAACATACCCTGGCTGGCCGCACGTCCCCATTAAGCCCTTATAAGGGAGTACCCCCCCCCCCCCCCCCCCCACGGGTATTTAACATCCTACTAGTTATATTTTCTTGCAAACAAAGTCAAGAGGTTCAAATTGTTATCATTAAATATTTTTCAGCGAGCTTTTACTGATAAAAATTGACTTCGTGCTAGCTAGTTAAGTTTTTTCGACGTTATAAATGGAATGCCGTTTTTATTTATTCTGAGCCTTTTGGAGTGTTTCTTATATAGTATTTCAGAGTCAATTTAGCAAACAGTTTAAGAGTGAAGAAAATGTTCTCTCTAATTTTAAATCACTATGTAAAGGAGAAATTAAGGCATGATGCAATATGTTTCACCTTTCTTCTAGTATGCCAAGATGATATAAAATCTTGTTGCGGTTTTTAAATCAAGGTGATTCGATCTTTATTATCAGCTCTCCATTTCCCTCTTCAAATAACAAAATAAATGCTTATTTTCTCCTGCATTCTTGCCAAAATTCAGGGTAACTAGGATGCTTTAAGTCATTCCAGGCGAATTGAACTCATGCAAGGATAATTATTGAGGGTGCTTAATTTGCATTTTTTTAATAGCTGTTACTAAGTTATAAATCAGCCAGAACATGTCTTTTCAGTTCAATGTTTGATTATTATTTGTAATCTTTTCATGAAATATATTCTTACACTGAACGTATTCGTACACGTAACTCGCCAATAAACTCTACACGGCTTCTTTTCTATTAGATAGGTCGGACAAAGGGATCTTATGTTGACTTTGACTGTTTACCGAAAACACTGTCGTTCTTAAATGATTCAAATTTTTTATCACGAATTTAACATTACATTAGACTGCAGGTTTTTACAGTTAAATGTTTTTTCATTAACACTTTCTACTCCAGAGTAGTGAGCATATCTTTCGTATTGATCCCCTTTTACTTTTATTTTTCTTGAAGAGTTTTTTTGTTGTTGTTTTGTTTTTCGATTTTATTTATCTTTTTTTTCCATTTGTTTCTATTGTAAGGTTTTGTTTGTGAGCTAATTTGTTTTTGCAGCTCCTCCTTGAACTCATGCTATTTTCTCAGTGCTTCTTAGACTAACAGGTCGGCAAGCTTTGATGTGAAAAGAAAAACAAAAACAAAAACAACAACAACAAAAAATATATATATATATATATATATCTTAATCACAAATGAAGACAGAAAACAGTTTCCTTTCAATCCACCTATATTTCGATCACATTCAGTGATCTTTTTTTTTTTTTAGCACAGTATCGAAGTGGCCTTTGCAATTTCACTGTTATTAATAACCGATGTCAGAAAATTAGGATACCATAAAAAGAAGGTTCTAAATTAGTTCTCACCTTTGATTAACCATTTCTGTCTACCAACAAAGCAGTTCGATTAGGGCGTCTAATTCTCCTTTTTCTCTTTTGATTAGCCATGCATGACCCTGAGCTTGATCGAAACTTAGAATTTTAAATTAAAATTTTTTGTCACGTACACAGAAAGCTTTTTACATTATCACTGGCGCCAGTAATTGTCTTTCTATAATGTTTGGTTAGTAATGTTTTTGAAATCCAAACTCGTGCTTGCTGTTACGATCGTGTAACAAAGGCCTACTCAGATTCAGTTGGAAATCACGCTTGAAGAAGAACGATAATACTTCAAATACGTTTAGGTTCTTTGTTTAAATACTGAGAAGGGGTGGAAAAAATGACACGCCTTAGGATTTGACGCAATTTGTTTGGCAAAAGACTTACTTTCTTAGTTAATGGAAATATTGAAGTGCGCTAGAATTAAAATGACAAACAAGGAAAAAATCTATAGCCCCTTGAAGTGCATCTTTCCACTGATTGGTATTAGTGGCACCCAGTTACCATTACCATATATATTTTTTTTTATCACGACAGTTAAATTTTTTGTCCAAATATTTAACTTCAACCATTAAAAATGTTAAACGAGTGATTCAAGTGGAATTTTTTTTTCGCAGTTGTTGTTTCTAAAATGCTTGCTAAAGCTCACAATTGATCTTGTCGGTATCATTTCCGACCGAAGCGCGCCATTTATAAACTGACTGCCTAATTGTCAAATGCTCAACTAACCTGGTTTTTAGTTCCATCAGCTCTATACCCTGAGTCATCGCCTAAGATGCTTCCATTGACGTTCTCGTGGATGTTCCCTTCCCTTGAAGTATAGCCTTAATCTTCCAGAACAGATTCGATGTTAAGCGTGTTTATAATGTAAGCTGTAATGTACGCTTCCGTTTCAGGCCATGTAAAGAATTGCTAATGGGTTTTATCACTGTAACAAAAGAAAATTATAATTCATTTTGAGTTGCCGCCGTGAAATGTTTTGCAGTGGCGGATCTAGGAGTAAGAGTACCCAATCAATTTTCCGCAATATCCTGTTAAAGGTCCGGAGGCACAATTGGCTGTTAGTATTTTTGGCGACTGATCAGCTTTGAAAAATATTCGTCTTCTTTGCGACACCGACTTGACTTTTTTTCCCTTTTTTTAAAAGAAAATTACTATTGTTCGAATTTGTCAGCCATACCCATTATTAGCGACAAGTCAACCCGACAGCTTTTCGAGGCTTCCAAGGAAGTCAAGTCTGAACATGCACTACATGTAACTGTCTTAAGGGAGAAACGAGGTAGTGGATGCACTCACCGATTGATAATATTTGTTTCGGGACCTCTTCTCTTCAACAGCTGCTCACTTCCCTAGACACTTTTAGCAACAATTTTGGTGCTAGGTGGTCACAATGTTCACGAGATATGTGGGCTTAGCGACTCAAGATTTCCTAGTGCACTTGAATCAAGTGCCTATTTGGACCTAACTTCGCTTCTAGTGTAAAGCCAACAATTATCACACAGGTAAAATCCTCTGGGGAATGCCACCACCTCCCTCGGGCCGGATAAAACTCGATTAGTATTTATTGGCTGTCACTCTAAGACTTTACTTGCGCCTTTACCAGTTCTCATACTTAATAAAAGGTTCATTATGTACTAGATAAAAACGATCGTTGGCTCGCAACAACGTTAAAAAAGAGCTCGTAGTTGATGAAAGTTATTTTTTCCTTGCTGGACTGTTATTTGACAGTGATAAAATTGGCATGAAAATATCATAGGCCGAGCACTGATCCCTTGAATAATTAATGACACATTTTATATTTTGATACAGAGTGATATTTCATTTATCAGGATGTTACTGAAACGAGGAACGGGAAAATGAAAAATGGTAACTAGACCTAACTTGAAGCCTTAGCACCATCAGGTAACTACGGGCCCGATTCCTGAAAGGCCGATAAGCGCTAATCAAGGATTAAAATTTTGTTCCACCTCTTGTATTTACCTTTCTATGCATTGGTTAGGGTAATGTCTTGTGCTATCATTTTTTATTTTATTTTTTTTTTTCATTTTGTAAGCTCTATAGTTACATGTCCTTCAGTAGACAAGAAAACCTAAAATTGCTTAAAATTAGGCTTAATCCTGGGTTAAACTTATTATAACCATCTTTCGAGGATCTGGGCCCAGTTGTCTGTTTGGTTCCCATTTTTCGTTTCCCCACTTCCTCGTGCTCGCCCCCGCTTTCCGTTACCCATTTTTGTAACATCCCATTTACGTGCATGAAAAATATATTTTATTTGTGAGTTATATTAAAGCGGCACCAACTTTTAGACAACGTGATGGCCCTAAGTCCTATTAAGTAACTTGATTAAAACGAAAAGAACCAAAAAAGAAAATAAAATCAGTAGAAGTTCGTGACTTGAATTTAAAGGCGTTTGTTTTCAGGATTTTTCACATTTCAGGTCTTTACAGACATTTAAATATACCATAAAAAATCTGCGAGGCTTTTCACTTTGCCATTATTCAAGTGTTCTGAAACTCAGAGAGTCGTTAAATTTCTCCTCTTTTCAATTTTGTCGCTATTTTTGGAAAGGAAAGGTTCAATTAAAAGGCTACAATAGGCTTGCTCTTACTATCTTTCAGTACTTGGAATAAGAAAGGGAAAAAACTGAAAATAAGTAAAAAAAGACACAAACCTGCTGTTTCTAAAGCGGGCAAATAAACCAAGCAACTGGAAGGCCATTACCAACTGAAGGTTCATTTTCCGCCTGTCGCTGCGAATAGTGCTTATATAAACTGCGCAGATTAGTCATATCACTATGGAAATCGCTTTTTAAATAATTAACTAACGTTAAGTGCTTTTTCCTGCAAATAGCCTTGTGATACCAAAAAGTTAAAAGAACGTAACAAAAATAAATGGAAATTAAATTTGTGTTTTAAAATTCGACAGGAAACAAAAAAAAAGAGAGAGAGAGAGAGAGATTCCTTTCCATAAATGATTTACTTTTCGTGACAACTGTATTGCAAAACGTGCTTCTCATCAAATGTTTACAAAAGATTTTTGACGTGAAGAGTAATTTACGTCAAATGTTGTTTGACAATCGAAGGAAATGTTATTAATGTTAATATAAGGAGGGGATAGATCCAGAGAATTGCAAAGTTTGAAATGATTTCAAGATAGCTGTATGTCTCAGTTTAGACCAATAATGTGTCTTTATACAATCCGAATAATTATTACTAATAAACTAAAGAAAAAAAAATGATTGTTGTTACCGTGAGCTTCTAAGAAATGTCTACCGAAGCTGTCTTAGAAGCTCACGGTAACAACAACCTTTTGAGAGAAAGCCAATTCACGGTTTTAAAAAAAACTGAAAAAGCAAAACGTTCAAACCTTAATAGTGGATCGATAACACTTATCTCAGCAATATATCATGAATGCCGTAAACATGGAATGACTAATTAACGTTATCAATGAAATCACGTGTCAACATTGTACGTAAGCGAGTGCGAAATCGACTTGTAATTATGGCATGTTATGCTGTATATATAAACCATCCTGAATACGCTCATGAGGGCTTGAATCTAAGAGAAAGCAAAGAACATTATTAAGTTGTTAAGTGGCATATTCGCTTTATTATTATTATTATTATTATTATTATTATTATTATTATTATTATAATCATAAATATAACAAAATTCTGAAATCTGATTGGCTATCAACTGCCCTGATTTCAGCCTTAATAGGACAGTTAAATAGGACAGCACGGGTCATGCCTAAGTAATTGGACTGTAAGCGCCATCACGCGCGCGCTTAAATGGCTTTTTTTTTTTTTCACTGCTAGCAAAAAAAATCTCGGAATGTCTTGTGTTTTGATTAAAAAAAGAGCCTAATTTATCACAAATTTTGTTAAAGTTAAGGTTAACTTTAACTCGTGATTAAACAAATCGGACTTCCTCTACGCGGTCGTCCGATTTTGTTAATAGGGACTTTTAAGATCCAACGACGCGACGGTAATGAGAACGTGGCTTAAAAAGTGAATTTACGTTCTTTCAGTCTTTATCGCAATTATTCCTACCCACTTACTTTGTCGAATGTAGGCGAACCCTCCTGGGGCTGAATTCCTAGGCACCATATCCAAGTACAGTAAGAGAGAGAAAATTTCGTCGTTGCTTGTTTACGTCCTCCGTAAAACGCGAAATG